>NW_026453169.1:1576511-1891813 GCF_025200985.1 Drosophila gunungcola | reverse complement strand
AAATTCTCTCTCAAAGCCATGCCCCAAAAAACACACACATCAAAAACTCAACAAATCAAAAGGGAGTTATTGCATTTTGCCAGCAAAAGGCAGCCAAACTTAAGCTAAATCTGGAATCTAGGCAACTAGACCAACCAACCAACCAACCCACCAAATTACCAACAACCCAAACAGCCACCCACTCACCCATCGTTGGTGTCCAGCTCCGAGGTGTTTTCAAGGCTGTCGTCCAGCGATTTGCTACCGTTCACCGACGGCGGCACCTTGATGTCCAGTTTCTAGAGGACAGGAGGAGGAGGGATAAGGGTTGGGGAATCCCAGGAAAAGCCAACCCACTCACCTTGGAGCCGGCATCGCCGACCGCGCCACTGTCCACGCCACTGTCATCGCTCAAGGCCTCCCAATCGGTGGCGCTGTCGGGGGAGACACGCGGCGCATCCGGCACATAAACCAGGAAGGCGCGCTCGATTTCGTGCGGCTTGTGTCGGTAGTAGGAGGGTGTCTTCATTTTCTGAAATTGCCCCAATGAATCATTTTAATTGCTGCCCGAACGACAATATGAAAAACCACCGTCTACACCTGCTCGACCCACATCGATTTTCATTCAAAATTACTTTCGTCAAAGGCTAGCTTCCGAGTTATTTGCAAAACTTAAATTCTTCAACATGTTATTTTTTGCTACCCGAACATTACTTTTCTGTAGTAAGGTATATTTTTTGACTCCCCACAATAAATACCTTGAAAAACAAAAGTAAATTGTTTCCTTTAAAATCAACATTACAATTTGCACCATCTTAACTCACATCAATATTCTATCGTGAATAATAATTAACTAAGTTAATAAAAGCTTTAGCCTCGCAAGCCTTTCTTAACCCGTTCAAGCCCACTGTTAGCTACAGGCAAAATTGACTTTGCATTTCATTTTAATTCGGGAATGAAAGGGCTATAAAACCTTTCTAAGCCAAAACTGTTCATGCTGGCAGCATTGCCATGTTGTCGAATAACTGTTTTCATTTTAATTCTTTGATAAAATAGTTACCAGTCTGCCCGAAACAAATATGTTGAAAAACATAAAACGTTTCTTTAAAAATCATTATTACCATTTACATTTACATACAAAAAATCGCTAGCCTGCCAATAAAATAAGATAAAATATCTTTTTAAAGCTAAAATTTCTGTTGTAATCTATTTCGCTCAGTTTTGAAATCCTCATAAATAATACCTAATTTTCATTTAAGTTCTTAAAATAAAGTTGGTTAATAAACCAAAAAAAAAATACTTCACACACCATTAATTAAAAAGTAAAAATCAAGAACTTAATCTTAATGCTTTCCCTACAAATAACCCGAATTTTCTGGCTGCCAAGATGGTTGGCTTTTAACTAGGGAAAGGTTGCATTTCATATAAGACCAGATTACCCAGAAAATATCATTGAACTTAATGGGACTTAGTAACCCACTCACATAGTCGACGGCCTCCTCATCGCAGCCCGCTTGGGTGAGCAGGGTGTAGCATCGCATGTTGTTCTTGGCACTGGCGGCCCAGTGGAGCGGCGTCTTCCCGGTGATGTCCGTCTCGTGGGCCCCCTCCGGCCAAATGCCCACCAGGTACTCCAGGATCTTGGTGTGGCCCAGCCCGGCGGCCTTGTGGATGATGTTGAGCCCAGTTGCCGTCCTTGCACGTGACCAGCGCACTGGGCACCGGGGGCTCCAGCTGCGCCTGCACGCTCTCCAGGCTGTTGTCGATGACCGCCTGGTGCAGATCCTTGATGGCATTCTGTGTGTGGGAAGCGGAAATGGGGTTTCTCAGCGGGGGAAAGATGAGAGAGGGAGGAGGAGGAGGAGGAGAAGGAGGAAGACTGCCTCACCATGACATGGGGCACGGCGGCCAGGAAGCGCTTCACACGCCCATTGTTGCTGGCCTGCTGGCTGAGCCGGTTGCCCTGGCCCGCCCACAAAATGCGCGTCAGCTTGCCGATGTCCTTCTCGTGAATCCAGATCCGAATGGTGGATAACTTCACCGAGAAATCTATTAGCCGAGAAATGGAAATTGAAAACGTGGAAATTAATTTGCCCAGCACCAGCACCGCCCCCTCCCCTCCCCTCCCCTCCGCCCCCGGCCCTACGATGCCTTCAACCCGATTGCGATTTCCAATTCATTTTCGCCCTTGTTCGTGCTTGCATGCAATTTGCCGAAAATAAAAGCCAAGAAGCCGAAACTGAAACTGAAACTGAAAACTAAATTAAAACGAAAATAAATGCAATGAATGTTCAAGTTTGTGACTCCACCAGCTCGCTTAAAGTGGCATTAGTGGAAACTTGAGACAATTTCCGCCGGCGAAACTTTTGCCAACTTGAAATGCTTCAAGGTCGCGGCGCCAAACTTTATTCGCAATGCAAAAGTGGGTAACGCCCCCAGGTCGCCTTCGTAACCACATATTAAATCGCCGCCCACCAGCTGAATCATTTCGCGGAGCATTTGGAAAGCGAACACCTGGATGCGGAAATGCACTGGCCCATCGCCATCGCCACTTCTTACCCATTCACCATTTCAATACGCACCTTCATTATCGCGGCGCTTTCGTCCATTTTGTCCACCCGTCTGTCCATTCATCGGCATGACTGCAAGGGGAGCAAACATCTAGGCTTAGACTCGATAGATAGGCTTAACAAAATATGTAATAAATATATTTAGAGAAATGTGTGACAATACGCAGGAGTTAAAATAACTTGCCTACTTTCCTTTCGCTGGCTTTCTAATACTTGCTTTTTATATTTGCGTCTGGCTAGCTTGAGCCGCGTTGGCAAACTAATTCTTGGCCGGGTCGAAAGGTGTTGAATTCGGGTCCCTGTGTTGTGGTCAAAAGGCAACGGTCGCAAGGAGGAATAATTGCGTCCTGTTCGCGCACTTCCAACTTCTGACATGAATAAATAACACTTGAGTGTGTTTGTGGGTGTGTTATATAAAGCGAAATAGTCAACATTTTCATTACTGTAGCCCCAAAACAAATATGTGGAAACGGAATTTCCATTTGACTGATTCAAACTTGATTAGCATTCCTTGGGGTAAAATTCTAAAACAATTTCGATGGCACAGTTTTCTTTTGCAAAATATACTTATTTCTACTCGGGCGAATTTAACACAGCTCAGTTCTATTTATTTAATGGCATTTTTTAAATAGACTTACCATATGTATCAAGGTCTTTTACTATCTCATACTACGTTTGCTTGGCTAAAAAATTTCAATAGCACACTTTTAGGTAACACTTTATTTCCCTGGGAAAATTTGCTTTTTACACGTGAAAATGTCGAGGTCTTCTAGTAGCATGTCTTGGAAAACAAATTCTAAGCATAATTTAAAGATTCTCCATGAAACAGTCTATACTTCCTCCTCCATCGGAAATTGTTAGCCAGAAAATTTCCATTTGTTTATTTGGTCTGATGGGTCAAGGCTTTCAACTCCATCTATTTTGGGTCCAACACCTTAAGGAATTCATTCACTCCATTCGAGCAGTGACATGTAAATTAGTTGGCCGCGGTGAATCATTAAATTTCCATTCCACTCCCCATACACACACACACACACACACACACGATTGAGTGAGTGGCAATAAAAAGTGCTCGAAAGTGCCACGGAAATGGCGCATTAGTGTTTGCCACTTAATGTGGCAATCAGCCCGCACCCGCGGATCCCCTGGCAGTGTAACTTGTTGAGCTGACACCCTTAACGGCACGCAATATGCAAATTTTGGCCACAAAGAACAGCTCAGCGCTTTTCCTTGGCGTGTTGTCACCACAATTTCCCTCAATTAGGATGAATGAATATGAATATGTACGATATTCACGGCAAACTCACCTTTGGGCGGCGATGAATGGTAGTAGAGCCCCTGGAATCTCCTTCGTCGCTTTGGAGGCATTCTTGTGTTGCTTATCCGGCCTTAAGAATTTCCCTTTTTCGTGTAGTATAGTGAGTTACTAGAGTCCGCGACTCTGCACATCACCCCGGTCGCGATTCATGGATTATATTGGTTCACTTGTCACTGGAAAGGGACCCCTTGAAAATTCCGAAATCCCAGCACTCGATGAACCGTTGTCCTGGCAAGTTCAACGACGTCTGAATTGACAATTGCTCAACTGCTCAACTGGACAACTAGACAACTGGTCAGGTCCTTGCGTGTGTGCATACTCAATGCAAAATGCGGGAAAATGAGGGAAAATGTGGGAAAAATGGGGCTAGGGGGCGTACTGAGAGTCACAACCTGTGTTCGCCGCTAAACCTGACACATGTGATTTTAATCCTTTATTTATTTATTTCACAATTTGCCCGGGCCTCAAATGCGCTCCGCTTGTTTTGCACTGTGACAGGACATTGCCTGCTGCAGGACTAGTGCCCGAAAATAAAAAAAGAAACACGTTGATAACCAACCAATTAGCTGTGAATCGATTTTTCGAATTCGAATGGGCATATAATCGGAATGGCCACACAATAGCTGGCCAGGTCAGAGCGTCCTGCCTCAAAGGTCCTTGAGAAAAAGACAGCACGTGCTCATCGAACTCAATTGATGAGTAATTTCACTACAATATATAGTACGCACTTGCGTGTGGTCAAAATTTAAAGACCAACTTGACACAGTTTCCCCAAGGAGCTGCGTGAGTAGCTTCCAAGGTTTTTTCGTCACTCCTGCCCCAAAATAACCGAAAAGAGCTGACCCAAATTTTAATAGTTCCCCGAGGGGCTATGAAAATGTCACTGCCAATTAGTCCGAGGTTAAAACTAATTGTCTAGCTCCGCTTATCTTCAATTAAATAGTTTTGATTGTGCTTCACAAGAGTTTATAAACGATCTATGCATTATTCACAGGGTAAGTACTCGAATCGTTTGCATAAACTGCAAACTGGATGGGTGCATTGAACTTGACAGGATGTGACCTAAAAGGATATGCACTGACCCTTCTGCTGGTCACAGAACAAGTCAACGTAACAACACTAGGCACAAGTCACATATCACAAATCACGCCGTTGCACACACTTCACTTTTCCGTCTAATTTTCCGTCGCTTTCCGCTTTCCGCTTTTCCTTATTTCCTTTTCCCTTTTTTCGGGCCTAAGTTTTCGTTTCTATTCGATTCGATTTGCACGGCGCGCGCTTTCCCTGCAGACTGCGGCATATTCAGCGTTTCGTAGGTGTTTTATCTAATTTTTCCTTCACGCACACCAGTGGCAGTCATTGTGTTTGTGTGCGAATGTTTGGGCTGATTGCTGTTACCCTTTTTGGTATTGAGTATTGGTAATTGCTGCCATCGTTTGCATGCGAACGCCAAAAAAGACCTACACAAATATTGCCGAAGCCAAGTCGCTGGTGGGAGGTGAGCAGTTGAAGTGTAGCCAATATTGAAACCTGAAGGCGTCTCCCCACACAAACGAATTTTCAATTTCACCATCATTATCTGACAATATTTTTTGCATTGCAATTAAATAACCCCATTGTGGTCAAAAAAAAGCTTCAACTAGCTTACGGAATTCTAATGTTTGTATAAGTGTACATTCTTTTTATAAAAATTCTTTAACTAAACTTAAACTAAGCTTTACGAATTTTCAGTTTCACTATTATGATCTGGCAATATTTTGGTTTGGTTTTGGTTTTGTGGTTAACTTTTTTTTATTTTTTTATTAGCATTGAAGTGCATACACTATTATGTTCTGTCAATATTTTTTGCATTGCACCCCACAATGTTCATAGGTTACTGAGTTTTATATAAAAAGTATATAATGTATATTAAATAGCATTGCTCAACATGGGTTAAGATTAGGAATAATTGCCTTAAATTTGTGCTCTTCATACAAAATTTAGGAAAACATGACCTAAAACGAGACCCAAGGCCATTATGGCCTTAAACTTAGTTTTAGGTCATATATTCCCAAATGATGTATAAAAAGCAAAAAATTAAAGGCAATTAATTTTAAATTTAAATTTAACATTTAACTAAAATTAAGCCATGTTTTCCTCAATTCAAGGAATCTTGTTTAGCCAGCAAAAAAAGATGAAACGATTAATTATTTTGTATCATTTATTATTTCATATATATTTCTTGGGCAGCCTTTAACTTAAGCTAGAACTTAGAACTTAATCGACTAAGGGAATTGTGGCCAGGAAGCTATTGGGCTATCGGCTGTTGCTACTCAGTTCGTCTGCGGAGACGTGAATGGGTCGGGTGAATTCGATGTTTTCGGCGGAGACATCTGTGGAGTAATCAAAAGTTAGAGCTGCAAATAAGTAAACTAGCCATTCATTCACCTGAAAGTGATTGTTTAAGGTTCACAGTGCCAGTTGTCTCCGTTATGTTTGATAAATCATTGAAAGGCAGACTTCTTTTCCGGCGCGTCCTTAGTTGACCCAAACTGATATGGGTCTTCTCCAGCGGCAGATCATCATCGCCGAATTCCATGCACCTGCCGTATACGCAATATCGTTTGCCCACCGGCGAACAGCGAGTGCCCGGCGGAAAGTGTCCGTTCCTGCCGTTTACCAGGTAGTACCGGTACTTGATGAACTCGTCCTGGCAGCCAACGCGGCAACTGCGGTCCGGCTCATCGATGCTGGCCGAGATCTGGGCCCCATGGCCGGATAGTCCGCGCACCTTCTGGCGGTATCGGGCGCAGGTCTGCTCCGCAAACTCAGCCGCCGTCTGCAAGCGCTCGCAGGGCTGGATGCGGTACGAGCAGAGCTGTATGCTCTCCACGCCGGTCAGCCGCGAGGTGACCCCCTGGACGCCCTTCGAATCGGTCATGCAGTTGGAGTGGCAGCCCGGATGCACCACCCACTCCGATTCCGAGGACGAGCTGCGATCGAGGGCGATCAGCGAGGCGGAGGCAGGTGGCGGTGGTCGCGATATCTCCGGCGAATACGGTTTGTGGTAGGTCCGCCTCTTATACGGCGATGGTGCCGCACTGATGTGGTTACCTTGGCCATAAGGCGTCCGCTTTGCCACCTCTGTGGGGAGAAGCAAATAATGTATTTCTGTTGGCTTAGCTATGGTTAAAACAGATAAGTTAACATTGGTTATATAACCTTCTGGCTATTATTAACATGTAATATTCTATTTGGCGATTAAATTTCAAGTTTTAAGCAAATAAAAACAAAGAAGCTACAAATGTTAATTTTCCTCTGAATATTTCACTGAAACTTGGAGTAAATGAACGTATTGCAATTGTTGTAAAGTATGTAACAGATAGAAGCAATCATTATCGACCCTATATAGTATATATATTCTGTATGAGGATCAATAGCTTAGTCGATCCGTCCGTATGAACGCCGAGATCTCAGAAACTATTAAGGATAGGACTTTGGGATTTGAAATGCAGATTCTAGTAATTCTTAAGTAGCGCCAGTTTATTTCAAAACGGAGCTACGCCTCCTCCACAAATCGCAAAAGTCTGTCACGTCACTCTGAGACATGTTAGACCTTAGTTATTGGAATATGTGTGTGTGTATCGGTAATATCTATCGCAAGACCCAAACATTTTCTGCTTGGGCGCTGCTCGGCCGCAGCTTTAGAGGTTTAAATACGAGATCATGTTTTTATATACTTCATAGGTTCAGTAATAACCCTCACTAATACAGGGTATAAAAATAAAAAGGTTCTTACCATTCTCATAGTGATTTTTATGCGCTATGCCCTCTTGCCGCTCCGCATACCGCTGGCTGGTGGACTGCGGCCTGCTCTCCTGATCCGAGGAATCCCTCGTGGGGCGCACTGATCTCGCCTGGCAGAAGCTACTGTCCATCTTGAAGAAGTTGACGGTGGAATTGTCGCAGGAGAAGCGCTCACATCGCCCGGAAATACAGTAGGTAATATCCTCGGGGTTGTGCTGCTTTGATTGGCATGTTGTGCCGTCCGGAAAAGTCCAACGCCGGGACTTGGTGCCGTTGTTTTTGGTGCGGCAGAAGATCTTGCAGGAGCCGTCCAGCGTGGTGCTCAACTGCTGACCCTCGCCGGTGAGATCCGGATCCGATTTCCTCGCCTGCATGCACACCTGGCTGGCAAAGTCGCCAATCGTCTGCACCGGCACCTTGTGGCACTGGGGCGTGTTGCAGGTCACGAATCGCCGATCCCTGCCCATGCAACGCGACGGGAAGTTCAAGCAGCTCCTGTTGAAGGTGCGAAGTCCTGTGCTGCCCTCCAGAAGGCGTCGCGACTGTCCATATAGACAGCCTGACTCACAGGCACTCGGCTCGCTCCATTCTCCCCAATTCGAGGACGATCCGGGCAGCTCATTCCCCAGCGGATTGTAGTCGTGCAGCAAAGAGGGTATCCTGTTGGGCTCATGCCTGATAATCTTTTCGTGGGTGGCTTCGGGTACGTTCTCAGATGGCCAGGACTTAAGGGCTGAATAACTGCCCTGCCTGGAGGAACGAGCCTCACAGGAGCCACCACGGCACCACTAAAATGACAAAGCAATATGATATTTTAGAAGAGAGTTTTGTGGGATCTAGTGCACTTTTAATAATTCGTGGGGAGAACCTTCATCCTTTAATACTTGTCTTAAGTATTAGGTATACCATACCATATTAGCGCCACACTCGGTGCCTTCCAGAGCCGGATGCGATGTCCAGGGCAGTCCATCCTGACGACAGTGAAGATCCCGACAGATTTCCATCTTGCTTTGCGTGCTGGCCTGCATGAAGTTCTTGCCGAAGCGCAGCATGCACTGCTGGTTGGCATTGAAGCGTTCACCGGGCAGACGGCCACCAGCAGTGTGATCCCAGGGACCAGCATACTGGTCACGATCAAAGAGGCACTCCGCCTGAGGATCCCTAAGTAATCATAATTTAAAGCCAATTAATTCTCATTACAACACTGGTTTGTAATCGTTTTGAAGAAGTTAGAAATAAATGTAATAAACACTAGTATGTGACAAATTTTTGATCACACTTAATATTGTTGCTAGCCCATTTTAATTGGGCCGAGTACCGTGTTAATTTGTGGTTAAGTTCGGCGATCTGCTTTGGCTCCAATATGTTGTACATGGCTCAAGATATAAAATCATATAAGGCCAAAAAAAGCGAGATAAAAACTAATTTCTTCGAAAACCACAATCAAAATCGTTCCTATGGCTGATGAAATCTATATAGGATATATAGGATATAATCAACCAAATTTGATAATATATCTAAGGATGGGTTTTACACACCATTTAGGGTAAAAACCATCAATTTACACACGAACTGAAAAGAAAATTTAAAATCCAACATTTTGGCCTGAATTGCAGCTTAAGGATATTATCCTCTGATCTGCGTACATATAAAAATTTACGAATGCGACATTTTAAGTCTCTACCTTTTAAAATGAGCCCACAAACGATATAGACACAAACGGACTTCTGACCAATTTAAGATTTTTTTAAGGGTATAAAACGGAACACGTTATATTGTGCGCAAATCCAAAAGGCTACTTCATTGACTTACATCAAGAAATCCTCAAGATAGGTGCGCGAACACTTGGACCACGTGACCTTGCCACTGCCCAATTTGGGGGACATGATGTGCATGGTGGGATCGCAGCTAATCTCCTTTGCATCGTGCCGCATTCCCAAGCTGGAAGAGAACAAAACAATGAGGTCAAATGGCATTCGCCATATCAAGGAGCCACCTACTTGTGTCCGATTTCGTGGGCCACCACAAAGACGCTCTCGAAGTGCTTGGCCTCGTTGATCGTGCAGGAGTATATGGAGGTGCACATGCCCTTGACCGTGGCCATGCCCACCACCTGGCTGTTGGCCTTGCCCTTTTCGTAGGTGACGAGGTCGAGACCCGTAAGGACTAAGGCATGGTCGTAGTGCAGGGGATCCGCATCGGAGAAGGGGTTCAGCTTCTCCTGCCACTTGCAGAAGCTGTTCAGGTAGTTCTCCACATCCCTGGAGCGAACCAGGCCCGGCGGATCCCAGGACTTCCAGATCTCCAGCCGCTTCAGCACAAAGTTGATCCGACGCCCCAGCGTGGGATGGTGGTACAGCAACTGGACGCCATTGATCATCGCTAGCAGAAAGCTGACCACCTTGCTCTCCGTGTTCGTTGGGAAGTTGCGCTGCATGTGGGCATACAGGTCGCTGTCCACGAAGATGGCCGTCTCGATGAAGAGCTCCTCCGGGATGTCCGACCAGCGGGAGCGTGGTGGGTCCCCAATGTAGCGACGCCTTCGGCGATGCCTCTGCTGAGTGTGGTGTTGATGGTGATGGTGATGATGATGATGTCGGGGCTGGAAGCGCAGTTTCAGGGGCGGCTGAGCCTGCAATCGCCTCCTCGGTTCGTTGAACTCCTCCGCATCGGGCTCGAACTGCAGCTGGCTGTCTAACGGCGGCGTCTCGGTTCGCCTCGACGACGCCCCACTGTAGCCGCTCCTGTCCACTCTCGCTTGGTAGAGCACATGCGTCCCGGTGCCGAAGCGCTGCGGCAGCGGATGGATCACCAGGTCACTGCCATTCTGCTGGAACACGCCGCGCTGCGGGGATCGAGGCGTGAAAAACTAATAAGCGACGGGGTTAAACAAACAGCGAGTTCCGCAAAGGAAAACACAAACCACATTTCGTGCGAATTGTGTTAAAAAGTGATCAAAATATAATTACACAAATTTTTTGTAACTGTTGTTTATAAAATAGGAAACATTTTTTTTGCTTCAGTATTGGAAGATTGGTGTTCACTTTCTTAACTAGATTTATTTTTGACATGCTAATTGTAAAATTATGGAAAATCAAAGCTTTTTTTGTACACTTTTAGTTTTCGCAATTTAAACAATTTATTGTCTGTTACGCTGAAATCGCAACATTCTTTTTTCGTAGCTTACAATATTTATAATGCATATTATAAAGAAAATACCTTCCTTACGAATCCATTTTTGGCCAAAATTTCTTGTTTACAATTTAAAATCACCATTTTTTAGTTCACAGATGTAGGTATTTTACAAAGAAAATAGCTTCATAATAAAAAAACTTTAATTTGCTTTATAGGTAAATACTTTAAAAATTTTAATGCATTTACTTCTATGTACCGAGGCAAATAAGTTCCTAGGTTATACAAATTTTAGAACGGGAAAGTATCAATATGCTTAAAAATTGTATATTAATTTAAGTTCTTGTCGATTTTTGATGAAATAAATAAGAAATTAAACTAAATTAAATGCCTTAATTGTTATGTTAATCAATTTCGAAAACCTCACAAGCATTTCGATCAGCTAAGTCTTCGTCTCTTTTTACAAATTTGTTTACTTTTATTCAATATTTTATGAAATTATAATTTGAAATGTTGGCATATTTTAGTATAATCTATATTAGAAACGGCGCCATACCTATTTTCTTATTTTTTTTCTACAGAAAAACCGGACTTTGGAATAAAACTTGGGTCCGCTGGCTCATTGTGGTCTGGTCAAATTAAGGGTGACCTTGGTTTAAAGCCTTTACTTAAATTGAGAATGTTTTTGGGTTTAACTTTCGGTGCAAAGTTATAACTTATCAAATCAACATTACTTAATTTTGTTTAAATATTAATCCTTCAAATCTGAAACACAACATTTTCTGGGTGCACCTACCACGTTGCCGGGCTCGCAGAGATCGAGAGCAGCCGCTGGACTCCGGTAGAAGCATCGCTCCAGTCGCTTGAGGAGCTGCGGCGAGTGCTCCACGAACTGCGTTCCATTTTCGGTGCGTCGGATGAAGATGAAGGCGTCATCGATGAGCTGCGGCGACTGCTGCAGCTGCAGCCTAGCCTCTACCGCCTCCCCACCATCACCCCCATCATCCATCGGCGGAGGCAGCTCCTCCTTCCGCCCGCCGGCATCACGGTGGTCGTCATCTGCCGAATGCATTTGAATTAATTAAACTGTTCGCATAATGACCGCAACTGGAGCAGCACGAACTGCTCTCTGGATTTCGATTTGCATTCGGTATGGGGACTTGGGCTATTTCATTCACCTTGTGTTGGCAGGCTGCGGCGCAGACGTTGCTTTCGGGGATTCCCCTCCTCCGCCACCTGTGCGCCATCCTCATCTGGGAAAGTTCCCTCCTGCAGTTCCTCCTGCTGTTGTGCCAAGTGCACGAGTTTGAATTCGGGCGCTGCCAGGTAAACAAACAACATAAATGCCTGCCATGAATCAATGCCAACAACTGAGCTGATTTCAACGCTCCCTACAAAAAGCCCCTCTTTTCGTGAACTCCTCTGCCTTACCTTTAAGTTAGCAGTTCAAGTTTATCGTTCATTGATTGCAGTTGTTGATGTTTGGACTGCCGACTTAATGACATGTTTTAAGTTGGTTATGGGTCATGGCTATAAGACTTGAGCCACTCAGAGAATTTATTGGCCAAACTGATTACTAAAATGGGGTTTTTAAATTTGGAATATTCTAAGCACTTTAATGGGAAAGGTCACTTTAATAGGTCAAAAAATACTAAGGTAAATTTCTTTTAAAAATAAATCTATCAACTAACATTTAGACATCATTTATTTTAGCTAAGTACAAATGAAAATATTAAAAATTAGTAATACGAAAAAACTCTGTCTAAATTTTATTATTTTCGATTGTAGATGCAAAATTTGTATATTTTTAAAGCGAGTTGGGGGGTGTGGTTTGAGTCCTAAGAACGAAACGTTTACCGTCCATTAAAATAAATACCGGTATTACATTTTTCTGTGCATTGGCACTCGTACTACTAACTTACATAGTATATGGGTCAGAGTTAAGAATCTTTTCGACCCAATGCCTGGGGCCAACACTTACCCTCTTCCGGAGATCGTGAGCCAAAGATCAGGGCCCGCTCATGTTCCCTCAGATGGCCCACCAGAGTGTTCTCGTCCAGCTGCAGTGGCATGAAAAATACAAAAAAAAGAGAAAGAGCAATGAATGATGTTTAATATGCAAAGCGGAAAGTGTAACATCGCCAGCAAAGCGTTAAACAGACCAAAACAGATGCGAGCACCCGCGGAGAAGGGTTTTCTCAAGTCACCCCAAAAAAAAGTAAAATACTTTCACTCAGACAATGGAAAATTTGTGGATACCCCAAAGAAAACCCCAATTAGACAATCCAAATCCAACAGCTGTGCTGGGGTGACCAGATCATCGGGTGGAAAGGTTAGTGAAACAGTCAAAATTTGTTTACTTATACGAGTTGGCTCGTTATACATTCGCCATATATCTGGTCCGATTTGGTGGTGCGTGCGCCTGTTTGCACGATTATTTAATTTAATTTGTTGTAACAGTTTTCATTCGGCTTTACTTGGCTTTTGTGGAAAAGCGCGTTGCCGCCGGCGAAGCGTGAAGAGCGTTTCGGCTCTTCGGATAGAAACTCCGCCTCCCAACGCGAGGAGAAGGTGTTACAAATTGCCGTTGTGGCGAATCTTTATTATCAACATTGTAATGCTGTGCGAAGTGGGCGTGGCTGGTCGCCGGCCGCCCCAGAATATCAGATAAAAGTGCTAAAGAATTTAACGGGGGTCACATTTCTGGTGAACGTAATGAATTTTCCTGGTGATTTTTGTGCATGCCCTTACAAAATTGGTTTTCAGAAAAATATTGTAATTGCATTTTCTTTTCATTTTAAAGCAAATACTTGCCGAATGATTAATTTGTATTTTTATCAAACACTGAAGTTTGATTCATCCGCGTCCAATTAATAAAATTAAACACTTATTTTTAAATTCCTTGGTACTTATATAAAAATTATTGGACATTTGCTTTACTTTGCAAAAGTAGTTATTTAAAATAGATAAGATATATATATATATATATATATATATATATATATATATATATATATATATATATATATATACATATAGAAGCTTTGCAGAAGACTGTAATAAAAAAATAAGTTTTATATAATAGTTTAATTTATTTATGAGTTGAATTATATGTATAATAAACATTGGCGTTAATATATTTTATTATTGAGATTACATTTTAGTCGTATAAAAATAAATGTTATTTAACCAAAAGCGTTTAAAACAACCTACATGTTATTGCTAATAAAAAAAAAATAAAAAAATTGTTTTGTTTGATAAAAAATAAAATATACCAAGTACAAATATTTGCAAATTGAACTTTATCGTATGTCAACTATACTACATATATGGACACAATCTGTTTCAAAAGCTGAAACCTTTTCCCATCTCCGGTCTTACCACACTTTCTGAAAATCTTTCCGCTGAACTTTACCAAAGGCAAACAATGTTCAATGAAATGGACACTAATTGGCTGCAAGGGCAACAGCATAATAAGACCAAATCAACATGAAAGAGTCGGCGATTGCCGGAAAAGCCCCAAACAAACAGCAACAATAACCGATGACAAAACCGAAAGAGAGGAGGGAAAAGCGGAAAATGCAGGTACATATGCTCACTGTAATCGCCGCCAAACTGATTATGTGATGAAATTTTGCGTGACCCGTGGGCACAATGAGCAAAAAAATAAAACGAGAAGAGCAGAAAACAAGAGTACGAGAAAAATAAGGGTAAAATGGCGAAAAGTAGAAACCAACACGTGGAAATTATATCACAGAAAATTGTCTTCAGGCCAATTTCAGGGGCCAAAAGGAGTGCGAATGGAAAAATACAAATAAAGTGGGGAAAATCACGTAATCAACGGCGTAGCCAAGCGAATGATTCTAAAGTCTGACTTCAGAGGGTCAATAACTTGGCTTAAACAAAAACAAAAAAAAAACAGGCGGAGGGAACCGCCTGTCACTCCAATTCCTTCAAAGTCTGGAAAATGGATGAGAATTTTTTTTTTTGTGATTTCGAGACAGCTGCAAATGCCAGCTGCTTGCAAGATTGTTTGCAATTCCCTGTAATCGTGTGATGAGTTCAGCTCCTAAAAAGCTGGAAGAGACCCTGAGACGCCAGCCAAAGCTCGAATTAAAGGCATAACGAATGTGGGAAAAGTGGGGGAAACGAGGGAAACCGGGACACCACACGAGTCATGTGTAATTCGACAATTGACAAGTTGTCGCCTTGTTTGCCAGAATTTATGTTCATTGGGTTAAAGCTCTCAAGTTACCAAAACACTTTTCAACGACCATTTCTGCAGAGGTCATTCAACGACCCGTCTTTGTGACTGTACTCTTCCACGCTCCGCATTTTCCCCCTTGAACTGCCCGACAATTTTTGCTTAGCTTTTCAAAGTCGAGTTGAGTCAGACAATATGTTTTTGGTTTTTTTTTTCCGTGTCCATGTTCTGTCTATATGGCGATTTTGTATGCTTTTTATTGGTCACTTGACGCATACGTAGATGGATGATCACCTGTTTTCGTAAATGGGTTAATCGTATGACATTCAAGCACGCTTACACTTCAAATATATGATTTTCCTATGACTATTTTATGTTCAATTTAATAATAAAAGTTGGAAATATGAATCTAGGAATTTAAGCTTAATTTTACGAGTTTAATAGAATTGACTATTTAAAAATATAGGTATGTAATAATAAACTTTTGTTATTTATTATCATTCGTGCTTTAATGTTAGGTATGTTTTATCCGGGAAATTATTATTGTTATTATAGAATTTAAAGTGTTTTATAAAGTATAAAAAAATGGTCAATAAGCTTCTTTTACCTAATGTCTCCCAATCTTATTTCTCTGCGTGATCGTACAGAGATATATCACATATCTCTCAACAATGACGACATGAACACTTTTTGAATGATATCCTGACTCACCTCAAGCGTAACCATTGAAAAAAAAATGTTTCTTTTATAATGACAAAAGCTCGACCTCCCAGTGTTCTTTAATTGCTGAAGACATGTTTCCTTAATGAGTTTTAAAATAGAAATAAATTCAGTGTCGTGCAAAAGCAGCTCGAAGCTGGGAAAACTGAGCTATATCACTCATTGCGCGACAATGCGCATGCATTGATTTGTTATCGGGACTCACCTGAATGCCATTATAGTGCAAGCTCCTCTTGCGCCGCAACTCAATGCTGACGGATTTTGGAACGGAGGCGGAGGAGGAGGAGGAGGAGGAGGAGGCGGTGGCGTCGATTAGCAGCCACAAGGTGGTCAAAACAATTAAAGCCAAACGACGGTGCCGATTAGATCCAATTGCTGAGACAGTCATAACGATGCGTTGATGATGACGGCCGAGGCGCAGTTTTTCTGAGACTTTTTGGCTCGCTATTGTAATGCTTCGAGTACACTAATCGCTCTTTGTTGCTGCAACAACCATGCGACGAATGTTGCATAAATTGCAAATATATTATTCCTCTGGCTGCGGGCCGAATTCGGTATTTTGCGTCATAATTTGTGGCTCGAAGTTACATTTTCGAGCTGCGAACATCGAGGGTGGAAAACTTAGAGCCCGATTTCCCGAGAGAAAAGTGAAGGCACGAGCGTGTGTGCGGCTCCAACTTTTACGGCGGTAAATTTAACTGTTTATGCACTAATTAATTGCCCAGCCATTGCATTACGAGTCATTTGTTGTGGGCCACTTTTCGCACTCTATCTTGTTTGCTTTTCTTTTTTCATTAAGCTCTGTGCTGCAGTTTGTTGCCTAAGTTCTTCCTTGTTGATCGGCAGTCCACTCGAGATAAGGCGAAATGGTGCTTGAAAACTATTTTATTGGCCAGGCAATACTGACAATATATAATGCCAGTCTTTTGTTTTCACATTTAAACGCACTTGTTTTTATTTAAACGCCAGCGCACAATTAAGCAGCCAGCAACAAACACACACGGCACCCATATAGATCATCGTCTCTGGAGCATAACGATCTTCTGGTTTGTGTCCATAGCCGAAATGAATTTTATTTTTCAACTCGCATCAGAGTCATGCAAATCGGTAAATCACTTCGAAATATGAGCGTTTTGGGGTATTTAAAATATAACGTGGAGGTCAATGCGCGTCGGTTCGATCGAAGGACTTTTCTGGGGCGAAAGAGACGGCTGCAGAGACGCGGAAAGAGATGGAGAGAGCGAGGCGAGGCAACCACTCGCGACGGCGGCACATTTGCGAATGAAATGTGAAAATCACGGAAAACTTGAGCACACGATCGGCGGTTGGCGCTCCGATCTCGTTCGGCTCCTCGTTTTTGGCTGGAGTGGAGTTCGCAAAGCAGACCTAGCACAAACAAACTCATAAATATATGCTAATGAGCCAGAGCGCCGGAAGAAGAGAAGAAGAATGCTCCAACCGTTAAGACAGAGCAAAGGGCCAAAAAAAAAGAAAAACAGAAGAGTTTTACGAAAAAAAAAAACAGAAGTAAAAATGTGAGGCGATTGTTTTGTGGTCAAGTGCTTGAAAATGATGGAGCAGACGAAAACTTGACACTGATCATCAGCAAAAAAGGCTGAGGAGAAGCAAGAATTATGCTGCATTTCCGCCGTGCAGTTTCGATGTTCTGCGGCCTGTGGCAGCAGGAAATCTTAAATCAGCGAATGCAAATCAGGGAGGCGCAAAAACAAACCGAACACAGCCAATTGAAGTGATCAACTTTTAATTGATGCAATCAATGGCTGTTGCAAACGGTCAAAGTGAAGAGTATCAGTCAAAGCAATGGCTTAATTAAAAAAAAAAACACATAGATGTATTTATTTAAATCGTATTTTAAAAACAAAATTGTTGGCATAAAAAACCACCTTAAATAAATAAAACTATTTGTTTTCCACAGTTAGGCGCAATCTAAATTTGAATTTGAACATGATGGGCATCATTGTTTTTCTTTTATGTTATCGATAACTATCGATAATGCATTATGGTTTATGCATAGTATTTAGTATTTTACAGTAGTGTGGATACACAACAAGTAACGATATTTTACATTCAAATACTTTACACAAGTTCTTACACCTTGAGAGATTTTTAAAATTATTTCGTAATATATATAAATATTACAATTGAATATAAGCTTTGTTAGTATTGTTTAGATTTGAAATGCAAAATATTACCATTTGCGCTCATATTTATTTATCATTCATAGTCATTAGGTAATAAAAAAAACATTTTAAAATCAGTTTTATGAGCAAGTATTATAATAACTACTTAAAATCTATTTTAAATAAAAGTTTGAACTTTAAAACAAACAATGCTTTAATTTATTTAAACTATTCAATCGACAGTCTAGATTATTTTTATTAGTTATTTATATTATACTACAAATCATTAAAGTAACAGAATAGTCGAGTACCAACGACAATGTAAGCAAGCCCGCCTTAAAACGCGAGTACAGAGGACCAAGAATACAACTTCGGTTTTTCATAATAAAGATTTATTCGAATAAGGTAATACCCCAAGTAAATTACAAGAGCACCATTAATACTCTCAAAATATTCTAACTTGAATTTAATTTTTGAAATTTGAATAGCCGGCTAACGAAGAAACGCAAAAAATATTGAATATATATACACTGTTTTACATACTGTAAAAGATAAATGCTAGCAGTATATACCAGACTGAGTATAATTTTGTTGGTATACCTTTCCTGGCACACTACTTTTTTAAAGTATTGCGCAACGGGCACACTAGGCTAATCTAGCTTCACATTTTTAAATTCAAACTGCAGCTTGGCTTCTTCGATCGCAAAACTCGATCAGGTTTTCGGAGAATTGACTCAAATCTCAGCAACACTCGACTTAAAAATTGTAAATTACTACAATTCGGACAACAAATTATATATCCAAATTAAAAACAGCGTTCATTTCATAAGAAACGCGATCAAAGAACAAAAAAGAGATAGAATAGTCAAGCGTCTGATCTTTGTGTAATACTTGTGTCTGTACAAATAAAAAGAATTAATCAAAATGGTGGGCACAACACTTAAAATGCGTGGCGACGAGGTGAGTTTTTCCTGAAATTATAAGTTTAACCAAATTGGTTATAATGATCGTAAAAGAGTTCTAAAAGTAGCGGGCTCATCGAGACGCCATTGCAGCGTGGGCACGAATAGAGAGACGAAAAGGAAAGGGAGAAAGAGAGTGTCTAGAGAGGGGGTGAAAAAGTGCCGTTTGTCCTAGACCAGTGTTGTTGGGCTTGCAATTTCTTCAGTCACATTTTGGCGCAATTTTCTAGTCTCGGTACTTGTACCGCTAATTATTACGCTCTACTCCTTGTTTTTGCATAAATCAAAAAAGAGATTAATCTTGCGGTATTTTTTTTTCATAAAATGGCCGTCGCGATAAAGTGCATTAGATGATGGTGAAGACGTATTTCAATACCGATTTATTGTGGATATGTAATAATATTGATGCTTCCATATAATTAAATAAAAATACAATAATTAAATATGATAAAAAAAAGATGTAATAATATGGAAAAGATGTAATAATATCCTGGTCATCTCCAAATTAAAAAAAAAGCAAAGAAAAGATATTTCACAAATTCTCTTTAAAAAATGTGTTTTCCCAAACTTTGATTTAAAAAATCTACTTAGGTTTTTGGATGAGTCGCAAATTCTTATGCCAGTTTTCTCGGGAGAAAAATATAATACAATATTGTTTTAAAACCCAATCTTTTTGTTTGTTATCATCTGTGGACAATTTAAATACTTACTTTATTATTCTAATCACTTAATGTTATTTTCAGAACGCTTCGGAGAATTTCAAACAAGTGCAACTGAAGAAATTGACAGTGCCTTCACAGGAGGCTACAACAAAACGCGCTGCTTTGGGAGATTTGCAAAATCGCGGCTTAAATCGGCCTATTGCTGCGAAAGACGCGGTTCAGAAAGAGTAAGCAACAAGCGCATTTCTAAACCCTACGTTCCCCATCATATGTGCCTTACTTTTGTTAGCCCCAAGGATCTCAAGCTCACAGAAGCCCTTCGCAATGCCAAGGCTCGAGTGGATACCCACTGGAAAAAGGCCCAGGAAAACACCAATAATGGCAATACCGCCGCTCCACCCAAAGAAGGGGGCGTTTCGGCATTTTTGCGCGCTAATTCGGTGCGCAATCGCGTTCCGACCAAGACGACTGTGGAACCCACTAAGCGTAAGTAACACAAACTAGTTCACACAATACGAAAATGTTGGAAACAATGTTAATTATTTTCCGTTAAAAGAAAGCTATTTGGGTTTATTTTAACATTAATAATTATGCATTTATTTAATCACTTTCCAAAAATTTATGAAAAGTAATATGGATTAAATTAACGACGAATTCTTTGAAACAAATAAAATAATCCATTTCCGTTAAAAGCTAACGTCATTTTTATAAGCAAGTATTATAATAATTATATTTATATATTAACGGTGCTATTACTTTACTATTTAAACAAAAGCATGGACAAACAAACGCTTAAATTTATTTACTTTATCCAATTGACACTCTAGATTATTTTTATTAATTATTTATATTATTCTTCAAATCCTTAAAGTAACAGCAAAGTCGAGTACCAACGAGAATGTAAACGAGCCCGCCTTAAAACGCGAGGACAGCAACCTGTCCAAGAAATCACTGACCAAGCTGAGAGCTGCATTAGCCAAACCCGCGATGGGGGTTTCCGGAATTCGTCGGGAACCGGTGGCTGTGGCTCGGAAAGAGCCGGAGACCAAGAAGGAAGTAGTGGAGAATAAGAAGGCAGTGTCGGAAGCCAAGAAAGAAGTGACCAGGATGCCTCTCATTAAGTCCAGCAGTGTCATCGCTGCAACCACCTCAACGATGCCAACCACCATGTCTCTTTCCAGCAAGCGATTGGCTGGGATCGAGGACATCGATGCCAATGACAAGGAGAACCTGGTGCTGGTCTCCGAATATGTGAACGACATCTACGACTATTTGTACCAGGTGGAACAGCAACAACCCATACACAAGGATCACCTGGCCGGGCAGAAGGAGGTGTCTCACAAGATGCGATCCGTGCTGATCGATTGGATTAACGAAGTCCACTTGCAGTTTCACCTGGCTCCAGAAACATTCCAGCTAGCGGTGGCCATTATCGATCGTTATCTGCAAGTGGTTAAGGACACCAAGCGCACATATTTGCAATTGGTGGGAGTGACTGCTCTCTTTATAGCCACCAAGTACGAGGAGCTGTTTCCGCCGGCCATCGGGGATTTTGTTTTCATCACGGACGATACGTACACAGCTCGGCAGATCCGTCAAATGGAGCTGCAGATCTTCAAAGCCATCGACTGCAATCTGTCGCGTCCGCTGCCGATTCATTTCCTGCGGCGTTACTCGAAGGCTGCCGGCGCGGAGGATGAGCACCATGCCATGTCCAAATACTTAATAGAGCTAGCTTCTGTGGATTACGATATGGCTTCCTATAGGCCATCGGAGGTATGTCCTGACATATTGTTTAAGGCAAGCACAAGGCTACGACCTTAAGACAGGTCGAGAATAAATAAACCGATCATTATTAGCAACCAGTATTATCTATTTTTTTAGATAAGTAAATTTACTAAATTCTTAAATAACTAAACGAAAATGTACTTCTAAATTGTACTCTTCCTTTGCAGATTGCAGCTGCTTCGCTATTCCTGTCGCTGCACTTGCTCAATGGTAACTATCGGGCTGGGACAGGATTCAACGACCGCCACTGGACTCCCACTTTGACCTACTATTCGCGTTATTCGGCTGCCCATTTGCGACCCATTACACGGCTAATTGCGAAGCTGGCCCGGGATGCTCCCCAGGCCAAACTGAAGGCCATCTACAACAAGTACCAGGGCAGCAAGTTCCAGAAGATTGCCCTGCGAACGGAGCTAAGCGGTGCCCTGATTGACTCTATCGTGGGCCAGAGTCAATGGAAGTAGTTGGGCGGAGAGAAAGACCATGGATTACATAGTTTAGTTTAATTTGTTTTCATTTTTTAAATTTTTAGCGTATTCAATGTTCTGTTCGTTTTGTGTTCGTTACAAAATGCGTATAAACCCGTATATGTATGTATATCAATCGCGTCATCATTATCATGACCATCATAAGCTATCAAGTCGTGCTGGAGTCCCGCTTCCAAAAGCTGGCTCCGGCTGCTTTGCCCCTGAAGCAATAGTTTCCCGCGAGCTGGCCGCTGGGAGTGAGTTGACCGGATTAAACTGGAGCCCGCCTGCTCCTCCCACTGGGACATCTCCTCAGTGAGGAGCGAGCGGCGGAGCGGTGGACACCGAGAGAGA
Organism: Drosophila gunungcola; assembly: GCF_025200985.1. Classification (NCBI taxonomy): domain Eukaryota; kingdom Metazoa; phylum Arthropoda; class Insecta; order Diptera; family Drosophilidae; genus Drosophila; species Drosophila gunungcola. The sequence continues at coordinate 1,869,730 of NW_026453169.1, read as the reverse complement.
GTGGGCAACGAGTTCATTTGCTGGCCGAACACATCGGCGTTGTCTCTCCAAGAACTATATATTTTATCAGCACTATTTTAACTTGTATTTAATATTTAGCATCGATGGGAATTTGTTCGTCCTAATACACAGGACAAATAAAAAATGTGCAAAAATATTTTCATATCTCCCAAAAATTATATGAGACTTAGATTATTTGTAATTTATATAATGTATTCCACACATTCATACAAAAATGCACCTTAAACTAGTTGTATTGTTTACTTTAATATAAGCAAAGATCAGAAGGGTTTTATCCAATCTTGATGTTTCTGAAAGTGTCTGAACAAATATATAACAAATAAAGTTTTGAGTACTTTTATGCAAATGTGTTAAAAGGTTTTTTCGGGAATGGAATGGAATATATAAGGAATTTCAAAATGGTGTCTAATGGTTTTTAAACAAAGGGATTTAATAGATTTAAAATGGATAAATCTTTTTGAAGTCAACAAATTTTAGCCGAACTGGACTCGAGATTATTTACTGAAATTGGTCTTACTTGTACATTTTAAGAGTTCTTATGAGATTGCTGCCAAAATTTTGGGTAAATGGTGTTTGCCATTGGCTTAGTCCTAATGATATTTCTTTTGTTTTCAATACAATTTAGAGGTATGTATGTATTATTTGTTTAAGATAAAGTTTTGCTTATATTGGTTTTTGATTTATTAATTTCAGAAATTTACTACTTGTATATTTTTTTGACAGCTGCTGAGTGTGAGAAATAATCCACACCCCGAAAAAAAAATCAGGGACCAGACCAAAAATTAATATAAAGACCTTTGCCAAGGACAAAGTTGTGTTCTTTTGTCCTGCATTCTTATCAATCCTGAATACACAAAACACACGGCTATACCAGACACTCATACATGCACATAACCAGCACCCTGAGGAAAGGTCACCTTCCCGATCGCAGGTCAGTTACTTCTTCTCCGAGTCTCTTCCTCCTGTTTGTCATTTTCACGTTTCTCTTTTCTGTTCTGTGTTCCCTGTTCCATGGAACAGTAATTGCCGAGCACATTTCTCGCACATGGCTGTATGTGTGTGCCGATGTATGACTTTCGTGTGTGTGGGTGTCTATCTCACTTTTCTCTTGTAAAGTGCTTTTTCGATACAGTGAACTAAAAAGAACAAGGGTTTTTATACTTTAAAACTACTTACGGGTACACATTAAGCATGTATGCATTTTGTAATCAACTAATGTGTTAACAACAATATATTTGCTATTTATTTTTGCTTTATTTTAGATGGAATTTTTTATAATGTCTATATTTCTAGGAATCACCGTATGAAATTGTACAATATATTGTTTTGTAGCAAAAAGTTAGATAACTGATAATTAAATCAAAAGAATATATTTTCCTATTACTGTTAACTATGACTCTTTCAAATTTATTACAAAAAAAAAAATTATATTGTCACCCAAAAATGTTAATAACTGTAGAGTTGTTCGTCTCTACGCGTGCCCACTGTATTTGGCCTGTTGTGTTTGCTGTGCGCCTGTTCGAAATTTAAGTTTGACGGTTTTATGGCTCTCATTAATTTTTGTTTACGGTCAAACAAATGTTATAAAAAGAAAGTAATTTTTCTTGCCGCCCCCCTGCTCCACACTTTTGGCATATTTTATGTTGGCTGCCAGTGGCAATGGGCGTCATAAAAACTTCAGGCCGTATAAATCGGGTTTACAGTTTTTGGGTCTTGGGCCGCTGTTTTTTTGGGATTTCTTGCTTTCGTTTCTGGCTTGCTGTTAACGAAATATGCACAGCACGAACCACTCGCATGTCCTTTATTTCATGGTGCTCCTTGGGGTGCAGCTAGTCGCTCAGGTAGCTCGGTAAGGGTGGTTTATTCGCACAGGGATCAGGGGGTTACGCTTATGCAAAAGGACGAGGTGAGAGGACATCTGCCCGTCGGCTGGCGGATCAGCTGAGCGCAGGGACCAGAATTAGTTCTGGAAATCCCTGCCGGCAATGGGATTTTTTTTAAAACCAGGACTACCTAAGGTCTTAATTATTGATTACCAAAACATTTGAAAAACTTGCCTTTGAAAATCTGGTATGGACCGTAGTGAAAATATTTTAAGTAAAGTAAGATTAGTATTGTTTATTTAATATCTATTATGTTAGGTGTTATAACTATACCCGGGCGCATTAAGCTTAAATAAAATCTTTAATGTTTCGAAATTTTGGTAAGTTAAATAATTAAACAAGAAGGAAAGCAAACTCCAACAGGCCGATGCTAATAGACTCATGCGGCTATTAAAATATTCTATAAAGCAACTATTTTTCGATTAAAGTATTATATGCTGTCTAATTCTTAACAAATTAAACCGTATTTTTAAAATACTTAACAATCACTATATCTGGAAGAAGTTTAAAACAGAAAAGTTCTAATTTTTTAAACCCGGTATATTGTCTTCGTTTGCTGCACGCTCTAAGCTTCTATGGCTATGCAGTTCGACAGATGGCGCCACCTAAACATCGATTGTTTTTTAGGGTTAATACTTAGGTTGACTGAGTAACGGGTATTTAATAGTCGGGGAACTCAACTATACCATTCTTTCTGTTTTTTAATTATTTTTTTGGTTTTTACTAAAACGAATTCGTATAGAAATGTTTAAAGTGTACCTATTAATAATGATTGTGTATCTTATATAGTTGTCCGATCCGGCTCATTCCGACTTATAGACTTCCTGCAATAGAAAGTCTTTTGGAAAAGTTTCAGAATGGGTAGTAACAGCTGGTCGCTTTGGCAATTCAATTCTTAATTTCATAAAAAGGAAAGTGTGACTAATATCAGTTCTTACAACACATTTAATTGAATTGGATTATTAATAAAAAATAGGAGAATTTTTTTGATTCCCAGCTAAGAAAAAACATATAGCTCGTGTAGAGTATAATTTAGTATCGTTTTTAATTCATCATCGTTTCACAATCATCCTCAGACAGTATTTCGACTATTCTCGATTACAATATTTGAAATATTGATTACACTTTAAAGGTAGAAGAACAACGGGGGATTATCTATCGTTTAGGAGGCTGGAGGAACCGCACGGATATTTCGCTGAAATTCGAAACTGCATCTTGCAGGGAAGCGCTTTCCCGTCCGCCGCCTGCGCCTGCTCTCTCTCTCCCAAGATTTTGCGGCATGATGGCACAGGACCACGGAATAAAAGCGATCCCTACGAGATACGTAGGAGAACATGAATGTGCAAAAGAGTTTTCTCTTGTTTTTGTTGTATAATTTCTGTTTATCTTAAGCTTTAGGTTGTTATTTTTTCTTGTTGTTGGCGGCAGAGATGGCAGCATTATTCGAACCATCTACGATGTTAATTGCACGCAACTGCTTTACTTTTCTTCACTTTTGATGCTTAACCCTGGAAGGTGGACAAGAACTTGGACACAACGTCCTTCAGCTTGGCATCGGACGCCTCCGAGATACCACCCTCCTTGGCGATGGTGTCGAGCAGAGCCTGCTCGGAGGTCTTGATGTGCTGCAAGAACTCCTTCTCGAACTTGGTGATCTTGGCGGGATCCATCTTGTCAAGATGACCGCGCACACCGCAGTAGATGACAGCGACCTGGGATATTAGGTGAAGTATTAGAAGTGGTTCTTCAAACAGGGATTTCGTAAATGTCCGATATCCCTTCGCATACGCACCTGATCCTCAATGGCCATGGGCACGTACTGACCCTGCTTGAGCAGCTCAGTAAGGCGCACACCACGGTTCAGCAGCTGCTGGGTAGCGGCATCCAGATCGGAACCGAACTGGGCGAAAGCGGCGACCTCACGGTACTGGGCCAACTCCAGCTTCATGGAACCGGCCACCTGCTTCATGGCCTTGGTCTGGGCAGCGGAACCCACACGGGACACGGACAGACCGACGTTAATGGCAGGGCGAATACCCTTGTAGAACAGCTCAGTCTCCAAGAAGATCTGGCCATCGGTAATCGAGATGACGTTGGTTGGAATGTAGGCGGACACATCTCCAGCCTGGGTCTCGATCACGGGCAGGGCAGTCAGGGAGCCACCGCCCATGGCAGGGGACATCTTGGCGGCACGCTCCAGCAGACGCGAATGCAGGTAGAACACATCGCCGGGGTAGGCCTCACGACCTGGGGGACGACGCAGCAGCAGGGACATCTGACGGTAGGCCACAGCCTGCTTGGACAAATCATCGTAGATGATCAGGGCGTGCTTGCCCTTGTCGCGGAAGTACTCTCCCATGGCGCAGCCGGAGTAGGGAGCCAGGTACTGCAGGGGAGCAGCATCGGAGGCAGTGGCCGAAACGATCACGGTGTAGCCCATGGCGCCGGAGTCGGTCAGACGCTTTACGATCTGGGCGACGGTGGAACGCTTCTGGCCAATGGCGACGTAGATGCAGAACAGTTTCTTGGAGTCGTCCTGAGCCTCGTTGAAACGCTTCTGGTTGATGATGGTATCAATGGCCAGAGCGGTCTTACTGCAAATTGAATTTTAAATTGGTTGGTTAGCTAGAGTTGGTAAATTAATTTAATTATTAATAGTTTTCACTTTTAAGACATTTTTTGTTCGCATTTAATTTAAATGTAGTTAAGTTTTCTGTATAATGCAATTCCAGATAAATATTATAATACCACCTTCTAATAATATCGCTTAATCATTTAAAAAGACTACATTTGAATAAAAAAAATTAAGAATTTTTGGGCTTCAGTTGGTTTGAAATAAAAATCCGGCAATTCATTTCATATATGCGGATAGGTGGAACGTTTGTAAACTAATGAAGATTGTTAACTGTTGATCTAGATTATCTATCACACATTTATCGATTTTAATAAGAATTATAAAATTAAATGTCAATTTTAGTGTATGATGGCTTAAAACCCAGATTATTTTTAATTTTAATAAAAAAAATAAAGGGTGTAGAAGTTCTGATCTAGAAGATAAGTCTAGAGAAATGGTCAGATTTGGGTCTAATTGGGCAAGTCGTTTAGAAAATAAACACCTAAATTAATATCTTATTTTGGTGGAGAGGCCAAAGAAGCCGCTTGAAGTATATATTGATTTGGTTACATTTGAGGTGGCCTTACCCAGTCTGACGATCGCCAATGATCAGCTCACGCTGACCACGGCCGATGGGCACCAGAGAGTCGACGGCCTTGATGCCGGTCTGCATGGGCTCCCTCACGGACACACGGGGGATGATACCGGGGGCCTTGATGCCCACACGGAAACGGTCCTTGGTGTTGATGGCACCCTTGCCGTCAATGGCATTGCCGAGGGCATCCACGACGCGACCCAGCAGCTCATCACCGACGGGCACATCCACGATGGCACCGGTACGCTTGACGATATCGCCCTGCTTGATCAGCTTGTCGTTACCGAAGACCACCACACCGACGTTGTCGGGCTCCAAGTTGAGGGCCATGCCCTTCAGGCCCGAGGAGAACTCCACCATCTCATCGGCCTGGATGTTGTTCAGGCCGTAGACACGAGCGATACCGTCACCGATGCTCAGCACACGGCCGGTCTCCTCCAGATCCGCCTTGGGGGCGACGCCCAGGATGCGCTCCTCCAGGATGTTGGAGATCTCCGCGCTGCGCTGCGAGCTGGCCACATGGAATTTGCGGGCAGCAAGACTGGCGGCAGGGTAGGCGGCTTTGCAGGCGACCTGTGGAAAAAAAGATAATCTATTATTATGCGAGATTATGTAAGGTGGTTTGGGTAGGCCCGTAACGTTGGATAATCACAGGGTAGCAAATCTTCACCCCCTCACCCTAACTCCTTAGATCTAAAAACATAGTAAGCCCTGTCATAGGGTATCTGGCTGTCGGTTCGCCCCCACTTTGCATTCTATCCACCTTCACCACTTGCTTGACATCCGTTCCTAACCTCAAACTTTTCTTCCACCGCATCTCCCCCAACATCATAATTATGTAATCTGACCACAAAAAACAAAGTCTATATAGCACTTTTCACTCACTATTATTTGCTAAATAACCAATATATTACAAATATTTTTCCAATTCTCGGTCCTCACTGATTATGTAACCCCGAAAATCCACAGCGGCAGCTTTGTAATTTACCGCATTGCGTAACATTAAATTATTGGCCAAAAACCAGGAATCTCCAATATTATTTTTATATCGTGCTGCTACGGGCAATCATTATCCGTTTGTTGGTTAAAACTTTGAAGCAAAAGGAGGCACTTATTTTTGCAAATACCCCGTCGAATCGGTTATGTATGACATTTTTTAGCCAACTTTTTTCGGGCGTATTGTTGGTTGAATTTTGTGGTTAATACCTGAGTGGCAGCCTTGGGCAGGTTACGGGCGACCGAGGACGCCAGGCGTGCGGAAATAATCGACATTTTGTATGCTTTTTAACTTTTCGCCGCAGAAGTAATTGTACAATTCCTACACCAACTCCTCTCCACACTCGTAGTACTTTTCACAAGATGGTTGCTGTGCCGACGTTCGGTGTGGCAGTGCTGGTAAATGCTCGCAGGTTGCCCATATGCGCGTTGCGCAATGCAGCCACACCGGCGATAGTGATTACGGTCACCCTAAGTGATGACAACTTTTGCGATTTCTGGCTGAGCTTTTGCCAGTGCAATTATTTACATAATTCACTTGAATAATATTCTTAACTAATAAAAAATTTGTTGAGGGATTTTCAAAACATGTATGCTTAAAATTTACTTTAAAGCTTCGCTCAATTATTATTTCTGAAGACTTATTCGTTTTTTAGTGATACCAGAAATCGAATTTATATTATGTTACGTTTCTTAATTTTAAATGTTGAAGAAACAAACAAATTAGTTAACTAGTTATGTTAAGATTTGTGGGCACTAAAAGTTATGATATTTTAATTAAATTATGCATTTTCTTTTGAATTATTATATGCAGCAAGGGTATTTCACTAAATAATGAACTGCTGATATGTTGGCGTTGTTAAAAACAATCATGTTTATTATTTGCATAGAATTAATAAATGTTAAAAATACTTAATTTATCTTAAGAATATATTTGTAAAAGATAATTATCTTGGAAATTAAATATACAAATTGAGTCAAATTTATGCAGTAAATTATGTATATTTTATATTTATAGTATAATTTGACGGTGACAATAAGTCAATTATAAATATATCATACATACATATAGAAGGATATTCAAAACATTTAATATGTGGCAATCTTTTGTTTTTTATTGTTTTGGACAGATACTTTTCGATAATAATCGAATTTCACAGCAAGGAGCTTTAAGAGTGTGCACATTTCTTACAAGCTCGTTGCTACCTTGACATAGACATTCTTTCGGTGACTTCCCAATTTTAGCAAGAAACAATCTAGTTAACATTCAAGGAAAACTCTTTATAACAATAAAGAGCGTATAAATCTCTATATGGGTTCCCTAAAATCACAAGAAGTTTAAAATTACCTGTAACTGTGCCTAAGAGTATGCTCCTTGAATCTTGAGCTCCATCGGTTACCGTTATACTTTTCGGAGCATGCTTTTGGGCAACTGTTTAGGCCTCTAAAAAAGGAACCTATTACTGTGCCTAAAAGAATGCTTCCTTGAATCTTGAGGTCCGTCGATTAAAATTATATTTTTCTGAGCATCCTTTTAGACAACTTTGTGCGTTGTTATAAGCCTTAGAGTAAACTTTTTAGGTTGTTTTAATCCTCTAGGAAATATGTTACCTATGCCTAAAAGTATGCTTCCTTGAATCTTTGAATCTTGTGGTCCAACGATTAAAGTTACACATTGCTTTGAGACAACTTTTTGAGTAGTTTCGAACCTCTAAGAAATTATGTACATTGTGTTTTTCGGAACACTTTCAAAATATGGCACCTCTGGTTGGCCGAGTTATTAAAACGGTCTGTTCATTTTGGAGACTTTCGAGCGTTTCATTGTTGCGCCGCCTCGCTCTCTCTCACTGGCAAGATGGTTTGGAGAGTGAGAAAGTGTGTTGGAGTGTGGAAATGTGTGAAGGGGGGCTGGAAAGCGCCTGCACTAGGAGAGCGGCGAGAAAGTCTACACTTCAAAGAAGAAGAGTAGCTAGAGGAAGCTGTGCGCGGGAGCAAACGAAAGCAAAAAAAAAACTTTTTTTAAAAAGAAAGCGTGAAAGCATCCAGCCGCTCGCTCACGCAGCTTCACTTCGTCGCTTCAGTCTGAGCTTGTGCGGTCCTGTGAACGCAACGCGTCGGCAAAACGATAGAAAACGGTCGGTATAACGGTACAGCGGGAGAAAGCTGGGCGCTATGTGCCAAATGTAGGAGAAAATTGCATGTGCCATTAATGTGAATTTGTGCGAAAACCCGGTGGACTTCAATTTTAGCCAGCCAGCTGCTCATTGCGGGGCCAGAAAATAATCGCGGAATTTCTGGCCACGTGTTATCCTTCGGTTTTTTGTGATTTTCGTAAAACAACGTTTATTATGCAAATTATCGCAACAACAAAGACTAGGTCCAAAAGCATCCAATCTCCAAAAAACCTATAAAAAACTCTAAAACTGGAAGAGCTCCTTGGCGATTCTTCCTGTTTTTTTTTCATTTTTGGTTGCTGCTTCTGATGCTGCACACAAACAATGATAGAAATTTGTCATCACACACACGCACGGGGAGCATAGAACAAAGGCAAAAAGATAAATAAGCAAAGAAGAAGAAGGGAGTGTAAGTGAGAGAGGGAGCAGGGTTGCCGTCTCACTCACGCACTTGACTGAACATTAACTTTATTTTTTTTTTGCAAAGATGGAGATTTTGAAGTCCTGGTCCATTTATGCTTGCCGGCAGCCGCATATCGTTGGCATCAACATGCTCCCCATTGTAATGGTTGCCTTGACCAAATTAAATGTCTAGCTTAAAAATATTTGTTTTGTTTACGCGCCTTACGATATTCACAACTACTCTGCAGCCCTGTTCGATAATATCGAGTATTGTGAGTATATCGAGTATCGAAAAGAAAAAATGAGATCAGCTGTTGGTGCAGTATCGAATTGCATCCACGTTTCCCAGAAAAAAACTTCGGCCACAACCTTTTCTTTTCCGTTTGCAACGTGAAGATAACCAGACGTACCAATTGGCCAGATCCTCAATTAAGCCCACATGATTAGTTAAATCTATAAAAATCAAGTGCATCCTATACCTCCGCATTCCAGTTAATTAATTAACATTTGCAATCATTTCAATTGGAATCGACATGGTAAATATTAACGGCAGACGCCGCATAAAAAGAACACTAAGGAATCACCAGCTTTAATTCCGTTCCGTCTAGGTTGCACTGGCTGTCAACTAATCGTGCCTTCGCAAACGGCCAGGTTACGTTGAAATACCAAACCAAGTCTTGGGGAACGGGCCCCAAAAATTGCATCAGTTCGCCTCAACCTCAAACCGGCATAAGCGTTCCGCTTCCCATCAGCCAGAGTGAGACCATCAAATCCGGTCCTCTGCCACTTCTGTGCCGATCAGCCGCGCGCCACAGCATTTCTATCACCACACACACAGACTCCTCCGGTGTCTTTCTCTACACTAGGATCGTGCAAGCAAAGAAACAGAATCACTAGTAGCTCCGGCAAGGGACGAAACCTTTACGGGCGGATTTGGAAAACTAGCACCGCCATGTAGAGACCGACAAGTTATCAGCCCTAACCCAGCTAATGCGCTCGGGTTATAAACTTCACCTTTAGATACCTAAGCAATATGTGCATATAAGCCTACGCGATCGTTTATGGCCAGACCCGACTGTGCCTTAGTCAGAACGACAACCAATACATTCTTCAGCTTTGTGAATTCACTCGCAGATTAGTTACGGAAACACACAACACTGTCTGGAAGTGCGCAAGCGATGCCATAAATCTTTCAGTGCAAATCGAATCAAAACAAAGGAAATAATGCGTACTCAAATTTCAGGAACTAATTATTTGCATTAAGTTAAATAAAACTTCCTCCCCATCCACTAAAGCACGGGACCAATCAACTCGTCATCCATGTATTCTTGAAGGCCTTCAACGAGGATTGGACGCGGGTAAGTGTACCCAAAAGAATGTATTCTAAATACGGTGAATCAATTTTAGCTTAATCCAAATATTAGTTCTGAACGTGTTATGCTTATACACCATCGATGATCCGTTATCGCGCAGTCAGTTACGTTCATAACGGTTCTTTCTTTTGTTTTGATTATCCATCCGTAATTCGGCTATAACCGTCTGCATAAATCTGCATTGTGTTTGCATTATTTTAAAAAGGAAAATGTTTTGTTGTAATAATTAATCAAATACCTTTTCTTTTGCATATATATATATATAATTTCTACGCCTTTTCAGCCAGTGTGTGTGTTTACGTACTGATCCAACATTGTGTATAAAGTTCATCAACAAAAAAAACAAAAAAATGTAATATTAATAAAGTTAATAATTTCATAAGTAAATAGCTAACTAGTTAGAGACACAAAAAATGAAGTTAATTGAGAAAAAAAAAAGAGAAAAGAAAATCATGATGAAGCAGAACATTAACTGTACCGCAATTAATTGTTTGGTTTAGCTCCGACTTAATAAATCATTTGTAGTAACAATGCCTAAATTGAACATTATGAGTGAGTAGTTGATTTACTTGTGCGACCTGGGAATGTAAATATTTGATCAATCACACTTTGGGTTCTTTAATAATCCGTTCAAGGTTAAAGACATGGTAGGGTGGGTAGCGAATTCGCGTGAGTCAATCAACAGCTAAGACGTCACGCATATTATCTGGTTTCTGAAAAGTTCTACTTTATTCAATGATTTAAGTCAATTCGCCTAGTTGTTGCTTTGTTTGGTTTACCCGAGCAGGTAACCGCTTGAGTATTTCAACCATGATCGTGTGGTTATTTAGTTTCAGAAAGGGACTCTAAAAATTATTCTTAAGGTAATGTTAGGCAGAAGGGTCAGCAAAAACCCCCCCAATTCCCGGAAGAGCTAGAGATGACATGGGTCCCGCTCCGCTGTACACTCAGCTGTCTAATTTAGTTTCTATGGACTAAAAATAAACTTTTATTTTCAGTGTATATAAACCATTACATAAGAATTGGCGCCCAAACGTGTGGGGCAATTTATTGTTTGCTTTAATTTACAAAGGAGATAATATATTTAGTCCCAATTTGCTAGTGAAAAAAAAAAAAAAAATCTAAAATAACACAAATTCTTTTGCGTTCTGGTTTCTAGGATATCGAATGGGTTAGCGTGAGCTGATTTATATCGACCAGAGAGAAGGTTAGGGAATTTTTTTTAAATTTGTTAATACCATCTTAATGTATTGATGGACATCTCAAAATAACGTTGCTGAAACAAAACACTCAGTCAACATTAGAACGGAGAGCCACAAGATTCACTAGACATTTAAGCTCGGTTGCGTTTCGATGAAATTAGTTAGATTTTGCTACAGCACCCAAGGTCAATATATTTAATACGCATCTGGATATCGCAGGTTCAAGACAGTGGATCAACACGACCGATGGTAGGCAATATTAGGACAGGGAACTGTAGTAGATAAAACTGTTGTCATCATAATTTTTATGGGAAAAGTTGTGTTTAGCAGGTATTCATTTGGCAGTCCCGCGATTAGCTGGAATACAAGAAGTATACGTAAGTGTGCATTGTCCGTTAACCCCGATTGGCTAAACGTTGAACTAAAGCTAGCATTGCTACTCATAGATAGATTCAATAGCCAGAATATTTTAATTAAATGCAATAGTAATAAACAAAATCAAAAAAAAAAAAAAAAAAAAAAAAAAAAAAAAAAACCAAAACAGAAAGAGGAAATTCGAAACCAGGTAAAACAAAGATCAAATTTTTATATTCCCAAAAAAGGTCAAAGCAAAGAGAAAATAAATTTATAGATAAAAATACAAAGATTAAACCCAAAAATGCCAATTCAACATTCTCCAGATAGAAGCTTAGCGCCAGCTACTAATCAAAATGTGTGCTTAATTTGCGAAAAGGCAATGACTGATACGCAGCCATGCGTGATGACTATTTGCAAGCATGTGTTTCATAAAACTTGTATTGACAACAGGTTTCATCCGGATAGGGAGAATGTATGCCCCTCCTGTCTGGAAAAGGTGGTGGTAAAAGATTTGAAAGTGGTGGTAGGAAATTTTTCCCCGGAGAAGAACGAAGACCCAAGTCAAGGACAGAATCGACGTCCAATTACTAGATCAGTGAATCGGTTACTTGAATTAGGAACATCACCACGAGAGACCGAATTGGAACAACAGGAACGGCAACAGAACGTTGGTCAAGGAATTATTCCTGGCACAAGTAATAGAGGTACTCGGGGTAACACTAATAATTTGGATAGAGGTTCTTATGTGCGAAGAGGTGGAAGACGAGGAAGACACCCACGTCAATACCATCGGAGCGAAGACAATTTAAATGACGATAATTGGTCACAGCCAGATATTGAGTTGATAGTTAGGGAAACGGTGATGAGAATGATGAATTCGGTATCCATTAGAAACGTGTTGAGTGGACAGGAAAGTCAACAGCAGGGAAGAGCGGCTTCTGATGACCAAAGTCCGAGGTCCCAACAGATATCATCCCACCTCGCTACCAATAAAGTAGCCGATATCATTCAGAAATGGGGTGTGCGTTTTGAAGGTACTTCTGAGGGGTTGTCGGTAGAAGAATTTTTATACCGAATGCAAGTTTTGACTCGAGAACATCTCAATGGTGATTTTGTAGCACTCAGCAGAAACATTCATCAGTTGTTGGTGGGAAAAGCCAGTTCTTGGTTTTGGCGATTCCATAAGCGAGTAGACAACTTTGACTGGGAACAGTTTTGCTTCGCCCTACGTGCTCAATATAAAGAAAGTCGATCGATCACGGAGCTGCGCGAACAAATTCGTGCACGTAAACAGAAACCTGGCGAGTCCTTTGACTCATTTTACGAATCCATTTGTAAGCTAATGGACAAACTGTCTGTTCATTTCGAGGAAAGGGAATTAATTGAACTAGTGCAAGGAAATTTGCTTACTGATATGAAAGATAGATTACTCTTTGAGGAAATACATTCCATCGGACAGTTGCGTCGATTAGTACAAAAGAGAGAACATTTTTTGCAAGATGCGGGAAAATCATTTCGTTTTTCGGGAAAGCCCAAGGAGTCCGCATTGCGTGTGTATGAGGTAGACGAGAATCCACTGACAGAAACCGAAAGCGAAGAGCAGGAAAAGGACATCTCAGCGTTGCAACGATTACCCTTAAAGATCATTTGTTGGAATTGCGATACAGCCGGCCATGTATGGGAAGACTGTTTAGCAGAACGTCGCGTGTTTTGCTACGGATGCGGAAAACCGCAAGTATACAAGCCAAATTGCCTAAACTGTAAGAATCGTTCGGAAAACCGCAAGGCGGGGGCATCCACCAACCAGAGGGTGTCCCAAGTGTAGACAATAAGCAGATTGATTATTCAGATAATATTAAGGAATTAGAAAATTTAAACGCTGAATTAAAAGATCTTCAGCCCGAGATTTTATTGAGTTTAGAAAAAAAGGAAGAATCCAGTGAAGTTCAAAATGCGTTTCGTCCATATGAAGAACGGCTTAGAAATTATTATTTAGTAAGAAATCGTATTTTTTATGAAAAGGAAAAACACAAAAAGAGGAATACAGTGCGCTTAAAAAATTATTATGTTAATTTAAGGAATAAGCAAAAGAAGGTAGTAGCTACCATTTTTCAGAATAGGTCGGATAGAAGAAGTTATGCAAGTGTTTCCTTTCTGAATTTTACAGAATGGGGATTGCTGGACACCGGAGCAAATATAAGCTGTATAGGATCAGACTTAGCTTTGCAGGATTTTAGTAGTTTTTCAGGATTTAAAACCATAGTATCAAAAGTTAAAACAGCCGATGCTAAGCCGCATCAGGTCTCCGGAATTTTAAAAGTCACCATGACGTATAAGGAGAAATCACAAGATATTGAACTATATGTGATTCCGACCATTGCGCAGAGACTTATCTTAGGAATCGATTTTTGGAGAATTTTCGAATTGGCACCCAAAATAATAGGATGCATAGAAAATTCGCAAGTAGAGAGTTCGCAGGTCGAAGATTCCTACCCACTAAATGAGACCCAGCGGCAACAATTAGAAGCGGTAATGGAATTGTTTCCTAATTTTGCGAAACAGGGCCTAGGTCGCACATCCCTAATAAGGCATCACATAGATGTCGGGAAAGCCACTCCAGTTAAGCAGAGACACTATCCCGTTAGTCCAGCTGTCGAAAAGGTCCTGTACGCTGAAATAGATCGTATGTTAGAGCTTGGGGTAATAGAGCCATCAACAAGTCCTTGGAGTTCACCAATTCGTATGGTAATTAAGCCGAATAAAGTCCGCCTTTGTTTGGATGCTAGAAAATTAAATGAAGCAACTAAAAAAGACGCATATCCATTGCAGAGCATAGAAGGTATTTTCTCCAGGTTGCCTAAAGCCAATATTATTAGTAAATTGGATCTAAAGGATGCCTATTGGCAGATTCAGTTAACTGAAGAAGCAAAGCCACTTACGGCTTTCACCGTGCCTGGACGCGCATTATATCAGTTTGTTGTAATGCCTTTCGGCTTATGTAATGCACCATCCACAATGTGCCGTCTCATGGACGATTTGATTCCTCCAGATCTACGGCATTGTGTGTTTGGATACTTAGACGATCTATGCGTGGTCACGGAGGATTTCCAAACCCATTTGTCTGTACTCATACGAATCGCAGATCAGTTTCGAAAGGCCAATCTAACGTTAAACATAAGCAAAAGCCATTTCTGTGTTACTAAAGTCAATTATCTGGGTTATATAATTGGAGAAGGAGGTATTACCACGGATCCGGCCAAGATATCATGTATTTTAAACTGGCCATCCCCTCGAAATATAAAACAAGTTAGAGGATTTTTAGGAGTTTGTGGCTGGTACCGCCGTTTTATTTCGAATTTTGCTGAGTTGACGTTTCCCATAACTGAACTTTTAACAAAAAGCAAGCCCTTTAAGTGGTCACCGGAAGCGCAGAAAGCCATGGATGCACTAAAAGCCAAACTTACCTCTGCCCCGGTATTACATAATCCTGACTTCACGAAGAAATTCTTTCTCCATTGCGATGCAAGTGATTTTGGTATTGGTTCAGTTTTAGTACAATTATCAGAATCGGGAGATGAGAGACCAATTGCCTTTATGTCCAAGAAGCTTTCTAAAGCACAGAGAAATTATAGTGTCACGGAACGTGAATTGTTGTCCGTAATACTGTCCATTGAAAAATTTCGTTGCTATCTTGAGTTACAAGAATTCGAGGTAATCACTGATCATTCAAGCTTGATTTGGCTCATGAGACAGCAAAATGTTACAGGTCGACTATCACGATGGATATTTAGGTTACAGGGATTTAAATTCTCCACAACTCATCGTAAAGGAAAGGATAATATCGTTCCGGATGCATTGTCTCGGATGTGCGATAATCAAATCGAGAGCATAGAAATCGTTGGTCCACAGATCGATCTCGAATCGCCTTCTTTTAATGATGCTGAATATGTAGAGCTTAGAATGAGGGTGGAAGCAAATGTTGATAAATTTCCAGACTTACGAGTGCATGGAAAATTTGTTTACATTAGGACAGAGCATCCCTCAGGAAATACCGAGCAGGAAGCCAATAGCTGGAAACTCTGGGTTCCCGAAAAACTTCGAGCAGTTGCAATTTGGCAGGCACATGATAGTGTTGTTTCTGCGCATGGAGGTATTCAAAAAACGATCGAGCGGCTACGACGAAATCTTTTCTGGCCAGGGTTGTCCAAAGAAGTTCGAAACTATATCAATGCGTGTGAAATGTGTAAGCAAACCAAAGCTCCCAACCAAATTTTGAGACCGCCTATGGGTGAGCAAAGTGTTTCTCTAAGACCATTCCAACGTCTGTACATTGACCTTCTTGGCCCGTATCCACGCAGTAAGAGAGGATATACCGGATTATTGATTGTTTTGGACCATTTTAGCCGATATCACTGGCTCTGCCCATTGAAGAAGGGTACGACCGCAGTAATTAACAAGTTTCTATGTGAGCGAATTTTTTGTGAATTTGGAGTTCCGGAAACTATAATCAGTGACAACGGGTCACAATTTAAAGCTAAGGAATTTGAAGCAATGCTGACAAAATGGGGTATTCGGCATATTTACACAGCACTTTATTCTCCACAGAGTAATGCGGCAGAACGAGTTAATCGCTCCCTAATAGCAGCAATACGTTCATACCTCCGTCAAGATCAGACCGACTGGGATCTACATTTAACAAGCATTTCTTCAGCGCTTCGCTCAGCATTACATCAGTCCATAGGTTGCTCTCCGTATAAAGCACTATTCGGATTTAACATGGTTAATCATGGATCGGATTATAGCTTGTTAAAGAAATTATCACTACTAGAAGAATCCACTCGGCTAGAAAGAGTCGACCAATTAGCTTTATTACGCGAGGAAACTAAGAGAAATAGTCGTAAAGCCTACGAAACCAATGTTAAGCAATACAATCTCCGATCGAGACCAGTTACATACCGAGAAGGCCAAGAAGTTTTCAAACGCAACTATAACCTTAGTAACTTTAGTCAAAATTATAACAAAAAGTTAGCTCATTCATTTTCTAAGTGCAGAATAAAGAAAAAATTGGGTAATGCATTTTACTTATTAGAGACGTTGGCAGGAAAAGAAATCGGAACTTATCACGCCAAAGATATACGATCATAATTCCAGCTAATCATGTCTCCGATTACTCGACAGATTATCTGTGGTTGTAATGGTTGCCTTGACCAAATTAAATGTCTAGCTTAAAAATATTTGTTTTGTTTACGCGCCTTACGATATTCACAACTACTCTGCAGCCCTGTTCGATAATATCGAGTATTGTGAGTATATCGAGTATCGAAAAGAAAAAATGAGATCAGCTGTTGGTGCAGTATCGAATTGCATCCACGTTTCCCAGAAAAAAACTTCGGCCACAACCTTTTCTTTTCCGTTTGCAACGTGAAGATAACCAGACGTACCAATTGGCCAGATCCTCAATTAAGCCCACATGATTAGTTAAATCTATAAAAATCAAGTGCATCCTATACCTCCGCATTCCAGTTAATTAATTAACATTTGCAATCATTTCAATTGGAATCGACATGGTAAATATTAACGGCAGACGCCGCATAAAAAGAACACTAAGGAATCACCAGCTTTAATTCCGTTCCGTCTAGGTTGCACTGGCTGTCAACTAATCGTGCCTTCGCAAACGGCCAGGTTACGTTGAAATACCAAACCAAGTCTTGGGGAACGGGCCCCAAAAATTGCATCAGTTCGCCTCAACCTCAAACCGGCATAAGCGTTCCGCTTCCCATCAGCCAGAGTGAGACCATCAAATCCGGTCCTCTGCCACTTCTGTGCCGATCAGCCGCGCGCCACAGCATTTCTATCACCACACACACAGACTCCTCCGGTGTCTTTCTCTACACTAGGATCGTGCAAGCAAAGAAACAGAATCACTAGTAGCTCCGGCAAGGGACGAAACCTTTACGGGCGGATTTGGAAAACTAGCACCGCCATGTAGAGACCGACAAGTTATCAGCCCTAACCCAGCTAATGCGCTCGGGTTATAAACTTCACCTTTAGATACCTAAGCAATATGTGCATATAAGCCTACGCGATCGTTTATGGCCAGACCCGACTGTGCCTTAGTCAGAACGACAACCAATACATTCTTCAGCTTTGTGAATTCACTCGCAGATTAGTTACGGAAACACACAACACTGTCTGGAAGTGCGCAAGCGATGCCATAAATCTTTCAGTGCAAATCGAATCAAAACAAAGGAAATAATGCGTACTCAAATTTCAGGAACTAATTATTTGCATTAAGTTAAATAAAACTTCCTCCCCATCCACTAAAGCACGGGACCAATCAACTCGTCATCCATGTATTCTTGAAGGCCTTCAACGAGGATTGGACGCGGGTAAGTGTACCCAAAAGAATGTATTCTAAATACGGTGAATCAATTTTAGCTTAATCCAAATATTAGTTCTGAACGTGTTATGCTTATACACCATCGATGATCCGTTATCGCGCAGTCAGTTACGTTCATAACGGTTCTTTCTTTTGTTTTGATTATCCATCCGTAATTCGGCTATAACCGTCTGCATAAATCTGCATTGTGTTTGCATTATTTTAAAAAGGAAAATGTTTTGTTGTAATAATTAATCAAATACCTTTTCTTTTGCATATATATATATATATAATTTCTACGCCTTTTCAGCCAGTGTGTGTGTTTACGTACTGATCCAACATTGTGTATAAAGTTCATCAACAAAAAAAACAAAAAAATGTAATATTAATAAAGTTAATAATTTCATAAGTAAATAGCTAACTAGTTAGAGACACAAAAATGAAGTTAATTGAGAAAAAAAAAAGAGAAAAGAAAATCATGATGAAGCAGAACATTAACTGTACCGCAATTAATTGTTTGGTTTAGCTCCGACTTAATAAATCATTTGTAGTAACAATGCCTAAATTGAACATTATGAGTGAGTAGTTGATTTACTTGTGCGACCTGGGAATGTAAATATTTGATCAATCACACTTTGGGTTCTTTAATAATCCGTTCAAGGTTAAAGACATGGTAGGGTGGGTAGCGAATTCGCGTGAGTCAATCAACAGCTAAGACGTCACGCATATTATCTGGTTTCTGAAAAGTTCTACTTTATTCAATGATTTAAGTCAATTCGCCTAGTTGTTGCTTTGTTTGGTTTACCCGAGCAGGTAACCGCTTGAGTATTTCAACCATGATCGTGTGGTTATTTAGTTTCAGAAAGGGACTCTAAAAATTATTCTTAAGGTAATGTTAGGCAGAAGGGTCAGCAAAAACCCCCCCAATTCCCGGAAGAGCTAGAGATGACATGGGTCCCGCTCCGCTGTACACTCAGCTGTCTAATTTAGTTTCTATGGACTAAAAATAAACTTTTATTTTCAGTGTATATAAACCATTACACCATCCAGCTGTAAAATCCGCATTCATACTCGCATCCGCCATCCACAATTTTTGACAGCTGTCAGCGCGAATGTTGGCGTTTGTGCGTGTGTGCTGGCACAGTTATTTCCACTTGGCGGCAAGGTCAGCGCGACATGCGAATTGAAAAGCGCTGCACGGGCAAATACAAAGGCATAAGGATGCCCAGCAACAACAACAAAAATATCTACGGTAGCAAAACCAACAACAAGAACCACATCAACTAACGAAAATGTTTGAGAAATATGTCGCCACATATGTGCGCGCGTGTGAGCAAGTGAAATTAAAATTCCCGCATGCCTAATGAATTCGCCCGCTCGTTCGCCGTCCCTCTCCCACAACCGTTATGCGTGTTTGTGCCAGTGTGTGTGCGTGTGTGTCGCTGACTTCGGAATGACAACAAGAACAACAAGAATAGCAGCTACAACTAAAACAATGGCTTGCTAAGCTGTCTGAGTGTGTCAAAAAAAGAAGGAGAGCCAAAGAGATAGAGAGAGCGAAAGAGAGAGAGAGAGAAGTGGAGAAAGAACGAAAGCAAAAGTGAAACTAGCAACGACGGTGAGTAAAAAGTTTGCAAATCCCTAAAAAGTATGCTAAAAATAGCAATTTTCTCTGAATAATTGTTATACCAATTTACGAATATTCCTCTTGTTCGTCTTGCTATAATAAGTACATATGTAAACTATTATTAAAATTACGTGATAGTTAAAAGCATGAAATGGTTATTTTAGAAACTCCGTTCCTTAGGGTTGATAAATTTCTTATTTAAATTATTTAATAATCAGATGACAGCAATAGATAATTTTTGGAATAATAATAACCAATTGAAAGCGTGAGTGAAAGATTTTCATAAATTAAAAAAAATTGTATAATTAATTGTATTAATTGCGGAATTCGTCCAATTATGTGTATAAAGCTGAGAAAAAGTACAATTCACATAATTGCGGCAGTCCGCCTTCCCCACCATTTATCTGACATTCACTCCTTTCCTATTCATCAAAAACAAAATTTGGAAGTGCAAACCTGCAGACAACACATACACATTTATGCAAATTTGGCCAAATCAAATTGCAATTGCGGCTGCAACACAAACACACACACAGAACTCTTAATATGAACAAAAGGAAAATAATGTTGCATACATATCCAAAGGATAAATTGCTCTATACACTTTCTGGATAATAGTAAACTCTAGACTTATGAGAAAATAATTAAGATAATCGAAATCTTGCTAACAAAATTAGAAATCTTTGCAAGCAATGTTTTTGAGTATGTATCTTCAATTTTAAGAAACCTAACGAGAAATTTTAACAAACTCAATGAATATTTTTTTGCTTAAAAGCTTCAGAAAAAGGTGCGAAAAACAAGATAATTTATCTTTGATTTTGATTTGCTTCCGAAACGCTCAACCAAATTTGATGTGATATAAAAATGATGTGCGCTTTTGTTAATATTTTTGCTTGTCCATGACATAAACTTTGTCGGTTACAAGTTATGGTCTTATGGTTTTCAGACCCACTGAATAAACAATATATATAGAAATAAAGTCATTACCATCTGGGGTCGAGGGTCTCCCCAAAAAGGAAAACCAATTAAAATTATTTGTGGCGTCAAAGGCAAATGGCAAAGAATGCGGCGAGGCGAAATGGAAACGAAGCGAAATGGAAACGAAACGTAAAGAACAGAAATGAAATGAAATGAAATGGCGAGATGTGAATGGGCCCTCAGCTTCCTCGTAAATAATGCGGGCATTAGAAAGGACCCCTACCCACCTCCGGCCACCCACTCGGCACCCCCGCCTCTTAGTTTTGTGAGCCAACTTCTTGTTGGTCCATTGCAGCGGGGCATAAAAATGTTAATTTATGTTCGCTGCGCCTCACAGCTTGCATACTTTCTTTTTTTTGAACGTTACTGGTCCTGGTGCTCATTTTCGTTTTGGGGAACATTTTCGTTGTACACATAAAAAAGATTTCTGGGCTCTTCTCTTTTTTTTTGTTTTTTAATTTTTTGTTTGCTGTTTTCGACAGATAATCTGCTTCTGTGTTGTTACCACTGCTGCTTTGAATGAAACGTGACTGTTTCCCAAAATATGCGAAACATTTTTTGTATTACCCCTTAGCCAAGTCGAGTTCCAGAGCTACAGAGAGGGATTCTAGCTGCAGCACAATTAACAAGCTGGCATTAATGTGGAAAAAAGGTTTCCGCCGATTTCTCGGGGGCAAGATTGCAAGGCATGCGTGCGTGAACATTTAATTAAAGCGACTTATTAAGTATGTAAATTTCCGCAAATGATTAATTTGCATATTTATGAGACTAAAATGAGCAGGATAGGGTGTGTCTGACAACTAAAACAACAGCAACAGAAGACGTCGGCAACTGTCAATAATAATCAGGCGGGAACGTAAAGGGGATGCTAAGATGGAATAATGGGTCGGACACAGGGCTGGCAAAACAACGGCGGCTGTAATAACAATTTGAAATTGAAATTATAAATTTAACATGACAGCAAACGATGCGCGTAAGTTTTATGGCTTTTAACTGCAGCTTAAGAAGTTTACTTAAGCCGGCTAATTATGCGTAAGACGAAACGCGACAAACGTCAAGAAAAACAGAGATGTGAGGGGTAATTCTCTTGGGAAGTTGCTTGGTAACGCTGCTGAAAATCCGACAACAACTGCTCAAGTTACAAGGAATGTACTGCATACCTCGAGCTACAATTAATGAAAGCTGTGCTTATTTAAATTTTCCTTCTAATCCTTAATTTAATCTTAAAGCATTCTTTTTCGAACTTGGAAAATCTACTACTAAGGAGCAAGGCGAAAACTTGACTAATCTGATTTTATATTGATTTCTGTCGATATTTTTAAAACGTACAAAAAAGCATTCAAAATGTGTCAATCATTTTAAGGGACAATTTTGGTTTTAGCATCCAATAGTTCCTTCTTCTGTGGCCACTAATTAATCATAGAGCAATTGCGACGCACTTGCGCTGCCCTTCTCGTTGTATTCCAATTAAGTGCATTTCTTCGTTTCCACCTGGGTCTGTAAATGTGTACATCAAGAACAAATTCTAGGAAAAAGTCTAATCGAAAATAATGAGAATCCGTATTCTGCAAGTTTTACAATTAGTTTATTTTTAATTCGGTAACAACAACAATCCAAGTATGAAAAATGTTCATTGAACATTTTTGCTGTTAACTAATTATTATTCGTTAAAGAAAAAGAAATTCTTAAACAAATAGAGCCCTAATTCTAGATTTAGAAAGAAAGCTGATATAGTTTTGTTTTACAAAATACGAAAAGACACATAAAGATAAAATTAACTCTTCTCTTGTTTTAATAAGCAAATTTAGCAAGTTTGACGGCTTTGCTATTGCTGTCGGATATTTTGTTCAGTGCCGGAGTGTTCTGCGACGTGCTTCAATTAACGTGGATGGCCACGTTGGAGTCTTCTCGCCATCTCCATTCGTCAGCCACTGAATAGCAGGTTCTCAACGCCCTTGCCCTTTCACCCGATTTCTCCGTGTTCGGACCAAAATTGCGGATCCGTGAAATACACACTTGCACACCTGAAAGCCTGGCCGCTTTTCGTGTCAATCAATGGCAATAACGAAAAACAGCTACAACATACTCATTTTGATGCCCCTGCTGGCCACTAATTCTTATTGGACGACACACATTTCACATTTCGCCAGCAGCTTTTCCTCCATTTTCGCACTTTAAGCCTCTTACGCAACCTTTCGCTCTGTCAGTGTGTGTGTGGGGATGCCTAATTAAAATTCTCCCGACCCCACTTTCCGGTTCCTCCTCCATTATCCTCGTCATCATTCTGCAATTCTGTGGAAGTCAACAATTTTAAATTTGCCAAACAAACTGTATATAATTAATTAAAGTTTAACGTGGGCGTCACAAATGAAAAAGTAGCCTTATAAGTGCCCAAGCCCCTCGCCACCCTTTTTCCGCATCTTTCAGCAATGTTCCCATTTTGTTGTTACCCGCTTCTGCATTCTCATTTTGTTTTAATATGCAAAGTCAACAACATTCTGTGTCAGCCAAAGGGCAAAATCAACACAACTATACTGTATATACGGAGTGGCGGAGAGAGATGGAAGATGGACGAACCAGTTGACTGCCCAGCGGCCGCATTAGCCAAAGGAGTCGAAACGAGACTCGTGAGGACGGGTGTCAACTGGCCAACTGACCAGTCTAATGGACCAGATGCGTCGGTGTGTGCACTCAGAGAAACCATCTCATATGGTTTATAAAACAACGGAACGGATAGGTACATGGTCTATTACGGAAAGGTGACGAATCGCTTGTTTTCATCTCGACATTTTTCAAATCGTTTTTAACTTATAATTAATTTTTATAACAATTTTTGGCTTTCGCACAAAATTATTTTATTATTTTCTGAAAAGTTGATATGATCTGGTTGAGGGACAGTAATATTAAGAAACCAATTTAAATTTCAGTTTTTTGGTTTGGTTATATTCTTGAAAGACACCAAAGTTATTGCAAATTCGTCTAATCTATAAATTTTGTTGGATTATACACTAAATGTACATTACAGTTTACTGTATTAAACTTATTTAGTTACTTTTACTAACCAAAAAAAAATAAAATACACAAAAATTAATTATTGAACCGGCTCCTTGAAAAGCAAACTTTTTTTTTGCATTAAAATGAGATCATTCTTGGTTTGTCTAAAATGTGTGTCTTTAAGTGTGTAGCTATAAATTACCAAGTACAATCTTGAAATTTGTTTCAAAAAACAGAAGGGTATAATTTTTAAAATTTTTCTCTGTGCCCTTGTGTGCCCTCGTGGGTAGAAATGTGCGTTAAGGAATGTGGGCAGATGGAATTGGCAAATAATGGCCAGCAGAAACATTGAAGTACTGGGCCTCACACAAGGCATACAGCTGTAAACAGGTATGAAAACATTCCTTCAGCCAAAGGACAAATGCAATGCAATTACTGGTTGCAGCTTTTGTAAAATTTGAGCGACGTCTATTTGCCATCAGTTGAATATTAGCACCCATATTAAGTGACCCTAATTGAAAGTAATTCTATGTTTGTATAGCATTGTTAATAAAAGGTATTAAATAATACTATTAATATTATTCATTGTATTGTATTCAGGCTTAATATTAATTTTAAATAGGTTGCTCAACGTTTATCTGATATCCGGCTATAAAATTAATCCGCACTAAGTAAACATAAGCATACATTGAGTTAAAAACATCGCTATTAATTTGATATTTTTGACTCACTGTATTTCAGTTAAGCTCAACATTACCTTCCTTACACGTGACCACAATTGAGATACTTTTATAAGGAACTCCTTTTGAAAATTGTATTTTATTGACGCCTTTGCTGCTTAAGTGATTTGCTTTCATTCAATTACGTTGAATTGAAAATTAAATTTACCGCAGTATTTGCTTAATCTTAGAAGCACACACACTTAGGCACGTACACACACAACTGGCGAATGTAATTGCCTATGAGTGTGGCTGTGTGTGTGTACGATGGGTGGTACGGTGGGTTGCTTTCCTATGTGGTTTTATTGGGTGGCCATACATTTGCGTCTGCATCTGAGTTGGGCTCATGCCATTGACAGTTTGCCGTCAATCAGTTGTCGTTGTCATGGCTGTTTTTCCTGTTGTTGCTTATTCCCCAGCGATGCACCCACAAATACCCATACATACGTGTGCAATCGCATTCGATTGTGGGTCATGTATTTGTATCTGTATCTTCAACTGCATTATAACAAAGGCAATATGTAAATATGCTTTTAATTGGTTTGTAATTATTATTGCTGTGGCTGTTGTTCTGCTGTTGTTGATTTCAAGAGGTTGGAGGTGCGTCAACCGCCTCGATTACCCTTCGATGTTAAACAATTTGTGCAATAATTAGCTGAATAATACAAAAAATGACAAAAATAAAGATACAGCATAATTTTACATTTGATTACCCCTTTTAATTTTGAAAGCCTGAAAATGTATATTTGCCAATATATATTATATTTTTGGTTTTATAAATTACTGAAAATGGTGAGACAAAATATTAATAAAATAATTTATTACACATGCAATATAGTATTATATGATATGTTTATTTATTGAAGGTAAATAAGGACCAGAAACCTTAAAAATTTATAAACGTATATTCAAGTTTATCGATAATTTCAGCGTTAATTAATGGTACAACAATGTTCTCGTGCCAATCGTGGGGTATATTTTTCGAAAGCTCGTTTCGCAGTTTCGGTCATTAATTTCTCTCCACGCACACACACATAAATTTGCAATTATATGCTACACACAGCCAACAGCTCAGGAAGCAATGAAAAAATCGTTGCCTACTTCTGCGGGCACTTATCAGCTTTGGCTTTGGCTCAGATCGCGATTCGTTTTGCGACATTTACCATTCGCCATTCGTCTTTTGCCATTTGAATTTGTTTGCGGTCGACGTGAGGCTCGTAAAAAGCAAAAACGCATAAAATGCAAAAAGCAAAAGCTGCGTAAAATTGAGCTCCAAACAGAGGGGGAAACAAATCAAATAGCGTGCAGTTGAAAGTTTGAAAACTCGGAACACAGATGTGGATGTAGATAGAGAGCGAAAACTCTGTCTCTCTGCTTTTCTGCTTTTCCGACTTTCCATCTTTCGCCAGTGTGACGCACCACATCTCGAGTCTCTGAACTGGTTTGGCTGGCCTCAATGCAATCACAATAAAAACCGCACGCATACGCACAATTTTCATTATAATAAAACTGCGCATAAATATCTAAATGAGCAATAAAAGTGTTTTATGTGCAATGCGACGGCGACGACTCTACGATTCTACGACATCGACATCTCGACACCGCCAATGAAGTGGGAGAAAAGCATAAAAGCAGCAGCTGCTGGATTCACAGGAAAAGGATATATGAAATAGCAAGGGGACCCCCACTCTAAGAACCCACACTCGCACCGTTGTGATTGGCAGACAGGTCCCAGATATCGAAAAAGAACACAAAACTTGACCTTACTCTATGCGTTTTGAAATTTACTACACACATTTGAATAAGCATTGAGGTGTCCTGGGCTGTGAAACCAATTTAATTAAAAGTAAATACCGTTTTATATATTAAAAAAATATTTGGTTTGGAAGAAAATATAGAATATATATTAAAAAAAATAGTCTAAGTTGGTTACCATTTTAATTTAGTTTGTTTGTTAAGTTGTTTTCACTTTTTTATCAGCCCAAACTTTTATGAAATAACTTTTACTTTGAATGTATTTTATACGTCTTTAAATTTTAAGAGGTGATAAAAAATAAAGGCTTAAACAAATATCTGGGTGGTATCCAGGTCGTATGTGTAATGGTGTTTTTATGTGTATTTTAGTACTTTGAAAAGTCTTAAATGTTTGGCGAGATATACTGGGAAACCCTTACTCATGTATGTATTTGCATGAAAATACCAAAAAATCGCACAAGAGCCGTAAAGTTTTTAAAAGCAATGACAGCCAGAGCTAACTGACAAAGGCAGCTCTGGGTATCGATGGGTGTACTGGGGCATTACATATGCTTGAAATATTTAAAAGCATCTGCGTGTCTGTGTGTGCGATACAAAATATTAAAATGTCAGAAAATGTTTTCTTTCAGCTGATAGAAATTTATATATTTTGAGGGCCCATATTTATCCCGAAACGATAAAGTGGCAGTTGAACTGCCAAAAAGCAAATTGACAGGTCAACGATGAAATTGATGCAAACGGGCGTTCTGAATTATATAAGAAAAATGCCAACTGAAATCACTCTAAGGGAACTTTTAAACATATTTAAACTTTTGCTGGATGCTGGAATGTGCACAGTTTTTGCCTATTTCCTAAAATGAATTTATTTAAATATAATTAAATGCTATAATTATCTCATTCTTTTGTTAGTATTAGCTGCAATGTATAATATGTGCTGATGCATCTGTTGAAATTTTTGCGTACGCTTTATTTCCCAGCATGCCCATGTGTGAAGTAAATTGCCAGACAGTTGATTAATGCGTTTTATGGACAGGTGCCCTGCAGCAGCCTCGAATGAAACAGATTACTTAATGAGAGCGCGGCCGACTGGGCGTATACGCAATGTTAATGAAATTTCGCCGAAGTGCATATGTGTGTGTGTGCGCGCTCTGAAAAAATGTTAATTTGCAATGCAATAAGAAACTTGTAAGCTCGGAAGCAAACTGCACAACAATGGCAACAAATTGAGATGTCAAGGGAGGCAGTGTGGAGGCGCGAAGGATGCATGTACTATAAAAACAATTTGCTCTTTGTGAGAAACCAGGAAACGATGGTTGGGGGTCGGTGGCAGTCCGGTGGACAGACTGCTGCGAGGCGCGCTAAATAACTGAAGAAAATTCTGGCCTATGGCAGTCGTCATAGGCAGTGGGACCTGTCAGTTTCAGGCGGCTTGTTGTAGCAGTTGTTTTTGGCCTGGCGGCCATGTAAAAATATGGCACACGTTGCGTATACGTCACATACACGTACTAAGAAGAGTGAGCAAACGAACATACATTCATACCTAGAAAAATCTCTTAACATGCACGTTTACAAAGGTTTAGGGGAAATTAAAAAAAAAAAAGAATAACAAAAATGTTCTTTAAATATTAAAAATATTAAATATTAAATACTTAAAAATACTCTATTTACTTTGAAATACATTATCTTTAAAGCACGTTTCTTTTGTAAACTAATATTGAAAAGTTTTTAAAACCAGCTTTACATCACACAAATATTTTTATTTTTTCTCTGTATAAGCTCAGCAAAGATGTGAAAAATGTTGGCAGCTCCGAGGGAAATTGAGAAACTGACGGGGGGAACGAGCTAGAGAATGAAAATGGAAAACAGAAGCAGAAGCAGAAGCAGCAGCAAAAGAGGAAGTGTCGTGAGTGAATGAGTCCGTTTGGGGGGCGGTGTGTGTGTGTGTGTGTGTGTGTAAGTGCGTGTACGTTTAAGTGTGCATGAGTTTGCCTGTTTGAAGAGAGCGGGCGGAGTGTGGAAGAGGTGGAGGCGTAGGTGGGCCAACGACATGAGCCGTGACGTTAGGCTCATTTATTTATTATTTCCTCAGATTGAAGCACTATCAATAACCAAGTGCAAACAAGGCGAGAAGAAAGAACCACACACACCAAATTTGTGGGGAGCATCTGGCTGGCGGACGTATTTTGGGGTTTGGCTTTATCAACTTTACAGCTTCTCTGGTTGAGCTTGTTTATAGATCCATTTCGAGCAATCTGAGAGCATCTGGAGACACATAAATATGGATAACCTGTTTACAACTTGATTGAGTTCCGTTTGCTTTAGGATCGATATACTGGGCTTAAAAACGTCTAATTCGCATATATTCAAACGATAGGTTTATAACCCTTATTAATTAGGTCACGCGCACGGTGAAGTTTTTTTTTGTATATCTATACGGATATTCCAAAAGTCGTTAAGTAGTTAAAAGTTTGCGAAAGCTCTCGTTTTCACTAGTATTTAAACAACTGAGGAAAACATTTACTTCATCTTTTTTTTTAATTTCCTAATTTTAAATAAAGAAACAAATATTTAGAGATTGGTCTTTGTTTCTAGTTTTATATGTGGGTTCGAGGTATGTTGATGATATTTACAAAATTGCATTTAACAGAGGATATGTGGGTTCGAGGTATGTTGATGATATTTACAAAATTGCATTTAACAGAGGAAGTTTGTTGTTCTTGCTGTCTTAAATGGCAACATTTTGAAGTTGCCACTCATTTATACATTTTATATGATTTTTAAGATTAATATTTCACTCTAAACAACGTCAGTCGGACATACTATGCTCAGGGGCAATTGATTCTAGCGTTTTAGCTTTTCCATGAGTAGCTTGACGATCTACACATACAACCGGAAATAAATTGAGATTAATTCTCATTTTCATTCTAGAGATCGCAGCACCGGATGTCCTGTTTCAAACAGGGTAATTTTCAGCACAATTCTTTTTTGTTATCTCCGCAAACTGTTTGCATAAATCAAAACTCTTTACAATTTCCCGCCCTGCTTTTGTGTATACCGTTTCCCATGTGTGCCATTCATTTAGTTGTGCATCCACTTTTTGTCATATTTTTTGGATGGCCGGAATCATGATTTAGTACCGCCACTAGCTGGTCTGGGCTTAATGATGTCAATCGGCGCGTGCTTTGGCTTTAAACTAGGGCCGCATATTTGCCAAGTTTATTTGGCCAGAAAAACAGGAGGGGGGCCCGCACACTCATCATAAATGTGAATGAGATACGAGCAAACATAGCAAGGGACGGGGAAAGGTAACATGGAAAAGCAATCGCAGGGCAAGGGACGTAAATTTCACGACCCATCTCCAAAAAAGGTTCACAAGTGCGCTGATATGCGAAGAGATGCTTGCCAAAAAATTACATGGACCATTGGGCAGCAGCAGCAACAACAGAAATGGGCCACCGCTTCAAGGCCCGCAGCAACCCTTAAACAACAACATGCTCCCCACATCGCCACATCCCCCTTCCAACACTCACCGCCCGTCGGCCTTCTGCCCCGCCCACTTTTCCGCCCACACACACTCGTATATTCAAAAAGGAAAAAAAAAACACCTTTGATGTATGTAATTTTGTTACCATTTTTTATGCTTCTCATTCCAATGTTTTGTTTCTTCCACTTTTTGGCCATAATGTAGAGCGGCATTATGTGTGCGTGTGTACAAATAAAGTACAAATAATAGTAGACAATAGTCTTAAAAACATTACTTAAGTGCAAATGTATTTATTTTGTATTTATGTTTCATATTCTATGGATTTGTTCTATTTAAAATTTGATTTAAATAAAGTTCTAGTTTTTTTTATTAAAGAAAAAAATTCTTGACAAGTTTCCGAAGATTTACTGATTCAATTATTTAACTTTCTATTTTTAAATTTTTAGGAAAATGCTTATATAGTTTTAGCAATTAATAAGGCTTGTTTCAGCTAAATTTAGATTCAAAGCTTGAAACTAACAAATTGGACAACAAATTCAAAACCTTCTTTTAGTATCAAAATGCTTTGAAAATAATAATGAGTTTCTCATATTGTGCTCAAGTTGCCCCTGTCAATTTGCAATATTTTAGACAAGTAAACAAGAGTCTTTTAAATTTAGAAAATATAAATAATTTACATATAAGCTATAACTACCACCACTAATATTTTCACCCCAGCTGTATGTGTGTGAGAGCCGCTCTGCTAGTATGTGTGTGTGTGACACAGAAAGCCAGTTGTGCGAGGTGCGAAGCTGTGACGTAAGCAGAGAGCCAAAGCAACGGAGCACTGGCCATCAAATTGGGTTACCCGAAAAAAGAAAAAAATTGGGCAAGGAGTGGGCGGCGGAATGATACATTTTTTCAGTGGCTTCTGCCGCCACAAGGGAAATGAGATTTGCGCCTTAGTGCAGCATCGTGTCAGTTTCAAAAGCGGAGGAAAAAATGAGGATTGAGCAGTTGCGCGTTAACCGGAGAACTAGATTTCAAGTGGAAATACTACCGCATATTTAAAAAAAAGTCCTTATGATTGATTTAAAGTCGGATGGCGTTTGAAATTCATATTCCGCTTTTAAATTCTTTAGACGACTTTTTGAAATTGGACCCAACCTATTGGCCATCAACAGAAAAGAAAGTTGAAAACTTTGTCGCCGAGAGGATACTTTAGGTTAAAATTAAGTTGTTTATTGGCTTTTTCCCACAGAAAGGCAGATAATTTACTTAAGACTAATTCAATAACTGGAAAATTGTCTTCGGCTACAGTGCGTTGTGCAGACAACATATAATTATCTTGCAATACGCAATTTTTGAGCAGGAGACTTTGACCTTCGCTCCCAAGAAGCGGAAGCTTAATTACATTGAACTAAATTGTGAAGAGCGCAGAGCTCACTTAATAAGTATTTGCTGGGTAACAGCAGAATGGGCAGCGATTGGCGGAATTCCCACAAGCTGACAAACTCATCAAAAATTTTACAGCCACTTGGGAAGGCAGAAAAGCGCAAAATTTTTATTGTGTTTTCATTAGAGGCGCGCAAATGGTCAAAAGGATGCACTTTAAACAAAACATGAATATGTTTCGAAGAAAAAAAAAATTGAATTTGTTTAACTTTAAGTCCCTAAATTTAATAATATTCAAATATTATAGAATGTCCAAGATATGTTTTGTCCGTTTCAAAAAGTTTTAAATGGTTTTAGACCTAAAACATTTTTTTTCTTAGATAGATATGTCAAATCTTGAAAACAATTTTTATCGTTTTACTTTTTTATTAATTTTAAACACTTTTACATTAAATAAGTATTTAATAATTTCTGCTGCAGATATGCATCACGTTCATAAAAAGGGATATCCGACTTTTTTATTCAAAAAAGTTTGGCAATTTTTGAGTACAAAAAAAAGTAATCAGTAACCAAAAAATTTGACAAAATTGAACAAAAGGCAAATAAAATAATATCTTTACGTTTATAAGAATATTTGTGTTACGACTAATTTTACTTTTCAACTAGGAACTCCGACCAAATTAGGGTGTATGTTTTTGTCATATGAGTTTGAAAAGAGGTGGCTTAAGTATTATTCTTAAATTGACAGGTAGAAGTTTTTCTGAGTGTATCGACTGAAGCAAAGCCAACCGCCGTCGCCTAGGACACTTTTGAGAGGCGTGACCTGGCGGTGAACTGAGTGGGTGGGGAAACTTTGAACAACTTTGACCAAACAGACACGCGCGGGAAATTTTGCAGAAGAAGCTGAGAAGGACGGCGCAAAGGAACCTAATGAACAAATGAACAACGCACAGATACAAATATGTATCTCGGTTTGCATATATACAGTATACATAGTTACATACAGATGGTCGAACACTTTTGGGGGGAAAAAAGGGAAGGGGAATTACTTTAATCTCAAGGGCACGTTTCCGGAAATAAATAAATAAAGCTTCCTGCCAGAAAGCAAAACAAGGCAAAATAATGTTTTGCCCGTAAACCAAAAACGAAGGAGAAAAGCTTTTCGGCATAGAAACTCTTAACGTGAGCTAGGGAAAAGAAATTCTTTAAAATTTTAATGATATAAAATATTTGCACAAGGAATTCATCATGTTTTTCACCGACAATATTTATCATCCTTAAGTTTTGTTTTTTTTGAGGGTCCCAGGCACTTAATTTTTAATTTGAAACAAAAGATCTCATTTGATTGTCCCTCTCCCGCAAAAGAAAATTAAACTTGAGCTTGGTTGGTCAACTTGAAATTAATTTAAATTGAAACGACTAGGCTGGTGGGTAAGAAGTAAGCAGCACAAAAATAAACAAGAGTGAATGCAAACCCGTATAAATTTAAAAACACCAAAGTTATATATATTATTTCACTTATTAAGCTTTAAGACTGAGAGGACAAGTTTGCCTAGAAACATACAGACGGACATAATTTCACACGAAAGTAGAATATCCTCTGCAAGTGTATTTTGTTGTTTATTAAATAATTTATAAAATCATAGTATATCAGAACTTTATTTTGTTAAATTATAAAAATCCGATTCGACTGGGGAGTAGGAATTTTTTGGGAATTCTGATAAAAGTTAAGAAAATAATTTAATCCAAAATCTGACGGATCTGAAAGTCCTCTAAGTTTTCTTGTGGAATAAGGCGCAGTTTCTGGTCGTTGGCCAAATGCAGAATTGCATTGAAGGCCACCGACGGGGACAGCGAATCAGACATTTTGGTGGTTAACAGGTTGGGTAGCTCCTTGAAAACATGCTGGAAACTTGCCACACCCTTTGCGTAACGTTCGTCCTTATTCGTTGGATGCGAGAGTATGGTATCCTTGCAGACATCGGTAAGCAGTTGTTTTTGTATCAGGGAATTGCAGGACCTTTTTAGATTCTCCATGTCTATCACCTTTGCACGCTTTGCGACCTGCGAAGTCGCACCCTCAAACTCTGCACCCACCTCGAAGATGATGAGATCCATCTCGCCCGCATCCACATCCATCATGCCCTCGGCCCTTTGCTTGGCGGCAATTGCCGCAATAACGCTCACGTTGGCAGGGACGGCATCGGTGAAATGCTCGTTATTGAATGGCTCCCGGTCGTTGTCTTCTTCGTGATGGATGTCAGTTTCCATGTCGATGCCAAGATCTCCGCCCTCATCAGAATCAGGCTGTCCCGCACGCTGCGACAATTTTATGCTGGGCGCCGAGTCGTATTTGAAGAAATAGTCCGGATCCAAGTTGAACTTCATGGGCAGCATCAGTTTGCGGGAGTCCCACTTCTTCTGAAAGTTCACACGACGCTTCTTAATTGTGGCATCCAGCGGTTGAAACGCGTTTTCCGCCTCATTTCCGTAAGCTACTGCCTTGTTCCTACGATTAGCGGTCAGATGCGTCGACTTCTTGGGCCGTGGATTGGTCTGGGAAAATGTGCTGCGCGGCTGGGCGCGCTTGAACTTCCAGTGCGAGGGTCCGGTCCAGAACTGGGAAATCTGCTCCATTGGCCTGTATGAGTACTCCAGTTTTGAGTTGCCATCTAGCGGTCGCAAATCATTGATGAACTCTGTCTTTATGTGCAGTCGGCGACAAATACTTTGCTCCTCAGTAGTAAGCTCTTCCAGCTCACTGGAGTCCGCCTCTAGGACCAGCGGCGGTGGTCCATCCAAGTCCGGCATGGGTTCACACTCGGCGTCGATGTCAAAGACCATGGAGATCTCATTTACGCACATATCGTCGGCATTGTCGCCGGACCCCTTGGGATTTGGGGCACTGCTGATGATGTAGCCCGTGTGCAGCGGACGCAGATTTAATCTTTTAGCATGCGGCAGAAGTTTGTACATCCAGGCGCAGCTTACGAGCGATTCAGCTGGCCAATGTTGCATGTCTGCATTGAGCGCAGTGTGATCCTGGATCTCCTCGGCGCACTCTACGCTGTCCCAGAATCTGTATGTGGTGCGCAGACGCAACTCCGAGTCTAAACTGGGTAGGATGTTGTGCAGCAGAAGGTTTGATGCGTAAATGGAGCCCACTGTAGAGTTTAGTTTGCCAAAGACAGGATCCTGCAACGGTGCCGTATCCAGACGGCTATTTAGAGTGTCCTTGCTCTTGGTCACGGTGGACATATTTCTCTTCTGCCTCTTTGTATTGGGAGCTACTTCTTTTGGGTCTCCTGCATCTTGCCCCTCGCCAGCTGCCCGTTCACTCTGGGGGCCATCGTCATCCCCGGCAGCGTTTATTTGTCTATCCGTTAGGCTGCGGGCACTTAAGCCAGCTGAAATGCGCATGGCATTCAGGAAGATGGAGTCCAAACGAAGTGCGTAAGCCTTGGAGAAGGCCTCCAGCGAGGAGCCCGCAATCTTGAAGTTGCTCATCCGCTTGTGATGGTGTTCCAGCAGATTGGCCAGCGAATCGATGAGCGCAAGGCTCCAGGCAATGTCCTTGCCTAGCCTGTTGCCATTGTAGATCTCCAGGCAATTACGGATGGTCTCGTTTCCCTCAATGGACTCCTGGGTACTTTGGCGATGCTGCTCCCCCTCATCGTCATTCAGTGGGGTCATCGTTCGGAACACGCCCTCGTGGTAACTGCCCACCGCGGAACGCCGGAGCGGAGTATCCAAACGCGGCTGGGTCATCTTTAATAAAAATATGGGGAAAAACTAAT
Source organism: Drosophila gunungcola (assembly GCF_025200985.1). Lineage (NCBI taxonomy): Eukaryota > Metazoa > Arthropoda > Insecta > Diptera > Drosophilidae > Drosophila > Drosophila gunungcola. The sequence goes on along the minus strand of NW_026453169.1, from coordinate 1,835,006 downwards.
TCCGGAACTGCTAGCCAGGCGATATTAAGATTGCCGGAGGCGAGAGTTTCTGGGCAACTGAGTTGGTCGACTCAAAAAGGCACTGAGTTTTCTATGACAGGCAACTTAGATCCCAATGTGACAGTTTGTGGTTGTATTTTTCTAGTTCTTGTTCTGATTTAAACGTATTTATATTTGTATAAAAATAGACATGAGAATTTTGACTAATTTTCAATAACGAACTATACAATTTTCCCTTTATCGTTTAAATTCTTTGAATGTCTTATATGTTTAAAAAGTGGAAATTCATTGCAAAAACTTGGTGATGTAGCATTCCCTTGGTTATTTTATTCGCGTTAATTTTTTTTACCAAATTTTTAGACTTAAGAATTGATTTCAAATTTATTAAAAATATTTAATTTAAATATATGTAATATACATATAAATTGAACTGAAATTTTTTTAATAAATGTAGAGTTAATATTACCTATCGCGAAATTGTGAAAAAAGTACACATAACTTTTGCAAGACGAATAGTTGGGTAAAACCAAACCGCAAAATAGAAAAATGCATATTGAAATTGCAGTATTTTCCTTTTTATGGGTTTTTATAATATAGTAAAACAGGAATTCAATGTTGTAGATATGCATAGCGGTCTGTTAAAAAGCTTAATTAAACTTATAGTTTCGAAAACTTATCTCCCGAAAATCAAGATAAATTCTATAAATAACATTGGCCAAAGATACGGAAAAAGCAGTAATGACTAATGGTTACACAAAGACAATGAAAAAATTAATTCTTTGCATAAGCAAGGACAAGTTCCTGCAGAGTCTGTAATTAAAAAGAAAACTTTTTGTTTTGCCAAGTCATCGATAAATCAAAGTGAAACAAGAGCTGTTCCCCGCTTTTCTTCTAATTTTGCTTATCCACAGTACCAAATCGCAGCTCGACAGCTGACGACAGCTGATTGATGATCCGCAAAATTACAAATTACACACAAATGTTATCCGAGCTAGGAATTTGGCAGATAAAAATCGAGCCCCCCAACAAACACACGCCATCCAATTCACTTAAGGCGTTGCACCTTATTTGCTTTCACCCAAATGAATGAAGTTGATTGATTATGTTTCATCAGGGGCTGCAATTAAAGCAGAGACACGATAAATGAAATAATAATAAGAAAATTTTTAACAGTTTCTGAAGGTACTGGCATCATCAAATGTTTGTGAGATTGGCCAGAGTCGTGAGAAATTGAACATCAGTTTCTCCGCACACTTTTTCCTATCTTCCACGAGACAAAACGAAAAAAATTCTTTTCAAAAATATCACATTTCCGCTTGCACAGAATTGAGAATTTGATGCCTGTCAAAATGTGAAAATGTATAGAAAATTGACTTCTAGATGGGAAACGTTGTAAGTATGATAAGTAACTTAAAAGCTAGTTATAGCAACATAATTTCCAGTGCTTACAAAATAAATATTCCAATGAATGAAATACATTTTAAAATGCTTTTCAAGGTTCGAAAGTGTTAATTTGTTAACGTTTATCGAAATAAAAGAATTTGCAAAAATTTGAGTTCTTTCAATACAAATTCTTTAGTCGACTCCCCAACGTTCTCAATTCAAAAATGCCTCAATTCAAAAATGCTGTATTTACTGGTTTATTGAATATATTTTTAACAGAGTATCGGATTGAGATTGTGGTGCGTTGGACAAATATTAAAGCCAGAATACAACCATGCCGGCCCCAACAGCTTCAGTTAAGGACAAATTTCTTTAGCACTTTCATCCCCATTTCTCCGAAACCAAATGTCTTTCTAAAACTCTTAGTATTCACAAACTCTTATAAAAGTGAGACCTTTTGAACAAAAAAGCTATCCTTACGCTGGCCTTACTGCTTGTCGATCAAGTATTAGGCTTTATAAAATATCTATAATTGGTATAAAAAAAACCCTTAAAATGAATAGGTAAATAATAAAACAATAAGCTACCAAGCTGTGAATACATTAATTATAATTTTATTATACTAATTATATCGATAAAGGTTGAAGTTACAAGTTGTAATCGTAGGTATGTGGGTCGAATTCGTAACGCTTTAGGCGCTCGTAGTACTGGCCAAAAAAAAAACCCTTCCACCTGATAAGTTTTGAAGATGCGAAAGTGGCCTTCGCTCAAGTACCGATTGTTGAAGGCCCAAATGCAATGGTTGGGAAAAGCAAACACATAGCTCTGCCTGCCCCTCGAGTCCATGTCACAGGGGGAGTGCATCGTGAGTAGATCCATAGGCATATCGGGAATTTTCTGCGGCATACGCCTTATATGCAAGGGTTCTATTATTGGCGGAGCGTTGGCGACTTGTGTCTCATTGGACTTCAAGTCTGGCAGGGATCTAGCTTTTATTTTGAGCGGCATCTTCGGATTGTTTGTTTACTTTCATCATTCTGTTCAAACTAAGTTATTCAACTTACCTGTATACCACAGAGAAAAATGAATAAAATCCAATATATGGTTAACTGCATCTTTGATTTGGTTGTGTGTAGTGTTTAGAATTTGTAAGTTATGTTGGTAATGTATGGGAGATGATTCTTTGAGCAAAGCCATCTGAACTATACTGTGTTTAATTTTGTGTAAACATATTTCAACGTTATGTATGAAAACTACAAAATCCTTGGCGCAGCGTTGACCACAAAGAGGGCAGAAGGGAATGGACGCTGACAGCTGAAAGGATGTCGGGATATTAGAGGGGGAACGCGCAAGGACCTGCAGCATGTAAAGTGACAGCCGAGTGTCACATTATGGCCAGCGCTGATAATGACCAAGAGCCGATGCCAGATCGATTCATACGGCAATGATATACGAGCATAGTCGAGCAGCATTTCAAGTGTGAAAATAATATGACAGCAGTAATCAAGGCGTTGATGGCAGAACTAACCTCTCACACATTCTCCCCATATTGATTTCAAGCTGAAAGGCTGCAGGAAATGGGCAAAAATATCTGGCGGAAATGTTGAACGAAACGGGGACAAAGGGAGTTGGAGGGTCTGACTGTTAACACATGTCACTGGGCCATAATTGCAAGGGAGGGTTAAACAGAGGAGTGATTTGAACTTCTAGCTAAAGCCCAAGCAACACTGAATGACAATTGTTTTGACACGCATGTTTTGGCATGCAGAAAGAGACAGTGATAGGGACAGGAAACTGACACAATCGTAAGCTCTAAACGAGAGCAAGAGAGAGAATTCAATAGGCTGTTTCTGGGACAACTTAATTGAATTTTGAATACCCAATCTGAGCTGAATTTATGTGAAATTCGTGTTAGCGCATATCCTTTTACTTTTCCTATGACTTCTTGACTTTATTAGGCCAAATACCAAGGTCAGCATTTACAAATTATAAAAGTTTTAAAGACAAATTTTTTATATTCTTTATAGTTTAACTAATATTTTGTAGGCGTACAATGTGTGTCAAAAAAAGATGGAAATGTATATGTTTTTATTTTGTATCGCCCAACATCCTTTTCTGACCTCGAGAACTTATAAATACTTTTTGGATTTATGTAAGCTTAATTGTCAGAAGATAAGATATGGAAAATCTTATTCTCCTAATGAACAGCACCAGTTTATTTTTAGTTAGGTGTGCGTCTGGTTGATTGTCTTTAAGCTAACCAGGGGCAGTCGACGTTGATGACAGCTAAGCCATATCCACAAACACCACCATGGCAACGCTAAATGCTTTAACTATTAATTTTGCAACCAATTAAGCTCGACAATTTTCGAGGGTCCAAGATGCGATTTCTGCTTATGACATCTCAAAAGCCACCTTAAACTCGACCCCAACCTCAACCCCAAGCCGAAGCTTGCCGAGCAACGCGAACGTTTAGACTGTGATTGGATACATGGAATGTAAATATTTCCTCAGCGAATTGTGTGTACCTGCTGCAGATGCAATTTCTGAGCAAATGGGACGCTTAATTAAAGCCAAGCACAAGGGGCCTAAAGGTTGGGATAAGGGCCTGTCAGTCACTCAAAGGCAGATGTGAAGGACGCCCGAAAGATTGACGATTGCTGAGGTGCACAGGTAGCTGATGAATGCGTCTGGCTGGCACTCTCGCAATGGCAGTTCCCATGGATATAGCTCTGGTCGACACAATAGCACCGATTTATGTAGTTCATAGTTCTAGACTTTTTCTTTTTATTGCTGAATAATTAGTGTTCCATGAATATCTTTTTAAAAAAGTCTGATAATAAATCAAGAAACCAATAATATTAAATAATAACAAATCAATAAACTAGGCAACTACTTTCAAATAATGATTGTGAGTCTATTAATTATGGCAGAGTAATTATTATAAATAATGGTGATATTATGTGATATAATAGGCTATTAAACCATGCTACTGGATTGCATCTAAAGTGCTATAATTTTGAACGCATCTGTGTACGACACAAATGCATTTGGGCAGGGTAAGTTCTGTGTTTCGTTGGCGATAGACCACAATACCGGCCGAAGTTGCATACCGGCGTGGCAATAACTTGTCGCTGTCACTTCCCTCCTGTATCCCGGCTGCGACCATAAGCGCATTCCATCTTCGACTTTGCCAATAAAGTGAAATATCCTTCCACAATCTCTTCTTTCCCGATGGCACACCACCTCACAATTTCACTGCTTTATAGTGCTTCGTGGCTGCTGTGTTGGCACATATTTTCGCCTGCTGTGCCAGCAAATTTGTTGCAGGACCACGGTGCAACAAAAGCAACATCAGCAGCTACACCGAGAAAAACAAAGGAACGTCGTCTTGAGGTTGCAGGTTAATAAACACCTTAAAATCTATTAGATTTAGCCATAGGGGTCATAACCAAGTATGTTCTTACAAAACCATGAATTTTTTTTGTTTTTTATATTTGAATAAATCATTTAATTTAAGTCAATATAATTCCATTTTAGCACTCTTATTAACAAATTTTTTTGTGCTGCGTAAAACTATAATGGAAGTAAAGGCGTAGCTTTAGCTGAAGCTGCAACTGAATGTGGAGCTACACACAAGCCTGGCATTTCTGTTCCTCTTCTTAACTCCAAGTTGTTTTTCATTTTCTTTTAATTTTTCCTTTTTCCGCTTTTCGCACGGAACGCCGCGACCCTTTTGTTTATTTGCGCTCTGCCGAATCACAAAAACTGTAGCGCCATCAGTGTTGGGTTGGGTATAGAAGACCAGAGGTTGGATAAATTTTTAAGGGGCGGAAGGGAAGGGACAAACTGGATGTGGGCACCTTGCACAAAGGCAGCCGCGTTGGTACGAGCTAAAGCGCAGCTAACAAAATGTTTTTGTGCCACAGGGTTTTAGCCAGAGATGGGAATGATACAATTTTTTGTAGGCAAGGTACAAGATACAATTAATACACCTAGTTAGAACAAATTTAAACTTGGGCTTAAAACTCCTTATACCATAATAAGTAATTATGTAATTGTATCCTAATATATTTTGAAGTTTTTATTAATATTATTTTTTTGGTACCGACATATGTAAAAAAGTACCTATATATCTCGCAAGATAAAACTGCAGCAGCTAGTCGTTACTAGGAGGTGGAAGTTTGGTGGTTCAATGGGTGTTGCCGTTGGCTTACTGCTCACGTATGTGCAGTTATAAATTGCAGTTCGTGCGCCACGTTTGCTCGGTTACAAAGATGCAGGGGAAGATCCACTGCGATTACAAAGGGAAGGTGGCTCTGTGCTGCTGTCGGTGGCGTTTCAGGCCAAATCCAAAAGGGTTAAAAAGAAGTGCAAAAGTTTTGCAAAAGGGGCGAAACAAAGATTTGTAGTAATAGAATTACGGAAAGACCAAAAGCTTAGCTACAATTAAATAGAGGTAGGCCTTAACTTTTTGAAACCCATTTGAAAATGGCTTAATATCGTATTAAATTGCTCAATTATAAATTTTGCGGCAACAAGGGAGTTTGCCGATAATTGCAACAATGAAGAGCACATAGCGCGAAAAAAATGTAAATTGATATAATATTAAAGCGCAATAATAATAGGCAAATAACAATAAAAGAAATAGCGCAATAAAACCGGCGTTCGTGGAGGAGCGAATGCAGCTGCATTAATTTGCATGGCAAATGTGGCAAATAGCCGGGTCTGAAATAATTGCACAAAAGGGGTCCATTGAGATGAGGACGGACGGTTGGATATCAATACCCAGACGGGATGGAACAGAATTTAGTTCAATGCAAATGGGAAATTATTGGCAAGCATTATTTACTTATGCATTAAATGCGATTTTCCACTTTATTTAACCTCGTTACATGACTGTGGATCAATTTTGGTGTGTTGCGTTACACAACAATGTGGTGCTTGACTGCTCTCCGATGATTTGTAACTGTTAAAGAGAAAACTTCTTGATTATTTGATTTGATTCGGGAAAATCTTATTCCATAGCTTGAGGTTAAATGTTTTAATAGGGCTTAAAAGTCATGCACCTTGGCCTTTGATTTTTCGACAGTTTATGACTGATTTTATGTAATAGTATTTTATCTCTCTCTTAAAGTCCGGGAACTTAAATATGATTATTTCCCCAATAACATTTCTGAAAGGAAAATAATTAAAGACAGAATTTCGCAGTGTTTTCTAAATTAGTACAGTTAATGTCAACTGCATTCAGCATGTAAATTTCTCCCACCTCAGAGACTAAGTCATTTAATTAGCGCTTTGGTCCTCAGTGAAAATGGAGCTTCCTCTCCGTGAATTAGTTTCGGTTCCATTAGTATTTTCCTATGGCAGCGTGCAATTAGGGGCGTCAATTGTGGTCAGCGTTGTCGTGGATGGAGATCGCGTTTCATCAACTTGACCATGGCAACTTGTCAACGTTTCCGTCGCATCACCCACATCATCCTCCTCGTCCTTTCTATCTCCTAAGCTGTCACATTCCTGTGACAAATGTGAACTTGGCTTAATCAGATGGTATATGCCCTTGCAGAGGGTATAATCACTTTCAGAATCAGCTTTGGGTTTTTTCTAGGGAAGCTTCATAGAGCAGTTTCCTTTTTGTGTTGGCGCAGAATCGCGACTCTTGGCTCTAATTAGTAACCTTTTTCTTGCCACTCGCCTACTTTATTCTGCAAATGTTTTTGGGCGAGCGCGAGATTGATGGCAATTCATTTTTTATACACGAAGCTGTCTGTCTTTTGCAATGTGAGCCGGACAAATGAACGGGTTGCCAGTGGGTTCTGGTTCTTGGGGATTATTTCAAGGGGGATTGCATTAATTAGCTAAAAACAAAAGCTTGTTATTTCTTGCTGATTCAGCTCAAATCGCACAAAAGACCATTAACTGCGTCAGCTTTGGCAAAAACCATTTTGACACGAATAATGGATTCGTATTTGTTCAAACACATAATTGCATTTACAAGTGTGTGTACGGACATATATATATAATATAATATTTATAAGTCTATATGCATAACAGAAGCGGTTGTAACAATATTGGCTAAAATTGCAATGGGAGCAAGAGAATAGTGTGAAAATTGTTTTCCACCTTCTATAACAGGGAATTACCATATTTTCACAGCAAACGAGAAAGAGAACGTGAGGTGGTGAAAGGGCAACAGAAATGCAATTTTTACTCCGCATTTTGGGTTACTTTGCAGCCAAAGCTCGAAAAGAAGCTAAAAATTGCAACGGAATTGCAAATGCTGTTGACACTTGCACAAAGCAAACAATTGCCCGAGATCTCCAAGTCCCCTGCTTTCAGCTTTTCCAACGTTTTTTTCTTTTTCCCTGTCATAAAATGTTCTCTCTTTTTGGGATTTGAAAGTTTTTAGTTTGAGTTTCTCTGGCAATTTTCATGTTTACGTAGATTTTGGCAACACTTGATTGCCTTTTGGGTTTTGCACAATGAAAACGGAATAGTGGATAGGTGTAAAGAAATTTCCCTATTATTTGCTCGGCGGCTATGGGAGTCGAGCAGAAAACACAAAAGTGTCATTTTAAAGCTATCTTTTCTACGACTTGTTAACAAAATAATCTTTCTCTCAAAATCAGGTAAATAAATGTTCGTTAATAATTAAATATATTTTCACACCCTTTTTCGAACAGCTGCCTCTGTTTCAATGATTAATTTTATGGTTCTTAAATATTGACTATGTGCTAAAATTAAACAAAGTTTTTAAGTTTGATCAAATACCAGGATGTTTTCGTACCTGTACTTCTGTGTTTCCCAAAAATGTTAATCGCCCTTCCATAAACATTGGCACTTGAGCATTGTAACCGGATGTGTAATAAGTCAAGCACAAGTTCTTAGCCATCTCTCTATATCCGATTTTTCCCGTTTTTGCTTGTGCAACATCTGCAGTTAGTCCTTTCCACATGCGATTGGCTTGCAGGCTGCGGCTCATAAATCATATTTGTATTTGGATCTCGTTTGCCCTTCCCTCCCCAATTTCTTATGAGTTTTCCCGCAGCGACGACAACATTCAATCAAAATGCTGCAAAATCCCACAAATTTGTTATTCGTCACGTATCCAAAGGGAAAGTTAAATGTAACTGTGTTCTTTTTTCTGAGTATGTGTGTGGGGTATTACGTATACGCCCAGTCAAAAGGCATTTTCGAAAAGAGTTTAAGGCCAGCGCATTTAAAGTGGCATAATATGTAAATATCGGAATAGAATAATATGCACTACCCATTCTGCTCACAGCGACGCCCTCCGAAGCCAACATATGCCGTACATTCGCCAGAGAGACAACTTATCAAGTTTACACTCAACTGAATATTTAGAGTCGCTGTTGAGTTGAGTCTCCCCATTCCATTCGGGTTTCTCGCACTTCCCTTCTGCGCATTGCTTATTAAATATTAAAATGATAAGGAAAGGGAAAAGGCAAAGGAAAGGTCTCCCTTCTGGTTTTTGGTGTGTATGCACTGGAGCTTGAGTACGCCTATCTTCGTGTCTATCATTTGCTTTTCGTCTGTTTTTTTTTTTTTAGTCTAAGCGGCTTTGGGCTGAAATCCCGAAAAAAAAAACAAAATGTCATAGAATCTACAGCCTTTAGTCGGTTGTTTGCTCTCACATATTTTCTGTAGGACTCATTAGATTACAATTGAGCGAATTTTGTTAAAAAGCACGTTTCCATTTTGCATGAAAGGTTATGTAGTTGTTTAAGCTTGAAGTATACATTTTCTACTGACATTTATTATAAAGTTTTTCGTAAGATGTTTTTTGCAAGTATTCTCTTCTTTTGTGATTTTTGATCCCATTCAATGTATTTGACCATGTGTATTTTTATGTGTATTTCTTACAAGATTTTTGATTGACATTGAAATTGATACTAAACGCTCTTTTCAAGGGAATTTAGTTTCATGCTTAAGCCATTAATCGCACAGTCATTACTCTATCCCCTTCGTATGCTAATACTTTCATTCATATTTTCCATGTCGCAATCATTTTGCGCGATGTTCTTTCTCTTCGTTCTGCTTTTTTGTGTGTTGTTTTGTGGCATTTCTTTAGCCTTGATTGCAAGCATTTGCATAATTTAAGAAGCTCCTCGTCTGCGTCGTTGTCTTGGGCTGGCAAAGCATGAAAATGAAAATTCCAAGCCTTCCCCCTCCGACTTCGTAGTACTTTCCTCCGTCTTGCTGTGCAGAAATTATCATATCTTTTGAAGCTCTATTCTAAATTATTAACGAAATAAATAGCGAAGGCAGCCAAGGCGCCCCAACGCCATGGGAATATTGAAAAAGTTTCGCATTTCCATTTAACATTTTTCCGTCTTCCATTTCCATTGCAGGAGCAAAAGTGGAGAGCACTGGGTGCAGGGAGCAGGGATCGGCGGCCAAACAACGGCAATCGGGGGCATGTCCACAGCCAAAAGGCTGGTGCTCTCGCTACGTGGACGCAAGAATTCGCAGGGCAACTCGGCGACCTCTTCCACCCGCCTGGTATCCGCCGGCACCTCGCCCGGCCATGAGCTGGACGAAATAGCCGTGGTCTCGGGCACCGGATCCAGCAGTCACCACTTCTCCTATGGCGGCTGCATCGCCACCGGCGATGCGCCTTTGCCGCACTACTCCACAGGTGAGTGCCTCCACCTCCTCCGACCTCCAAGAGCGAAAATCTAGCACCTGAACTGCTGTTAAGTAAAGTCACCAAAATGTAGCCTCACCACCAACCACAAACCACCAACCACCACCACCTGCAACACTGTGACTGTGACCTTTATAAAAGCCCCCAATGAACCTGCCCTGCATGCCGGTAGAAGTGTTTGATTCATCTCATTTACACTGGGACAAAAATAATCTAAGAGAAACTAAGAGAAAGTTTAAAAGAATTGTTTGCGGTCTGTAGGGGTGCAGAACTTTCTTAGCTTCAGGTGTAGGCAATGCAATTATTTTGTGGTGTAATATTTAGTTTGAAATTTGTAGCTGAGTAACAGGTATCAAAAAGTCGGACAACTTTTATATTTAATTAAATCAACTTATTGGTTTGTGGTCATTTTGATTGATGTTTAATATTTTGCCTAGATTTATGCAGACTACATAGAAAGCCAGCTTGAAATAGTTTCTGTATTTAGTTTTGATTGGTTTTTATTATCGTAAGCTTAAAGATTGAATTTCGTATTCTTGAAGGTTGAAAAAATGTTTTTTAACTTAACCGCAATCGAAAATTATATTTTTCGTCTGTTCCCAAACGTCTATGCCTTTTTAGAGGATCTGTAATTGGTTAGCGTAAATAAGGTTCTTGGTAGCGATCTACTAACGCTTACTAGCAAATGTAGATTTAGTCCTTGGGCCCTGCTAAATTATGGAAATCTGGGGCCTAATGAAAGCGATGAAGACTTGATTTGACAAAAGCGCCTTAGCAGAAGGCCCCAGCGAGAAGCGAAGGCAAAAGCAAACAAATAACAAACAATCTTGGCCAACCTAATGGCAGCTGTTGTTGGCCCTGCAGAATAAATCAATCAAATGACAAATATGCTTAGGCAATTGTCAAGCCAAGTGGCTGCCTGGGTTTTGCCCTAATTTCATTCAGAGGCTGCGGTCGCCAGTTTCTGTGGGTTGTTGTTTTAGCCAAAGCCACACGAGCGCCGAGTCCTTCGTTAGTTTCCTTGTCACATTTTATAGGCCGCATATGTGGCAAGCATTTTTCCTTTCCTGGCTCAGCACGTTTCTTGTCCCGGCTTACAGTTAATTTTGAGTGAAATTCAATTTATCATTGAGCGGGGCATAAATCCGCATTTGGGCCACTTTGGCTCGTTACGGACACACAACTCGGAGCGTAGATTTATTTCGGTCGGTTCTGCTTGGTTGTCGCATTGTATTTCCCACGACATTAGCAAACTGCCTTCAATTTGTCAGCGATGAAACTTTTGCTCGCCTGCGTGTAGCATTGTATTTGCCATGCATTTAATAGGATCTGTGCAGCACATCGAGCATTTAGTGGAAGTTCTCTTGTTCATTGCCCAGAAGAATAATCGACATTTATCGTCGTTTCTATGGCAAAGACTTGGCTTTAATGCTGCCCACGCTTTAACGCTTTCAAAGAAAGAAAATTAATAGTATGTAGATAAAGACGGTGTGAGTCGAACCGAATCGCATAAAACAAGAGCAAAAAAGTTTTTTTTTTTTGCAACTTTTGCCATATTTTTCCTAGCCCCAAATGCTTTCGACAATTTTTAGTACATTGCTCTTGCCATCCCCCGAACATACGTATATTTTTGTGTGTGACAAAGGCAATTTTGAACACGGCTTTGATCAAAGTTTCGGCCCAGCATCAGTAAATTAAATTTGACTTATGCACAAAATTCGGCATAAAATGGGGAACAAGTATATAAATCTACAACATAAATTCTAGCTATAAGCCATTTGCAAACATACGGTTCGCTTAAATCGATATGCGGGAGCTTCTAAAAGCTTAGAAAATTGAATTTGCCTGAACCATTCTTTGCCTATTTTTGTGGGCAAATCGATCAATGAAATTGAACAGCATTTATATATCTATTAGTTGGCCTGATAAAATGTTTTTCGTATTCAACTCAATCTGATTCTGCTTCTGGGTGTGTGTGAGAATATTTTTCATTTTTTGCTGAGGAATGCCTTTGTTCGAGTCACGTTTAACTGGAAAAAGCCAAAGGATATAGTCATCAACAGTGGCCAGACCCCGGCTCTTTGTCTCTCTGGCCGTTTCTCTTTTGTCTCCTGTGTTGTGTCCTGCAATAATTGAGCTTAGAGGGTCTTATGGCAGCTGCATCATTGATTTGCCACCCGTTCTCCGGAGGGTCCATCCTGTTCACCCCTTTTCAGTACCGCACTTGCCAGTCCAAGTTTTCGCAAAAGTTTCTCCTTTCGTTTTTCTTTTCATTTTATTTCGTTGGATTTTTGCTTTTAGTACAAACTCAAACCCAAAAAAGACTTCACTGCCAGACATAGTTGAGTCGCAGCAAAACTTTTTCCATTTGCCAACAGAGTTCACTTTTAGAGTGAGCGAGTGCGAGGGCGGCGATACGACAATTTTAAAGTCTCTTGCTCGCACTTGCACCAGGGAAAATTGCGCATGTATAATTAGTTTTATTTACCACCTGGCACACAAATTTTAATTAGAATTTATGCGTCCTTCTCCAGTGGCCTCCGCTGGCTGCCGCCGCTAATCCTTTGGCTGCTGCTCTGGCTGCAACTTCTTCTTTGTCTTCTAAGCTTGTCTAAGTCCCCTGCAGTAAGGAATTTCCTGCTGGCCAAGCTAAGCAACTTCAGCTAAAACGTTTTGCACTGAACAAATAATTGGACTTAAAGTTTTGCTCAATAAACATACATTTATAAGCAAAATGGTTTGTAGAAAAATTCAACGCTTAATTTATGTAAAAGAGTAAAAAATTAAAATGAATTAAAATTACTTAATCATATATTTCTACTTTTCTAAGAATTAAAAAAAAATTTAATGGTAAATAATTTATAAGTGGCCAACATTTAAAAGTATTCGTAACAATCAAGTTAAATTTGAGTGTTTAAATGTGATAAAACGGTCGTTTGTGTATCTTTGAACAATCTTTACTAAACAATAAAAATTATAAAACAGGTGGTTAAATTACTTTATTTATTTCATTCACAATTACAATTACAATTTAAACGTGTTTAGGTTCCTTTTCTTTTCGCTGTGTAACAATTTTATCGCTCAGCTAAGTTGTAGTTGCTGGCCATATGTAATTCGAGTATTTCAATTATAAAAGCAATTTGCCACAGGATGGAAGAGTTTCGATTACAATAAGCGTATTAGTTTACCAATTACTTTGTCTAGCAGAGATCCAAAGTGCCTGCCACTAAGTCATGCCCAAAAAGGGGTATAGATTACCATAACCATGGACCGTTCATCCGATAGCGAAGTAAGTGTGCCTCAAATTCGGCAACACAGGGAATGCAAAAATAGATGCCGGCACTTCAGGATGCCACAGTGTTGCAGGGCTTGTCATTTTAATTGCCTTTCGCAATGGTATGGAAGCCTCGTTGCGTATACGCCACGTTGAGTTGTCCACATTGTTGCCGCGAAGTGCTTGGGACAACTTTAGCAGCGAAGACTGCGTGCAACACAAAGGTCCACTTAAAGTTGGCACACAAGCGCTCTCACAAGAGGGGATTTGCTTTGAACGGAACGAGAATGCGAATGAGATGGAGGAGCAGGAGGCGAATGGGTTTAAAGGTCGGCGCCAATGTTGTAGCCTGTAATGCAATTACAAATGCAGCATCAGTTGGAGCGGCATTAGTTGGCATCCAGCCAGGTGTCGTCCACAGGACACCCGAGTCCAGCCGTGGATTCTCACTCCCATCTCTCGCTCTTTTTCCCATCTGAAATGGTTGACTTATCAACTAAAGTGCCGCATTAAAAGGAGCAAAAAGAAAAAAAATAGTAAAGCGCTTTGCCCTTTGCACATTTGCAGGGCCATTGAGCTCTTCTGCTGCTCCGTAGTCCCCATCACCTTGTTATCTTGAAGCCCTTTGAGTGGGCATGAAGCAGACAAAGGGCATTAGAAATGGTCAGATAAGAAGATATGCAAATGATCTGCAGCTGGGAGCGTGTGCGACTTAAGTTGAGTGCATAACTGCTTCGGGAAAAGCTTAAGCTGAAATGATTAAATGGGTATCTACTTGTGGAAATATATATATATATATTATATTATATTTTATTACAAACGATTGTTCTACATATCTTCAGATTATCAATTACCTTTAAAATTACATTTGAAAAATAAATTAAATTTGCATTAAACGCAAAAGGCATACATAAATTACCCTAAATACGATATATGTAATCAAATTACGATCAAAAATCATTGGCCTAGGGGAATAATACAAATAAATTGTATTTACCTAACCACATTACTCATACGCATAGTTTCCCAAAAAACATGAACGGTATAAGTGGTTAAGTGCTAGGGCCTGCATGCACCGGTGCTCGTGTACTATGTTAAATATATTATTCTATTTAAAATACTAAATAATCCTTACGCATTTCATAAGTACCAACCACAAAGTTTTATTTTTTTTATTTTATCAAAAATTAAATTTTGGACCTAGAACAACAATGCAAATTCATTTTATTCTCAAAACCGTATTATTCATACGCACATTGTTCACACACATCTATGGTATAAGTGCTTAGGTGTTAGGGTCTGTAGAACATCACTCATACGCACCGGTGCTCGTTGTTAAATTTGTAAAAGTGACAAACTTTAGAACTTTTGTTTATCATAAAGATGACAATATTTTTCTATTTTATTTGTAGTCTATTGTGTGCCTTATTTACATCAATGTGTTAACTTTAATACATAAGCTTTCCCAAATTTAACGCCTAGACCTTTTCAATGCAAATGAAAGTGTTAGACCAACCACACACGCACGCACAAGTAAACACACAAAAACACAGACACTCGCAGAGTGGCAGACATCAAACATGAAGCACTTAAGGCCATGAATTTGATTCCGGTCGAGAGGGCGGGTAGCAAACCGAGATGCAGGGACAGAGATCATGCGGCGAAATGTCGGGCATATCAATCACTTGTCCTCTGCCGTTTCGCAGAGCATAAACATATTATTTTTCAACCGCAACTCACCCTCCGGGTTGGCTTAGCCTGCGGCATTTCTTCTCATGTTTTGACCAACTCCGCAGCAGGGATGATTATTTGGTCAGTTCGGTCAGTCTCAACATAGCCGTATGTCGGTATGTGGGCCAGTTGGCAGGATTAACTTGTAGGGGATTAACAGCGCCAGTGACCGCAGACAGAAACGGAGACAGAATTAGGGGCAACGCTCTAAGTTGCAAGGAGCTAACCCAAAAATCTCTTTAATGTCTGACCTTTTCGCCAAATATGCTTTTCGCTACTTTCAGCCAGCACTTTATCACCGCAGAGAGAAAAAATGACACTATCTGGTTCGTATTTTCTTTTTCATCAAAGCAGTATTTGACTGAGTTATTTTTTCCAAATGTTGAATTTGTAAATAAAATTAATTCCTATTTCATTGATCAAAAAAATCGTGAAGCTTTCCCCTTTTATTACATTTAATACCTTTGAAGAAATATGCTGAAAATGTATGCAGAAAAGTATTTATTACGAAGCTGTTAATTGTTTTTCTTATTTTAAGTAAACAATTATTCAAGACAATCAAAATTGTATAAGAGCACCACACAAATTAAATTTTGTACGTTATTTTGTCTTATTTTAAAAATCTTATGTACATTTGTGTCCAATCTAATGAAAAATATTTTTCTCAGTGTGCAAATACGATATAGAATATATAAGTACACCCGCAACTTGCGGCTGTGGCAGACTTTTTTAAAAGAGCAATTTGCTCCTGAATTTATGTGGTAATTACCAACGTTCTCGCTGCAGCAAATTAAGTTTTGCCAGCTGGCAGCGAGGAGCACGACACGAGACATTTTGCTGGCCAACTAAGCGGATTACAATTTTATATTTGGCTCTCGCTATCCCCTGAATTTTCGTTGTTTTGGGGTTTTTTGGTCTGCGGCAAAATTTGCCTTTTTTCAATGCGATAAGCGCAATTTGGAAGCCAACCGAATAACAAAAAATAACTGGGTAAAGGAAAAGCCAAATCGTGAGCAGTTTGATCACGTAGTACCTTAAAGCTGAAATAAGCCAAAAAAAGAAAAAGAAAGAAGTCTTAGCCGGACTGCAGTCTAACCGCATTTCGGTTGCCAATCAGTAAAATTTGTGCCAGGCCAAGAGGAAGCGTGAACATTTTTCGGAAGCTGCTGCAAATGCTAAGTGACCCATCCCCTGACCATGCGTGATATGATTTCCACGTTTTTCAGCCAACGTTTATGGCCACAATCGATTTAGCGGCCAAATGAACTGCGGGCGCTTATTTAACTGCCCCCAAAGTCAAGTAAAAGTTTTCTCCGAGAAAATTATGAAATGAAAATTACCAAATGAAGTCGGTTTTTATGTTATCTGTCTGCGAATTGAACAATAAAAAGTTCAAAGTATTTTGATGATCCTTTTCAAAAGGAATTTCTTTATAAACCAATATGCCAGCAAAGCCGGAGCAGAAATTGCTTGACATTAAATTCAATTCGATTAGGTCAGACATACAGACTGAGATATAAGAGAGCGAGGGTGGCTGCAGGGCAAGTCGAACAGTAGGGGGGAAATTGAAACATCGAAGAACATATAGTATTGGGCAAGGAGTTCCCATTGATTGATAACATTCGTGGCCACCCACTCTGATGTGTGCACTTAAATTTGATATCCTTTGTGAGCAGAATAGCTCTGCAGGACTCTGGCTCGAGTGCTGGCATTTCTTTGCACAGGCCCCTACCCTTATTATACGTTCGTTAAGCTTTTTGCGCTTTGTCCTGTCTCCCTGACGCTCCTACTCGTCCTGCTCTTCCTGCAGGCCATTAATGCATAGGCTCAGGACTCAGAGAGCTCGTCCATGTGACCCAAATAGGTTTCGTTTTAGGACTTAATGGCATAATGACGGAAGCACTGCTGCAACAACACCAAGGAGCCTCAAGTCAAAGCAAACATGCGACAAAAAATTTGGACCAATTTCCCAGGGAGACGCTTACTGCTCGACTTCCCCTTTTCTTTTCGTCCCTCAATCGACCACTTTAAAAAGTTGCCGCAAGATGAAATTGAAAAGTCAATACAATGTAATTGTTGTCCTTGTCCCCGAAAAACACTGTTTTCCTTGCTTTTGTTGTTGTCCTCTCGACGCAGCTAGCGACGACGATGCTCACTCAATTTATTTGTAATTTTTTAACAATTTAACAGCTAAAAAACAAACCAAACAAAAAAAAAGAGGAAAAACTCGAAAATAAACTTTTTACCCAACAAACAACACACAAAAATAATATAAACTGGAAAAGGGGCAAGATGGCGAGAGGGACAGAGACAGCAACAACATGGTGGCCCAAAGCAAATACAATTATGCGGAGCAACAACAACAGAGCTAAGCAAATACTTGCCACGCCCACCGAACGCCCCCTCAAAAGCCGCGTGCTCAGAATGTGTAATTCATTTGAAAGTTTTTGCTCCATTCTCGCGATGTTCTGTCGACAGAAATTAATTTAACTTTCGGTCGGCCCGGCCAGGACTGGACCTGAGCCTTAGCCTGAACCCGTACCTCACTGCTCCGAAACCTACGGAAAGGGGTTCGCAAGGTCAGGGCCGCAAGTGCTGGATGTGCATTTCGATCAATTAACATTTCCACAAGCGGCTTACAAGCCCATTAATGCGATTAATGCTTGAAATTCAGTTAGGCGATGGTTCTCGTGTGGAGCAAATTGAATTTGTGGGGCTGGAAATGTGAATGGAATTCCCTTACTTCAAAATTAAACGTTCCAAGCGACCATCTCTACACATGGATAAAATAAAAAAATCTAAGTGTGACGAAATTTCTATAGCTTTTGATGTCCAAATATTAGCAACAAATAATTTAATAAAACTAACAAAACAGTTCCTTAAATCTTTGAAGAGTTAAAGAGGTTGCAAAATGTATTTTGTACATTAGCATAATTTACATTAAAGTTATATAAAACAAATGGTTTTGCTTAAAATTTGTTTGGAGAATGAACAACCTGAAATAAAAAATGGGTTCAATGAAGAAATATTATATACTTTAGAAATCAATGATAATTTATAATCAAAATCTGCAATGATATAAATAAGGGCTTACACAATATTCTATAATACTGTATTCAAAAATTTTGTTTTTTAAATCACATATATTAATGTATAACTATTTTCTCGGTGCATCTAAGTCTCCGTTTGCGGCCGTCTGTTTGTCTTGCGAAAGTTTTAATTATAGTTGCAGGATCTGTTGTAGCATGGAATCCTTACATCCTTAAGCCAAGATGCTGTGTCGGAAATTGCAACTTGAAGCGGTTTTTAGCTTAATTTGACTTGCAGAGCACACACACATATATCTAGGGAAAGGCACAGACACTGGCATACACTTGGTAATCAGAGCATGGCTAAGAGCCAAAACATTTTTGGCATAAACGCCCAGAACTGTCGAAACAATGAAGTACGACCAGTAGTGCCAACTCCAGGAGGGCTGGAGAACTATTTGCGGCATGCAGAAAGCATGTGAATGCAATGGCAGTGCTCATGTAATGCTTATGCAGCAGTAATAATAGTAGCCTTAATACTACAAAAACAACTGTGTTTGCAAATTTTTGCAAAAGGTAGGTTTCGTTCAGCAGAGTTTATAGTTGGAACATTCTAAAGTGATTTTAAGTGAGAATTCTATAGAAACATTTCAAGTTTTTTGATCTGTTTTTATACGGCCATCAAAAATAATGAAGAAATTTGCATCTCTAAATTCAACAGTTTGCTTGGCACAAATAAAAAAAAACTTAAATGAAGTTTCAGAATTAAGATTATTATTGAACTAAACTACCTTAAAAAGAACGCATTAGTATAGTTCTTAAATATATAAAAAATTTTATTAGCGTTAAATTTTTTTACAGTATGACTTTATTGAATAACTTTTAAATGAAAATATGCATTGCTTTAACAGTTCAAAGTTAATAACCAAACTTTAGCACTAAAAATTATCCGGCTTGCAACGCCTGCTCCTAGTACATGCCTGCTCGATTCGTTTGCTATCGGTTATAAAAACAAGAAAATCCTAGTTCGCTTCTCTAGATTTTACCCTTGTGGTTTCCCCACATTGAAGTCGTTGAGCCGGGAAAACGGGGGGAAAACCTTAACGGCAAGCTGCATTTTGGTGAATTATTGATTTGTGGCTGCGGTAGAAGATAAAGAGCTGCGCCAGCTTCCGATTTAATTGAAGTGCTGCGGACAAATGCAGGAATAAGCTTGAGTCCGAGAGATTGCGAGTGCAACACCGTAACTAGCCAACATTTTTCAGTTAATGTTTTCAGCTGAAAGTTCAACGGATAGCAACAATTATGCCGTTGCAGGAACTCAAATTGAATCTGCTTATTTGCTGACCCCTCTCTGTCACCATTTGCATAATCGGACAGCGGAAAATGTTCATTGCATACGCACGGGGGCATAGAGCGAATGAAATTTGTGGGCGCATATAACGCATACGCCTAGTTGGCGCAAATTGCCCCATTGGCTTCTGTTTTATCGTTGGCAAAAATTAAAATCTAAGCTCAAAGTTTTTCCTTGCCCTCTTCACAGTGTTTGTGTCTGCGGCTTTGTCCTAATCACATCACGTGCGGCTGTCTTGTCTCACATTACACACACCCCAGCTTGGTCCACACTCGGGAAAATTATGTTCACAAAAACTACAATTTGTTATAAAAACGTGTGAATTAAAACAAGAGTTTTTTAGGATTTTGAAATTTTTATCTAATGATTTCAAGGTAATGAAAAGTTTAGACAGCTTAGGTTTGAAATTACTTTGGGTACTTGAAAGATTCTTTGTTTTAAATATCGACTTTGCAGTTCACTGACCCATCTGACATTTTTAAACACATGACATCATCTTTTTACCTCTCTGTGGATATTCCAACTTAAATTTAGGTTCGTCATTATATATAAAGTTATTATAAAGTTATAAAAAACAAATTTAAGAATTGTAGCTAATTTAGTTTGCCAACTACTTTTTAGAAATATTTAAAGAACTATTGTTTTCTCCGTGTAGATGTACACATACAGACGTATGCAGCTAACTTTGTGGCCAAAATTACAGGCGATGTGCTGAGCTGAGCCGGGCTGTTGGTCTGGCGTTGTCTGCTTTTGGCATTTGTCGCAATTGCCGTTAACTGCCAGCGCGTGTTGCCTGCCAACGTTTCATTATCAAAGCCGAGTTTGCCACTAAGCACGTCGTAAACAATAAGCTGGTCCCCTCAGCTTTCGCTTTTGGCCCTGGTGGCCCACGCTTATTACTTTCGTCCCATTACGGGGACATGGTCACAGGACATGGAACAAGACGCAAGGACAACGGCCCCTGGACAGCTTTATGGCATGCATACGCATATGGACATATATAAATTGCGCTTAAAATCGTTTAATATGCCGCATTGTTCTGTGTGAGAGAGGAAGGCCTAAATAATTACCATTACAACTTCAATTTGCTCCTTCTTTTTGATGTTCGCGTGGAAAGCCTGCGGAGATAGAATAAAGTTTTCCCCCTCACTCGCAGAATATGATAAATTCTATGCGTTGTGAAAATACCTAAAAACTAACAATTTATCTTTCTTTTGTTAAGACAATCTTGGCAAATTTCTGAATGCTAGATAAATTGTTAAAATTTCTAATTTAGTCAAGTTCCACTGTAGTGCTTGCAATTGACATTTCATTCGCAACTGACTGTTAAGTGCTCGCACTCTAATTTAAATTAAACTAATTTGTAAATCTTAAAACACACTCACGCAAGCAGAAAGAGAAATTCTTTTGTGTGTCTTTGTATGTGTGTGTGTGTGTGTGTGTGTGTGTGTGTGTGTGTATGTATGTCTGTTTGCCCTCCACATGCCCTTGTGTATATTTTTAACCCAAATCCATTAGAGAAGTTACTCAAGAATCCTTTAGATATTTATGTGCTGTGAGCGCTGTCTTAACCCCCAGCGCACACACACACAGATGCGACTGTGATGCAGATACAGTGGCAGATTTAGATAGAGACACAGCTACAGATACAGATACAGATGCAATTGCAGTTGCTTAGCTGAGAGATTCAGAGCGGACGAGCTGAGTACAGCAGAGGTCACATCAAGTAAATAGCAACGTCGTCGAGGCAAACAAATACGCAAACATTTATAAGACTGCAAAGCTCATAACGAAATGCACTTATACTTGAGCACAAGCAGATTTACACACACATGCTAAGGGTGACCACCGTGCCCTCCTGGATTTTTGCCATGTTAAACACGCGTACACTGAGAACAAATTGCATTAAAATTGATTGGTAAAAAGTTGAAGTTCGTAAATATCTCAAAAATTTGAATAAGCAAATTACCATGACAAACTATTGAAAAATATTATATATAATAAATATTAAACTGTTTTTTACTAGTAAATATAACGAATTTTTCAAAATAATTTTACGTATAACCACAAATAGTTATATTCACTGAAATTATGGATAGTGACCTAAATAAAAACCAATATACATTTTTCAAGAATTTTCTAAAATCATTTCAGAATTTTAAAGTTTGTTAGTATAATATTTCTAGAAACATTTTAAAACGGAAGTATTTTGTTATCATTCTACGTTTCTCTACGTGTATTGAGTATACGCCAAGTGGGACAAGCGACAAGCGAGCAAACCCAGGACAATGTCAATGGAACCGCGAGGCACAGTCGCTTTTCAGCTGGCTTAGCAACCGCTCAGCGGTGGGCTAATGGTCCCCAATCGTCGGATCGGGATCAGGCCAAAAAGATGCTGAAACGATTTTGCAGCTGGCCAAAATGTAATTAACTATATATAATACATACATATTCACTGGGAAATAAAGATATTTGGATGCGGGTAGCCGCCAGCGCTTGTCACTCAATTTCAGTGTTGCACCCGCATTGCACAAATGTGTATACGTACTCGAATATCCTGACGTACAAATTTTCACGCTCTCGTCCTTTCGTCCTCGCCTCCTTTTGCCCTTATGTCCGCGCATATTAAAAGTTTAATGTTAATGTAATGAGCGCCAGCGCATGCAAATGAACAGTTTGGCTTTGGCCCCTGCGCCACATCCCTTCCTGCCACCCCCTCACACTTTTTATTGCTTTTGCGGTTGCAGCAGCTGTGCGGCATCCATGTTGCTCCACTGCTAATGAGTTGAGTCACTTAAATACATTGAAAGCGCTGGAAAATTTAAAGTACATTTAGCGGCGTTAGTCGAAAGAGTTTTCCCACATGCGCAAACGGAGATTTTAATGAAAAAAGTGCGACTAATTGTTCCTTTAGGTCTTTTGAACCTGAGAACAAAGCAAATTTAAATCGAGTTCCATTCATAAAATGTGTAATACCATAACATGATAATTTCGTGCTTAAATAAATTAACATTTTCTCCACGTGTACATTATTTATGCCAATCGTTTGCATTTGCTCGTTAATGTAACAAAAATTAAACTTGAACGAACTCTTGAAATTGTTGCATTGGATAAAAAGAAACTAATTATAGAAGTGTTTTAAACTAATACTCTTCTACCTTCCATACATAAAAACTGCTTCAAATTATTAATAAAATGAAAAATTGCATTGAACAAAAATACAATTAAGGGCATCTGACTCTCAAATTGCAGGAACACCAATTTTGTTTGCGTTGGTAAGTCTGATTTGAAAGTAATTACAAAATCATATGTGTCCTACAAAAATGTACACATTTTTTTCAACATTGCATTTAAAGCTTTAATCAATTTTTTTTCTTTTACTTTTACAAGTACATTTTGTTCCTCTTACATTTAATTATGGCGTTTTTTATCATATCATAACAGCTATGATTGCCATATAAATTTATAACTCATTTCGGATGTAACTCATCAAAGCAAAAAATAAATGTGTCTAATTATGTCTTGAACGGCCAAAATAATAAAAAATTTAAGTCATAAGCCATTTAATCAAATCAAATCTAATGGTTTTTTTTATGCGCTGGTCTACAAGCTTATGCCTTAAATAAATCTTCAAGTTTTTTTAGGACATCACCGATGACTCGTATAAAAAGGTTTAAATCACGATACATATACCTAATTGATTATTCGGGGTTTTTAGATATTTTAAGTCATCAAATTTAAAAGAATAATTGGTTATTGAAACGCGTAGAATATCTTTCGCTAATTTATCGGTGGCAAGCGGTGAAGCCATGCTTGACCATCTGCTATTTCCGCAGTCGGAACTTCCACAATTTCGACAGCTTATTCCGTTGTCAACTTTTGGGCCCGTCGACTGTTAATTGAATTGGCTGCTTCGCCGGCGAGTTTGTCACATCTGCTCCATTTGCTCCATCTGGGCCAGCTGCTCCACCTGGATATACAGATATGCTCTGCTCGTATATTCGCATCGCATCGCTTACACGCACGTGCGCACAACTACATAGGCGGTGTCACGCCCCCTATCGCACCTTAATACGCATTCATGCATACCAAACGCCGAGGACAAGTGCCAGGATGAGATCTTTAGCCATTTGGGAAAGAGGATGAGGATGGGCATGGGTAATGCGATGGTGGCAATGAGTCCCAATGAGTCGCAATGATGATGGCGCCTTACACACAGCTTCTCGAATTCCCAGTTTCCCAGTTTTCTGCCATGCAAAAGGGCGTTTAATTAAATGAAGTCGTTTGCATTAATGTTGTCATTACGCATTTGCCTGCGGAGCTCTTCAGAAAACAAAAAAACGAGGACAAGATGCACAAAATTCATTACTTAAATGGAGAGCAGGTGACTGGCCTTTGTTGCCTGCTGAGAAACATAAGCTGGATTCGTACCCAAGCATTCTAAATGCCATCCTCCCATGGGTGGAGGAGGGACCCAGACACCCAAATTCAATTCTCGCTCGCATCAAACGTTTCCACTCACTCTGGCCGGCCAGTATTGGATTTTCCACTTTCATTTCACAGCTCTGGAAAATCAGGTTTTGAGTGCTTTATTGCCCTTTTTCGGGCACAGGTGTGGCAATGTCAATTAAAGCCACATGGACGGAGCAGACTAGGAGCCAATTAAGAGTGGGAAAGGACTTTTGGCAAGTGTCAGTGGTTAAGGAGCTGTCAGTATCTCTAATTTAAGGCAAGTACTGGCAAAGCCAACCAAAATCCAAACAAGGGTTTTTTACAGGTGCCACTTAGCTAATTCTCGTTTGTTAAACAATGATTCAAATTTAAACTGATAAAATATAAAACTACATTTATTTATTAATCTAAATATAAGGAATTTAAATATACTGATTTAAAAACAAAACTGCAGATTTTGGGACTTGAAAATCTGTAAATATACAAATTTAGTTTTTTATCTAAGCCCAGTTTTTCAATGTAAGATGGGCTAGTGAAATCATCAGCAGAATGATGAATGGTATTGGCTTGTTAGTGCTGGAAAACCCATAGGCCGTATTCCTGATCCACTTAATGCCACTGTATACGTTCGTATAGACGGACGGAATAGTAGTGGATCCGCAGCCAACTGGATAGGCGACTATGCCGACAATCACCCTTCCCATTACCAACGGGGATCCGATGTCGCCGCTGCACGGATCAGCGTCAATCGTCCAATTATTTTTTCCAGCACACATCATTCCTTCGCTGTAGTGGCGAAAGTGCGTCTTACACACCTCCTTATCCAAGAGCGACACCTCCAACTGGTATATTGTCACTGATAAAGGTCCGCCCTAGAAAGATTATTAATTAGTAGTCTTCTTATTCTTCTTATTATTTTATTCATCTTGAAAACAATGTCACGTTTGTCCATTAAGTAGTTTTATTTCAGTCGATGAATCAGGCTCAAATTAATTAAATTTATTTTTATCCAATGTAAAATAGTTTATGTATCCGAATTTTAAATGTAAAAAACAGTAATGTCATAATTAATTACCATTTAATATACCTTTTAATATATCACAAAACAACTAAATGTAAAAATGTTTCTTTTGTTTCTGACAGACTAGACTTCTTTACATTATTTTGAAATATTTAAAGCTCTTACTTTATACATTCTTCCCCAGCCAAGAACAGAGTGGTAGATACCAATTCTAGGCGCTTCACTTGGCAGACGAAGAAATCCAATCCGTGGATCGTCGGTGGGCATTTTTTCCTGAAGTTGTATCAGCGCCATGTTATAGGTGTTGTGCATGGTGAAGTTCTTCGGCACGTACAGATTTGACACTGGTGAGCAGAGTGTTTTGCCAGCCACATATCGCAGTCGATGTGGAGATCCGGCTACCACCAGCAGCCACCGTGGCTTGTACATGATTTTGGTTTTACTAGAAGATGGGATTAGGGTTAATAATCACAACAGAGTGAACATTTCTACCCACGCCATTACACAATGGGCAGCGGTCAGCACCCAGTGGGGCGATAAAAGACCACCGCCACAATAGTGATTGTCGCCGAAAAACATGACCGGTGTTCTCGATCTGATGGAAACGACATACTTGGCCAGCTCAAGGGTCTCTTGCCCAAAAAATTCGGGTGTCGATAATCGCTTTACCCGATTCGCTTCACTACAGATAACCATCATAATTAATACGGATAAATTTTGGTACTTCATTGCCGTATGAAAGTGAAAATCTAAGAAAACGTATAATTTTCAGTACAAGTTTTTGTTAAATTATGATTGGTGCCTATATGTAATATTGTTTATACACATTCGTTTTAGTGACTGGCAAATATAAGCCGACATTGCCCAATTTTAAGTAAGATAAACTTGGCGTAATGTTGACAAAGCAGATTTTTCGAAACACCCATTTAACTCAATGTCAAATCTTAAAATGACTTTGAGAAATTGTGTCCTTCCTTATACTTTTGCTTTTGATGTAAACATTTTATTAAAAAGTAGTTTATTTCTGTAACCCGAATGTTTTCGATTTGGAAACGATTTTGTTTTATGTGCAATAATGATTTAGCTTTTCTTTGCTTGTGTTCATCTGGCATTTGGATATGCTGTTTCTGGTCGGCCTTTTCCTTAAGGCGTTTAAAGTTTGTTTCTTCGTAATGTTTTTATGGCTCGACATCCTTTTTGTGTCGTTTAAGTTTCCATTTCCACTTTGGCCTATTTCCCGTACCATCCCTTTTCGTTTCTTGTCCGCGTGTTTGGATAAGGCTAAAGTATGTTTAAGTAAAGTTTGCTCGCAAACTTTTGTCAAAGTATTTTGTGTTCTCAAATATTTTCATTTGCCGAGGCAGCTGCACCAAATAATTGAGGTTTAGTTTTTGTCTGAATTGCCCCTGAATGCCGCTTTTTCTTTTAGGGACATCTTTTGGTTTAACTGGGCAGGCAAGAAACAACCGAAGCCGAACCAAGTTGTGATGATTTGCGGCAAGCAAATTTATTGACAATTCATGGCTCTGGTTACCCAGAGCCTCTTGCTGTGTGAGTGAGGCCGCTCAAGCGTTTTGTTGAACTTTTGCGCAAGTTTGTCGCAAGTTTCCTTTTCCGGCTGGCAGGCTATGACAAAGTGCCGCACATTAAGCTGTAGATTTTTCATTTTTCTTCGCTCTATCTCACTCAACCGCCGTTCTGGTTTTGATTCTCTCTTTTACCCCCGTTTTTGTTATCACCGAGGCTGCAGCCAAGACAAACCAAAAAGCGCAAAAGTTTAAATTAATGACACTCAACTATTAGCAAAATTAAATAGTGCCAAGATTATGTCTGCAAACTTGGAATGCGGTCAGGGACAGGCTTCGGCTTCGGCGTCAGCTTCGACTTCCATCCCTCTCGCTCATCATGTATATACGTCTAAAAGTCTTTGACTTGGGCCAGGAAACGGCCCAATTGGCGGTGACAGCGCCTGAAAGTGGGCAACAGGCTTGTAAATTGCCAATGACGCAATTCTCGCACATTGACGTTGTTTGCGTGTAGTCCAAACTTTCACTAGACATTGAAATGCACTCTGGCAAACTAAGTTTGTGCCGAACAACTAAAATCAAACAAGTGAGCCGGCTACAATTATTTGTTCGACTAAAGCTTACCCACCCACCACGTTGTCTACTTACAATCATTTACAGTCTCATAGTAACAGAATATATTTTGTTACTTGAATTTAAACTTGAACTTGAAACTATTGCAGTTTTATTCGTTCGAATTAAGCATTCTTTCCTTTTGGATATTTAACATACGCTTGCAGCAGCAAAATAAGAAAAATATACATTTTTGTGTTTACCAAAATCATAAAAAACAATTCTAAATAATTAACTAGTTAAACGTGTTGTATTTTTTCAAAATCACTCTTTATTCTACAAAACTTGTTTAACCGTGGATTAAAATAAATAAACCAAATTTGTCAAAATATACCTATTAGTGTTTAATTTACTCTGTTTACAACAATTTCCCGTATATTTTGTAGCCAGCAGAGGATTAAAAATAGTAATTCAGCCTAATAAACTTCACGTGTATTCTTGTTGACTGAGAATGGTGGGGGTAGTGAAGGCAGAGGAATTTATTAATAATGCATTTGAAGCTAAATAACATTTATTTTTCCGGCTAGCCAGTCATTTAAGTGTCTCAAGAAGGGCGAGGACGACGTGGAATTAGTTAATAAATAAACGCGGTCAAGTTGATTTGTATGTTGCCATTAAGCGCGAATTAATTAGAAATTATTGCACAGCGAGGAAAGTGCAAATTCATGTTAGGTAGGTTCTGGGAAACGGAAAAGGTGTGGAGAGGAACGGGAACATTGTGGCAGGTGGGCCAAAGTAATTGACAATTTTTGCATTTTACTCGCGACGCGACAGACACTCGACTCGTGGCCATCTATTCTCCACCATTGTTTGGTGGCCTAATTGAATTACGCTAGCCAGAAGCTGGGCAATAATTAAAAGCGGTCTGCCAATAATCAATGGCCAGGCACTCAGCTGGAGGCAGGTATCCAGTTGCTGGGGGAGAGCAACAGGCGGAGGACTTAGAACGGCTCCTAATAGAAATAAATTGGCGCCGCACGCAGTTCGCTGGCGACATCGCAGATACAGATACAAATACTAGAAGCCAACAGCCCCGGTCATTGTCTGGCTGTTGGCTGTTGGCTGTTCGACAGTCAAGTGGCACTTGAGCCAGTCTTTTGGACAGCAGCTTCTGGGCCAATCTGTACGGCCCTTTGCGTGTGGCAGCTCATGAATTTCCAAGTGGCAGTTGCCAGGCAGCTGGTTAAAAGTAATGAAGCTCCTATGGCGTGTGTGTCTTTTTTCTTTGTTCCATGCTCCATTTAGGCGCACGTAATTAAATCTAACTTTATTAGCACATTTCTGGGGGCTCGAAATGAAGGTAGAGAAACTTTGGCGTTAAGGTACTTGGCCATCACTTAGAAGTCCAAAAACTAATCTTTGCATGCAAGTACGTTCCCTTCAATACCTCACATTACTTGTTTGTTAATCACATGTTTAGTTTATAATCATTTAGACACACAAAAAGTTGCTTGTAAAAGTCCAAGGCTTTTAAAAACTAGCGAGAAGAAGTCATAAACAAAATTCTGAGATAAATGTTAAGAATATTTTCCACATATTAGTATTTAAGGCCTTGTTAATAAAAGTACCCAATGTTCTCGGTGTGTTCTTACCATTCAAGTCTTGGTAAGATTTCGTTATACTTCCCATGCCTAAGTACATATAAGTCCTCGCCTTTACGAATACCCACCTATGTTCTTGTAAATCTCGTTGTTGTTTCTTGTTGAATGCTGTTGCTATTTGATAACGTTATTGCAGTTGCGTTGTTGTTAAAGACCAACACTTTCAACACCACCACCACCAACCAGCAAACCACCTGTAGCCACCAAAACCACTACCAACCACCAAACCAATCCTCTCACTTGTTCTTATTGTGATTTATTCGCTCATTTCTGTGTGTGTGCCTTAAAATCCCACCAATTGCTCTAGAATTAAACAAAAATCAAAAATGTTATTAATGGAGAATTTGCAATTAATTATACTCTATACTCTGATCACATTTCTCGTGCTTTTCCCAATCGAACATAAATCAATGCGAAACCAATTACAAATTAATCAAACAAAAAACACTATGAAACCATGGGGCAATCGCAGCTGCCACGCCTAGTTTGAGGCGGGCGACGGCCATAGATGGCGATACAGATGGCAATGACAACGAAAACCATGTCGATGGTTATACCGATGACGACGATGATGAACGATGGCTGAGGGACACGGCTCCGGCTCAGAAGGCTCAAACTCAGGCTTATGCCGCTCACAATGACAGGCCACAGACCAAAACAACAGTCGCAATACGTCAAAACAACAGCTGCAACAACAGCAGCAGCAACAACAACAGCAGCAGCAACAACAACAGCAATAAGTGCAACAGCATCAGCATCAGCAACAGTAACAGCAACAGCAACTACAGAACAGCAGCAACATCAATTTCAAACATTGGCCATAGATTAGCGCCGCGGGCCAGCTTTCCGGAGATCATGCAGCCACGCCTCTCGCTCAATGGGCTGCTTAACCCCTCGCTGATGCCCTCGCCCCGCCCCCTCTATCGGGACCACAGCTCGAGGTCAATCAACCCGCTGACCGCCTACGAGCAGCAGATGGCCGAGCTGGATGGCAGCTTCTATGGGAGCAATGCCCAATACTTGGGCGCCGGAATGGGTGGCAGTGCGGGCGGTGGAACCACCTGCACAAATCTCACGGTGGGCGGTGGTTCGAGTGGTATTTCAGCCGGTGGCAATGCGACAGCTGGTGGTGGTGGTACTGCCTCGCATGTGGGTGGCAGTGGCAGTGGCTCTGGTGGTGGTGGTGGTGGTGCCGCCATACACACAACCGAACTCTCGATCACACCCACAATGGCCGGCGATGAGCAGTTCATCGATCTGGGGAGCCTGCGTCGCTTCTCGATCGATCGCCAGAGCTTTCTCGGTAAGGCCGCGTGATCCCAGTTTCATGAATACTAGAACAATTACTTTGAAAAATGTCCAGCAATTTGCAACCACAAACCAAACATCAATCGCATTCGTTAATTGTATTTAAATAAAATTTTTACTCCAAAAAATGTAATTTGATAACGCAAACATGTTATATTCTCACACCGAACCTTTTGTGTTTATATTTTTTTTTGGTAATCTTTTCAATCCCCAAACCTCAAAATCAAACCTATTTTCTTTAACTTAGGTCTCCATGACTTTAATTGTTAGTGATAGTTGAACATTATTTTTTTAAATATTTTAGAATTTTTCTGGTGCAATTAAATGGCTAAGGAAAAACTAAAAACTAAACTAAACTAAAAACTAAATTTTCGTGTTCAAGTTTGCTGAGATTTTTTAAAGATATGTCTCAATAACATTCCATACTCCAGTGTTACGTTTACCCCCACAGAATGAAGAAAACAAACTACACAATTTGTTATTCTCCTATCTTTACACTCGACCCTTTTGATCGATATTTTTGATCGATATTTTTGATCGATTAATTATTGTTCCCTTTTCATTTTAATACCACCTGCAGATCTAGGACCAAAGTTTGGCATGACCCAGCCGAAATTCGGACAGAGTGTCTCGCAACAAGGTTTCTTCACTTCGCACGACAGCCTGGCCACACCATGCGCCTCCAGGGCCTCCAATTCGCACATGGCCACCGTAAGCACTGCCTCAGAAATGGATCTTCTGCACAACAAGCAACGCAACAAGTCGCGGGGTCGCCTGAAAGCGGCTGCCAGCGGCGATCAGCCGCTGCTGGGCACCTGGAACCGTTCTACGGGACGCGGCTCGCAGGATAACACGCTGGCCGGCGGCGGAGCCACCAGTTTGGCCATGGGCGGCCACAACCAATACGGTGGCAACTACTGCAACGGCACAGATCGGTGGGTATCCCCTTCATTATAATTAAGTGTAAATATTTGCAGGAGCTAAAGAAATCAATTCAAAACGATTTACATTACATTTTGGTTGGGAAATCTTTTGCAAGCAAACGAAACAAATTATAGCATATCATATATATATTTTGATTTCTTAATTACTTATAAATGGTAGCAAGTACCTAATAAGTTAAAACTATTATTTGACAAGTCTTTCCTGCACTTTAAAATACTTCTTTAAAAACATTGCCAAATAATTTTTTAGATAAGCATATATAAGCTATTAAAGTGAGATCTTTTCTACTATTGATCATTTATTGATCATTCTTTTCTTTAATAATAGTTTCATTGCATAAGGACAGTTGATGATCCTAACTCCGTGTTAATGATTTCATTGCGTTCTCTACAGCTACCCGCGCTCCCGATCGCAGCAACAAGGGCACCACAATGCCGCTCAACAGGCGCACCATCCCTACCAGCTGCAGCACTCGGCCTCCACGGTGTCGCACCACCCGCACGCACACGGTCCACCCTCGCAGGCTGGACCAGGTGGCCCCGGGCCACCCCACAGCGGACATCCGCACCACCCGCATCACGGTGGCGCCGGCAGCGGGGGCGGCAGTGGGGCCGGGGGTCACGGAGGGCAGCCGCACCACCAGAAACCACGGCGCACCGCATCGCAACGGATTCGAGCGGCAACGGCGGCCAGGAAACTGCACTTCGTGTTCGATCCGGCGGGACGGCTGTGCTACTACTGGTCCATGGTGGTCTCCATGGCCTTCCTGTACAACTTCTGGGTGATAATCTACCGCTTCGCCTTCCAGGAGATCAATCGGCGCACGATCGCCATCTGGTTCTGCCTGGACTATCTGTCCGATTTCCTGTATCTGATCGACATATTGTTCCACTTTCGCACCGGATACCTGGAGGATGGGGTGCTGCAGACGGACGCACTCAAGCTGCGCACCCACTACATGAACTCGACGATCTTCTACATCGACTGCCTGTGCCTGCTGCCGCTGGACTTTCTTTATCTGTCCATCGGCTTCAACTCGATCCTGCGCAGCTTCCGGCTGGTGAAGATCTACCGCTTCTGGGCGTTCATGGATCGCACCGAGCGGCACACGAACTACCCGAACCTGTTCCGGAGCACGGCCCTCATTCACTACCTTCTTGTGATATTCCACTGGAACGGCTGTCTGTACCACATCATCCACAAGAACAATGGCTTCGGGTCGCGCAACTGGGTCTACCACGACTCGGAGTCGGCGGACGTGGTGAAGCAGTATCTGCAGAGCTACTACTGGTGCACCCTGGCGCTGACCACCATCGGGGATCTGCCCAAGCCGCGCTCCAAGGGAGAGTACGTATTTGTGATTCTGCAGCTGCTCTTCGGCCTGATGCTCTTCGCCACGGTGTTGGGCCACGTGGCCAACATTGTGACATCAGTGAGTGCAGCACGCAAGGAGTTTCAAGGTGAGTGAAGATTTTACAAACCTAAATTTTGTGACTTGTAAACAGAGCTTCCCAAAACTTTCCCTATTTTACTTGCTGTAAGAAAAAGATCAGCTACCTTAGGGTCTTTTGAAAAATGGAATCGAAAGACGCTCTCAACATTTTTTTTATGTTCAAAGTGTCTTATAATTTTCTTCTGTTTTGATCCGAGTCTGACAAGTTAAACAAGAAAGGTTGAGCATATTTTAAGAGCTCTGCTTTTAAGCAATAGATGTTGACAATATAGAGTACAATTTAATATGAGCGGTGCTAAAAATTTTCAAATTACTTATAAAGGTGTCTAAAAGTATGCAACAGTATATTTAAAAAACAGAAATCTGATAGATTCATGTTCCTTTTTTTCTGCATACTCTTATACCCCAATTAAATCCAATATCCTGGATGTAATTGGAAAGCAAGCATAGCTTTAATTCATAAGTTATTAATAATCAAAACAATTAAAATGGATAAGCTCAAATTAAGGCCAGCCATTGCCGCACAGAGAAAACCCGTATCCATTAAAATAAAAGTCCCGAAAAGAATTTTTTTTGAAAATAATAAATGTCACTGAACACTGTACGAAGTACTTAGCCTGATTAATCATTATGCTTTGTTGTATGCTAACAAAGAAAATAGATGGGGTGCAGAGTGGGTCTTAGAAATATTCGTCTGATTGATATGAAATTTGTATACTAAAGCAGCTTACACTATGATAGATGAAAACAAATCTCAAAGGATAAGCTTGCAAAATATTAAATATGCCATGCAACTTATCACCGGAATTCCAGCTTTGACCTTTCGAACGGAAACCCGTATTAGTGCAGATGGGAAAGGTGAACGTTAAAAATAGCTACGAAGGTATTTTCCAGAGCATTGACACAAAAATTCCGAGTCTTACCAAACTGTCAACACTTGTTGCCTATAGTTGTCCTGACAACTGAAAGAGCACCTAGCAGCGTATGAATGCGGATAAAGAAGAAATGGAACGGGACAACAAAAGGCAAATGCTCTTGTACTTATCCTTAAGCTGCGTTGTTTGGACGGGGCATGTATATGATTGTGCGGGTTGAACACTAGTGCCAGCTTGACCAATTTTATGCAAAATATTGAAATCTGGCGCTGCTATGACATTGCCAGAGCCAGTCCCAGAGCCAGAGCCTGTAATGCCCATTGTGGCACACAAAGAGCGCTCGAAGGACCCGAAGGACTCGTGGAGGAATCTCTCGTAGGCTCAGTTGGGCGTGCGACCATTAGCTAAATGAACTCGTTTACTCGGCCGGGCCATAAATAACTGGACGAAATGCAAGAGCAATCCAAGTCAGCTAAGTGGAAAATGCCAAGTGAAAGGCAAAGGACTAGACAACTACACTGAAAAAATTTTTTGCGATTTGATGAATACTCTGATTTTATTTGAATATAAAATTTATCAAAACTAGGACTTTACTTGCACACAATTTGCATAATAATCTCCTATACTTTTTCATACATGTTTGTAATTCTTCAGGTTTTTATGCTTGGAGTGAGCCGTTAACCTATTCAAATAAATCAATATTTGGTTTTTTATGTTAAGAGTTTATATCTTAAGAGATTTCTTCATGGCTTGTTATTTGGAATTTGGATTATCAGAAAATCATTGTGACAATGATTATTTTTTTGAGTGCACAACTAGACTAAAAGGAAGACGCATTAAGAGGAAACGGAAACGGGAATAAGAAAAAGCGGCAACGGCAGCGGTGGCATCATTTCTTGCTTTCATTAAGAGCAGCGTCAGCTGAAAAATATTAAAGCCACTCACGACGACAACGAGTCAAGGTGGTTCGGTGGCCTCATGCCAGCAGGGAGCAAACAAAGCACAATTGGACGCCGGAGGGCGGGTCCACAGGAGGCGTGGCACCTTGATTTCTGCTGGCTTTTACTTCTGGCCAAGCTCCTTCTTCTTGTTCTTCTCATCAGCCCCGCCTGCAGCTGCCGGCCAACTGGCAGCTGACTTGTTTACACAACACTTTGCATGTGAGTTTGTGTGTGGCCACTGCACATGTGTCCATGTCCATGTCCTGCAAGGGGGAGTTGCAGGGGGCGGCGGAATGACAAAGTCAGCAAGCAAAGCTCTGGCGGCTTAATGGACGAAACGTGCTATTGAATTAATTTCTGGCTTTATGGTCTCAATTTTTTTTCCTTTCTGTTTTCCATTTGGCCGCCTTAGTTTTTTTTCCCCCTGCACACAGAAATATACTTTAATGTATCGAAATTCCATTTTTAAATATTTTCAAATCAAATAAATTTTAAGAAAATAATAACATAGAACCTCGAAAACAGAAATTAAGAAATTTCTTAAAAAGGTCCAATTACACAGGAAATCTATAAATCAATACTATTCGATTGAAATAAAATTTAATTTAAAAGAAGGACTTCAAACAAAATAGAAACTTATGTTAAAAAAAATGTTTTTAAATATCGGTAATACATATTCAGTCACATCTCACTGAATTGAAACTGAATGCCTATCATAAGTTCAAGAGAAACACAAATAAATTGAATAATTTTGTATACAATTTAATAAAATGATTGCAAAATGTATATTTTCTTTGAATTGACTAACAGTTAAAATGTAATTGTTTTCGTGTTAATTTTTTCTGAATGCAATTTGTTCACGCACACAATTTCAATTTTTATAGTGGGCCAAAGTTTAAATGGGACTATGCATGAAGCTGATAAAGTCGCGCAGACTTATGCGGCCATCGCCATCCATATCGACTGAACGGAAGATGTCCATGGTTTCATTGTCGGTTACGACTGCTCCCAAGAGGACCATGATCGCACTTACATCCTGACAGTTGACATAGCCGTCGCGATCACGGTCCAGCAGTTTGAAGGTCCGCTCCAGACTCTCGTCACTATCGACATCGGCCAACCGGGGCGCCATCATTTGCATAAATTTGTGAAAATCCAATACTGGCTCATTCGTGGCAGCCACCGAACGGATGAGATCGTAAAGCTCCGCTTCAGTGACCTCGTGACCCATTGAAATCAAAGCCATACGGATCCCAGTCGCTGATAGAGTGCCATTTGAATCCAGATCGTACCTTTCAAAGGCATCCTTCAGCTCTTCGACCTGCTCATTCGTCAGCGGATTGGTATGGGTTGACGATGAAGGCATGCTAAGCAATAAAACCCCAAAGCAATTTAGGAAAATTGTATACAAAACAAAATAACCAAAAAAAAAAAAACAATGTGTTCGAAAACTGACAATCAACTCAACTCAACCGAACTCAAGCTCTGTTCTCGATGGCTAATAAAACACTTAGGCAAGCAATTGTTGTTGCTGCGGTCGCAAACTTTTCCGGAATAATAATGCATCATATACTTGTACAAGGGGCAATGAAGGAAAAAAAATAAAGGAGAGATGCTGAAGCATGCAGCGTTTGGAGAACCATCCATCAATTTGTCAATTCAGCGCTTGCCTTTGAGTGGCTGGCCATGGGACACGAATGATGTTAGATGATGATGATGATGGGCAGTAGTTGTGGTGGAGTGCTGGCCATAAAAAATCAAGCAGGCTTGGATGTGAAAAAAATACAAATAACTTTTATAGATGCTCTTACACTCGCTGACTTTAAGGGAATATTAACTTGAAAGATAGTTAGAGGTTACAAAACAAATTTTTAAAATCCATTTTTTTTGTAATAGGTTATGAGTTCTTGTTATTTTAATTCGGTATTTTGCAGAGTACCTTGATTTAACTATTGGTTGGTTTATTTACTTAATTTATTTATTTGTTTAACTTTAAAGAAATATTTGACAAAATATTTAAAAAGATATTAATTCCAATTATTGTCGCACCGTTGTTCTGATGATTTTTCTCTTGATTTCCACAAATGTAAGACATAAGCTCGCTTTTGTTCTGAAAGGACGGGAAGTCACTGACTTGTCGGGGATTTCTAGGCTTAGCAATAAGTTTTCCGGCAGCCCATTTGATTCATTCAAATTTGAGGCCTACTCTTGTTGCTTTCATCCCCCCAAAGACTTTGAGCCGAGATGATAAGCAAATGAAATGTTGTCGCCGTCCCACATGACGAATGATTAATGACACGAATGATACATTTCTCCCGGGGCAAGCCACGAGCCACTGAAAAGTTTAAACTAAACTTTAAAGCAGGCACTTTTTCACTCGGTGTCACGGTCCCTCGCTGCGAATTTCGCTAGTCACAGCTTTGAGTGATACTGTTTGCAAAGTGACTTAGTCCTGGGGTCTTCTTCTGCTACATTAGCCTACTTCCTTCGCCCTACATCCTACATCCTACTCAGGATTCCTCTGATGCAGCAACAACTTGTGATTGTGTATTTGCTTAAGCCGAGGTCGCTTTCCTGTTTCCTTCCGCAGCTTTTCCACTTTCCCGCTGATGCTGATGCTGCTGCATGAAAAGGGGGGCAAGAA
The DNA here is from genome assembly GCF_025200985.1 of Drosophila gunungcola. Lineage (NCBI taxonomy): Eukaryota > Metazoa > Arthropoda > Insecta > Diptera > Drosophilidae > Drosophila > Drosophila gunungcola. The sequence goes on along the minus strand of NW_026453169.1, from coordinate 1,798,192 downwards.
AATTGATTTTGAAATAGTTGGTCTGCCTTTTTAAATTTGATTGACGTTATTACATTACATAACATCGCACACTAAGAGGAAAGGCGAAGCATCTGGCTTAAGTTATTCATCCATTTAGCCCCACTTAGGGGTTGGGGGTGGCGGTTTGCAGGGTTAGAGGGAGAGAGAAAGAGAGAGAGAGATAGAGGCAACAACAAGTGGAAAACTGTCATTATATTTGAGTTATTGATGGTTTTTTTTTTTTCAAAATCATTTTGCAACAATGTTGCCGCCACCGACCCACACTTACACACATACAATTTTGCAGCCACACGCCGACAGGATCTCCACCCCCTCCCACCGCCCCTTACCACACTCTCTACACACATACACACTGTTACATTTACGCTTAGTTAAACGCATGGCTGTGGCTTGTTAACGCCGGCAAGCGCAAAAGTTTGCCGTTCGTCGAATGCTTGCGATAATCGACAAGCTCTCACATACTCGACCATATGCACAAGAAAAAAAATACTTTCTGAAAATCAAATAAACTGAAACCGATTGAGCTCGTCGGAAGTAAGAAATCATTTTCACATGTACAAAAACCAAATGTTTCAAGACTTCCTTAATATTAATGAAAACTTCGCAAACAAAATCGTACTTACATTTTGGTAAAAAAAAAACCCATTTCAAAAGTCTGCTCTCCCAGAGAAGTGTTTAAGAAAAAAAGAAATTATATGCTTACAATTTTATGATGGTTGTAGTTGAATATGACATAAATTCATATATGTTCATAAATATATGTTTAAGTTCCAAAAATGTTACATTTTTTAAAATAATTGGAAATATAACAGATTTTCTTTAACCAATTACCAATTTAAAATTTCAAACTTGTTATATAAATCCTGGAACGACAAAAAAGTTAACTTTAAAAGCGCTAGTCATAACAGTGAACCTCAAGACTGTAAAAATGTTGATTTACATTTTTAAAGACAATTTTCTGTCTGTGTAGAAACACACATACTTCCAAGCAACCTGCTCGCATTCAGAACATTCTGGCTGTGTGAGGCTGTCTATTGAATATTTCCCTGTTTTGGCAACAGTCCAAACACCATTTCAAAAACTGACATTTAAAATTATGGAAATTCCGCCCCTTACATCGAACCCAGCCCCCGGGCCCAAGGGCCCATTATGTAATTGTTATTGTAAATAGTTTTATGCAAATTTTCCCGCTGTCAGCAAAACTGTCAACGGACCTTGATTGATGCATGCGGACAGTTTGCATATGAATCATCACTCGTGTGTATATGTGTACGTGTGTATGTTTCCCATTTCATTTCTTACTTTATTTAGTTTTTAAATATTTATGGCCTTTTTCATGGTGTGCCCTTAGTCTTCATTTACAATTAACGTCTGTTTGGCTTGGCCGGACTTTGGCTTTTGGCCTCGCAATTAAAACAATTTACGCGCTCAATTTAAGCCCGTACAAACAAACACGAATGGGGCATAAGCAAAGGAGCAGGGCCGAAGTTTAAGAGAGCTGAGCTCCGTGCTGAAGATTTGTAGTGCCTTAGCCAAGCGTTTTCGACTTGGTAAATGCATAATGGACAGAGTGTTGTTGTTTGCCCTTGTTTTTATTCCTCTTTTTGCTGTTGCCCCACAATGGTGGCACTAAAAATAGCAGCGAGCCAAAGTGACGAAAAGCAAACGAACTGAGCCAAGAACGATATTGTTTTTTTTTTTTTGGGACCCGGCGAAATCCTTTTCTCACACCAAGGCAAACCAAGGTCATACAAATAAAAAAAATTTACTAGTACTTCAGATTAAGCATTTTTATTGTTCGAATTTAATTTATAAAAGTGATTTGCTTACTCTTAAATTGTTGGGAAGTTGCATTTGCATATCATAGTTTAAAATTGACAAGTCAAAATAATTTTTTAAATGGTGTTTCGATATTTTTCATAACAATTTTAAATCATTAAAATCTAATTGGGCTACCTAAATTGAAAAGATCTGAAAGTAAAACTAATTGTTAAAAAATGTTCCTTGTAAACATTTTTGTTTATAGTAAAAAAATTTTTGGATCGAAATATTTTCCTTAAATAAATGTTATTAATAGTATTATAGTCATTTTTGTATTTTGAGAACCTATAAGTTGAAATAAAAAAGATTTCAAAGTGAAATAAAAACATTACTTGACTTCATAGTTTTAATTAAGTGTTTAATGTTGTTTTGTTAAAACGTTTTCAACCATTTTTTTCTCAGTGCTAGGTGGGTGTTAATTGATTGAGGTAGCGACGTATCCTTCTCCATGTCAGTGGCCAGGGGCTGTCAAAGGATTACACGGACCTTTCCAGGGTATCGTTTTCTTCGATTAAGCCCGCTCCTTTTGGACCGTACCTCTTTCTTTGTTCTCCTCCTCTGCCTTTGGCCTTTTTAAGCAGGGTGGTGGATGGATGGCTTGATGGGTTGGTGGGCCAGGGGGATGCAGCGACGTCCATTATCCACTTTAAGTTGCCCGCCCTTGCTGCGTGTGTGTGTGTCAGTGTCCTGGTCCCCCTTTGCATTGGTATGTGTGTGCAGATTGGTTGGTGTTTGTTGTTCGTTTCGCTGTTTGCTTTTGCTTGCCGCAGCCATGTTTTGCGTTTGTGTGAGTTTATGTTTGCTTCTGGTTATGCCCCACAGCTGTAACCATGTGTCTGTGTTTGTGTGTGTGTGTGTGTGTATGGAAATATATATATATGCGGATTCCAATCAATATCGTAGACGCAGTCGCCGCTGGTGGCCGCTTTTGCCCATTAAGCTGCATGTACACCAACTTACTGTCGTATTTTTAGAACATGCCAGTTGTTGTTCTTGTTCCTATCGCTTTTTTTGCCGTTCTTTTTGCCGTTGTATTACGGCATGTAGCTGCTCTTTAAGGGCAAAGTATTCCATTATCCTTGAATGGCGAATTTCCCAAGGATTTCAGCATTCAGCTTACAGCTCCTGATGCAGCTGGCATGCGCATTGTTATTGCTGCGAGGTGCTCGCCGCATTTATTTTTAGTTACCGCCTGAATAAATCCATCCCCAGCATTTCATCCGACCATCAGCCTTGCCCAGATCCTCCTCCTGCCACGTGGCGTCCTCCTCGTGTTGCTTCACGCAGTGGCGAAGTTAAATGCATAATTAAGATGGAAAAATCAGAGGCCGAATGGATTTGGCTTGAAATTGAATGTACACTATTCAAAGGTAAGCCGTATATATCCGGTTGTTGGTTGTAACATAACCGGAAAGAAGAATTACTACCGGGGTGCTACAGAAATTTATAGAGGTTTGAAACTATTAAATTTGTGTATAAGAAGCGGAGTCGACGTTCTGTTATTTATAGCATTTATATAAGTTGTGTCAATTATCGTGAGATTTCTGTGGCACGCCCGTAAATTTTATATTTTCTGCTTCGCCCTTAAAAATAGTTGAAAATTGATTAAAATGGTATGGAATTTCTTAAAGAAAAAAATGTATATAGAAATTAAGGATACCCAAGATTGAATTTTTAATTACACTAACACGACAAATAGACGAATTCGCCACCCATTTAACCGTATTGGGTTTTAAAATATAAGTTTTTTATTGCTAAAAAAGACACCTCGTGCAACGTATTTTGGCAATATTTGATGTTCTCAAATATTTGTGGCATTTAAAAGTACAAACAAGAATTAAACCTATGAGACACCTTACTCAGTAAATTCATAGAGATTCGAAACCGATGAGATTTGCTTTCTGTATTTGGTCAGATGGAATGACAGGTTGCAGACCATTACATCTCCTCAACTTCGAATTGCGGCAAGTACTCTCTGCACTCGGGTGATAATCGCAGACAATTCCTTCGATTCCTGTGCGCATTCAGCAAATGCCGTTGCATCCCCATTTACCCCCAACAACTCCCATCTGAGGCCATTGTTCTGCCTCCAGACTCCTGTCCCCCGAGCACAACTTCCGTCTTTCGCATAACACATCAGCTTGACTCTTAAGTGGTTTCTAGTTAGTTTGCAATTTTCACTTGGCTAGCACACACACCACACACCGCGCACCCCGGAAACCTGCATTTTTTTGTTCATCTTTCTGGATGCATGTTGGGGTCGGTGTTTTTGTGTGGCGGTTTCATGAAAAGACTGTGGCACAGGAAGAGCAAGTTTTTGTCACGCATATTTACTGTTTGTATGTGATCCCCCTTTGTTCGCTCGGAAACTTGCTGCTGCAGTTCACTGCCAGACAATGGCCAGAACTTTTGCACCCAGATTTCTTTCTTCTACAGACACACACGTATCAGCCACTAAAGCACACCAACGCCCATGCCCATGCCCACGCCCACCAACAGACTTTTGTCTGCAGTTGATCCTTCGACGGCAATTGTCCTCGCCTGTCAGTCGAGAGACAAAAGTCAAGTCAAAACAGTAAATGTAATTATTGAGAAACGGCACCGCTTAGTTTGAGGTGACACAACTGGATGAGCCACGACTTTCACGACCCCTAAAAATGACACCATCCCCCCATCCCGTCACGAAAATTGCAACAGAAGCAGATCAAAGTTCGCCGGGGGCAACTGTAGGCGAAGCAGAGCATAAAATGAAAAATAAATAAGAAATAAGCTGAATGTGGAGCCAAATGCACTTTTCCCCCCCCCCGCGCTCTTCTATTTTGGGCAAACGCAGCCAAGTGACTTGAGGGCAAAAAATGGCAAATTAAATTTTGTTCGGAAAATGCAACGAAATGGAAAAGGAGAAAGGAGCGGAAGGGAAAGAAAGCAGTACAAAACGAAACCAAAAGAAACAGGACGGAAGAAACAGGATAAGCTCTGTTCAGCCACAGAGCAAGCAAAGGAATTAAAGCTCGAGTAATTTCTAAAAACACCAAAAACCACGAGACACAGACGGGAAACGAGCGAGTCTATCGAGAGCAACCGCAATTACTGCTCCAACCGCACTGAATTCGAGTCACGAGCAGAAGAACCCACTTTTTCATTTGTTTATTTTTGCCTGCTGCCATGGAATATGCAATTAATATTTAGATTGATTTTCAATTGTAACAAAAACCCGCAAAGAACGTGCCAACAACTGGGGGAAAAGGGCTGACAAAAATGTGTGGAAAGTTGAACAGACGGGTGTCGAATGCATTCAAGCAGCGCCTCAATAAAAATCACTGTAATTTTGCATGGCTCTCGTATCACTGAAATGTTGCATAGAAAATGGAGCGGGCTCGAATGAAGAATAGGAGTGGAGTAGGTATCCACGGGCTGACTATGTACGTGTGTACGCCATTGCTATCGTTATCCATTTCCGATATGTGTAATGGCTGCCAGGAGGCCGACACAGCCATTCAATAATCTTTCACTTTGCCGGCGTTTGCCAGAAAAAGTTATTGAAAGTAGGACAAGAGCATAAGTAAACCAAGCGAAAAACGTAATCAGAAAGCCAGAATAAAATGCTTATTTCGAGATTATTTTCGCTTTAAATTTAATTTTAATGCGATTTAACGATTACTTTAGTTTACAAATTAAACTTTGTATTTATTTAACAAATTATTTGTATATTTATTGATAAAAAAAATTAAAATTTATATTCAAACTTGTTTACAACTTAATTGAACTATTTCTAAAAACCTTCATTGTTTTGTTGGAATTAGAATTGCAAAGTGAATTTTGAACATGAATTGGTTGTGGCTTGTCCAAGTCAATATTTCGAAATTTATCACAGATATGAGACCAGGTTCATTTATTTTGAAAACTGTAATTTCCATTATTTCCATCTCAGGGCTCCCCGAGTTCCAATCTTATTAGACAAGCGAACTGGAATTCTAGTTGGACAACAAAAGACATTTGACAATTGAGAGTTGACAAATGACCAACGGGGAAAACTTGAGCTTGGGGAGTCGGACAGCAGATGAAACTGACGATTGATTGCATTATAGATGATGTCGTCGCCCCTCTGGACTTTTAGCCCCGGTAACTGGGTATTTATTTGTATTCAATCTGTTTGCCTGTTTGTCAGTTGGTTTTCAAATGTTTGCACGAGCAAACACAAAAGACGCAGCACTCACTCAGTTCAGTTCGGTTGAGCTCTACCTGCTGCCGCCCATTCGCCATTTTCATTCCCCTTGGCAACCGCCGACAAATTGTGTCAATATTTGTTACCACTGACGAGCCAAGAGATTTAATTTCCTCTTATCGACAGGGGATGACGCGGCCTGGAGAGGTGGGAAACTAAAAACAAAAGCCAGTTGTCATCAATATTGCTCAAATAGAGTCGAGTTCCCATGTCCCATGTCCCAGCCATCAGCCATCAGCCTGGCCACATGGAATGGCCCACGTCCCCACAGATATGGCCAATCGACCGAACGTCGCTCATTGTTAAGCTGCAACTGCACCATGGCACCACTACACCGAACGATAAAAGTGGGTTAGCTCATTTGTGCGTGCACCCCGAGCAGAAGGGATTGTTGATTGTTGGCTAAAAAAGTAAGATGGTTTAGCATGCAGGATTAGTCCCAAGTTGAAGTAATCAATATCAAGCATACGCCAGGTGGGCCCAAAAGAGCTTTTATCCCGCAGTATCTGCCGGACAGCTAAAAGCCTTATATTACAAATTTATGCAGACCGTCTTGATTGACCGATTACAGAATTAAGCCTATGCACCGTGGTCCTAACTCCGTGAATTTCTCTCTGATTTTGAAAAGTATCTTGAAAATAAAATAGGACATGATATCTGAAACCACTATTTTCCTTTATATATAAAATGTTTCTAGGAAATACAATTGGTTATCTTACTCAAAAGTCTTCTTAATTACATATATATAATTTTGAGTCATACAAATTGTTTCTATTTGTACAAACCAAAGAATATTTGTTGGCCATCGTCCTTCCCGCATACCATTGTACAAGCCCCCTAATTTCCACGCACTTTGTATGCCTGTCGCGTATCAATTTCCAGGAAAATCCTCCGCAAATACAAATAAAACATTTTCCTTACTTGTTTTCCCCATCTTCTTGTCTTTTTTGGGTTTTATTTCGAGTCTCAGCCAAGCTGGATGGCGTGAAGACGTACATGCGGATGCGACGTGTGCCGAATCATCTGCAGGTGAAGGTCATCAAATGGTTCGATTATCTGTGGCTTACGCAAAAATGCTCGGACGAGGAGCGCGCCGTGTCCTGTCTTCCTGATAAATTAAAGGTAAGTACACGGAGCGTCGTAGCCCCCGGAACACGATTTGTCCATTAATGAAATCGAAATCTTTTCCGATTCCAAATCTACTTCGTTTCCCCCCGGCAGGCTGAAATAGCAATTAACGTCCATTTAGATACACTTAAGCGGGTGGAGATTTTCCAAAACACCGAGGCCGGTTTCCTATGCGAACTGGTCCTACGCCTGAGGCCCGTACTCTTCTCGCCCGGCGACTACATCTGCAGAAAGGGTGAGTCCCTAAGCTCGGGCCAATCGTTTTTCCATTCTCACTGGGCTTGTGTTTGAACTCCGATTCAGGCGAGGTGGGCAAGGAGATGTACATTGTGAATCGAGGACGATTGCAGGTGGTGGCCGACAATGGAAAGACGGTGATGGCCTCCCTGAAGGCTGGTTCCTATTTTGGCGAGATTAGTATACTCAATATGGGCACCGCAGGTAAAGAACTTGGTAAATATCTCGTTTTAGTGCGACAGGCGGAACAATAACGATAACGTAACTACTACAACAACCTTCCAACCCCAAAGTCCAGAATAAAAAACCGAAAAAAAGAATCTATTAATCAACAGACACACTCACACACTCTAGAAAGCATACGTATCTGTGTCTATGTGTGGAATGTAATTGTCTATAATTGTGCAACTAAGTGTTAACTGGAGTCCCCGATCCCATCGAGCAACACTCACATACATAGTTTAGTGTTTGGTCCCGCCCCAAATCCTGCAGCACTAACCAAATAGCCGAGCACTCGAATCAATTTTGATAGAAATTTACATTTTAATTTATTAAGACCATATGAAAAATACAATTTGCGTTTCACTTTTTTGATCATTTTTTGCAAGTTTAAATGGTTCATTTTTTCACGCCATCCCTAAAAGTATGCAACGAATTTGTATAGCTCACCCTTCTCACACACGGTTGAAATATTAATGAATGTCAAATGCAATTATTGCACCTGCATGCACTCACACGGGTCTCTCGTTTCATTGTTCTCGACACTTTTATTGTAGGCCTATAAAAAAACGGGCGCAATAATTGTGGTTGCCCCATCGAAAAAACAATTTGTGCTGAACTTAATGTAGCTTTAAGTTCGTGTAATAGTTGGCCAGCCAAGCGTGAAGTCGATTCAGTGCGAAATTCGCGAAATTCGGCTCATAATTAACAGGATTGCGTTCCAGCCAGCTGCATGTGCGATATCTGTTCGTTGCATACTTGAAGGCGACATCGGAGCCGTGTGCCGTGTGCCGTGTTCCACCTAATTGAGTTTGCCAAAGAGCAAGAGTGGCAGGAGCAACTCAATTTGCAGACAAAAGTTAAGGAGGTGGCTCTAAAGTTTTGCACTTCGCAGCGCCCCATCAGCAGCACCATTTAGCTCACCAATTAGAGACGGCGAAATCGAATTGTTTGAAGTTCTTTGTGTTTCTGCATGATTTAAGCATTATTCTGGTTTGGTTTCATTCGTGTGCGCTCAACGAACGGTGAGAAGTGTCCAAAAGAACTTGGCACCGTAACGTAATTTCCTACGCTAGTTAGTCGCTCTCGCTATCTCTGTCACTGTCTCAATTTTAATCTCTCTGTCTATCTCTCTCTATTTGTCTCTGAGTCGATGTTGTTGTTGTATTGCTTTGCCTGGACGTAATTTAAACGTTTCTCTACACGTAATTGTACTGAAAGTTGTGTAATTTAAATTAAGTATACGACCCGTTTACACAAGCTACTCTTACGTGCGATTCTTCTTGCAGGCCGGCAAGGGGCTTAAATGGCATAGCCCAAATGTTTTTGATATTATGATTTTAATCAGAACATTTTTCCGTTTCAATACATTTTATATATATTTTTTTTTTTGTCTATTATCCTTTGCCACATCCATATTGTGTGGCATGCAATTTTAATGTCTTTGTGCGCCCAAGTCAACAAGAAGAATCGACAGACACACTGACTCGAGCACACAGACACACACACGAACACACAGTCTCACTGCGGGAAATGCTTTTTTGCAAGACCATTAAACTTTTCTCTTTGCGTTGGCAAACATTTGCTTTGCCAACTTTCCCGATGCGAAACAAAAACAGGCAACCGACGCACAGCCAGCGTTCGCTCGGTGGGATACAGCGACCTCTTCGTCCTGAGCAAGAAGGACATGTGGGACGTGCTGAAGGAGTATCCGGCGGCGCGTGTTCGTCTGGAGTCGATAGCCGTCAAGCGATTGGAGAAGTACAAGAAGGCCCCTCTGGAGAAAGGTAAGGCTCTTGTCTTATTTGCTCCCTCTGCACCCTCTGAGCCCCTTTCCCTCTTCCCTTTCACCTTCCGCCGCTCCTAGAGCTACCCAGCCACACGACATCCAGCAACCATCAGAATCCCCGCCCAAACAAATACCACTCGAAATTCAAAGATACGAATACGAATACGATTGCCCCAGAATAACACGATTCGATTGTTTTCGCCTTCCGTTCCGTCTTTCCTTCCTTTTTGTTATCGATTTCATTTGCGTCCGTTTCCGTTTGTGAACGATTTTGATTTAAAACACAGTCAAATACTTTAATGTAGTTGCCATGGGCCGCTGTCAATCGACGCCGGGCCTAGTCGAGAGCTGTGGTCGCACCTCGCTGGAGGAGATGTGGCTGCCACCGGCGGCAGTCACCGCATCCTCGCTGATGCATCACCACCAGGCGCTCCACCAGCAGCAGCAGCAGCAGCATCAAGCAGCCCAGCAGCAGCACCTGCCACATCGACAGGAGTCTACGCAAACGTCCTCCCAGACGCATGGATACAGGTAGGTTTAGTGCCTACACAGATGCGGTCAAAATAATAAATGACATTAAATGTCAGAGTGCTTAAAATGCCAACAGTATGCAACATATATACATCTGTAATTTAAAAAGAATGCAGTATTTGTATAATGCAGTTTTAACCACTAAAATCGACCCACTATAATTTATATTGTATCGCAACCTTTTTGGCACCGAGTGCTCTGGCCATACTTTACATTTCTGGCAATCGGACAAAAGCGTAATAAATTCTATTACAAATTGTGCAGAAAGGAACAGTGCAAAGTTATAATAGCATTTGGCATTGTTTTTGAAAAAGAAAATTTATAATTTGAAGCGCTCTGATTTTAATTATCCTTGCATCTACAAAATTTTAACTGCCAAATACAGATTTAGCCCAACGAAAGCCTGGGTATTTTAATAAAAACTATTTTGACTACATTAGACTATGCACTCTCTTACTTAATAAGTCTAAAATAAAATCCTTAAAGCCCACGCAGCTACGCCGATCGCTTGGCTCGGGCCACTGACTCCCCCCGGTCGGTTAGCCCCAGTGCCCATGGATCCGAGGAACGACCCCGAAGTCGAACGACTTCGCATCACTCAATAAGACCCCAGTCCCAGCCCAGTCACACGGGTAAGCACGTAAACAGATAAAATATAATGGCAGGGTACTGAATAATCTTATAATCCACGCATGTAGGTCACATATGCGATTCCAGTTCGCAGCTGGAGTGCTATGGCGCGGGTGTGGGCGGGGCCGGAGGTGGGACCACGCCCCTGCTGGGCTCCCACGAAGTTCTGGAGGATGAGATCAAGCGGTTGAGGGAACGACTTCATACGGTGGAGTCTGAAAATCAGGCCCTCAATACGAAACTATCTCAGCAGCAGTGGGATTTGGAGAATCGACTGGCCGAGATCGAAATGCAGATCTGCGGAGTGTCGTCCACGTCCAGTGTGGATCCCGAGAACGAGACGGAGGAGCTGGAACGGAACAGAGAGAGTATCATATAACACGGGAGCGTGCTGCCCCATCAGGCGATCGGTATGGTGTACATATCATGTTCCTCATGACTCCACGATCATCATTGATCATCTGACAACTGACTGCATCCGGCGATCGGGCGATCGGGCAATTGGGCGATCGGGCAATTGGGCGATTTGGATCATTAAACCGCATCACATCGCATATATCTCTCGCTCCCCCAATCTCCCACTCTCTATCTGTCTCGTATATGTGTTTCTCCATCTCTCTCACTCACTGTGTTTTATATTTGTGTGTATGTGTGTGTTGTGCATGCATTTCGAATTGCCTTACTAAACAAACAAACATAACCAGGAGCAGCAGCAGCTATACAGCAGCAGGACGATCTGAAGAGCCAGGAGACGGCGGATCCGGGGCGACCACTCGAAACTGAAGCGGGAACTCAGACCTGTGCCAAATACTTCTCGCTTTAGGGAACAGTATGGATTAGGAAAGAGATAGAGAGGGAGGGAGGACAGGGCGCCAGATAACCCCAAGATGTGCAATTAATATCTCTTATGATCACGCGACACCAAAAGTAAAACAAAGCCTAAGTGGCACTGCCAAAGAAAATTGTCTGTACATAGAAATTGAAGAAATTCAGATCAAAATATACGCTAAACTATTGTAATTGGTTAAGTTATGCACGAGAGATCGGAAAAGCTTTAATAGATTATCCGAGAGAACTTTTTTCAGAAGCCCTAACAACTTGTTACCCAAAACACTTACACTTTTTCCATGCTAAGCTCAGAAATAGGATACGATTTACATAGATATCATTAGGCCTAGACGCTCTTCGCTCCTTTTAGTGGTTACTAAGCCAAACCGAAACGGGTACTCGAATTCCCATTGTAAATACTTTCGCTCTAGGAACTTAATTAGCATTATGGTCAATGACATTAGTATGGATCATTCAAAAAATAACTACAAGATTACTTTAACTCATGAGTGTAACAAATGAATCGTATATCTATTGTAATATTTGCTAATTGTAATTTGAAAAACAAAATTTACTAGATGTGTATATGGGAAACGATTTACTTTACAACTGAAAATAATGCATAAACAATTTATGGACAACTAAGTGAATATTTGCAAAATATTTGTACTATTGGAAAAGAACTGCCAGAGCATACACCACACACTCGAAAAACTATATTAATAATAATAATAAACAAAACAAGAACTCAAAGAAAAAGCTAAAGACATTTAACTATTAATAAAAAAAATATTATTGAGTAGATATGTCAAAACAAAAACACACTTTTAATGCAATATTATATTGAACTACTGTCGTATATAGTATATCTACATTATACATGATCTACATTATACTTGATATGGTAAAAATTTAAAGGTCTAAATGTATTTAACTTTAGTTAGTTGCCCCAAAGCCAAAACCAATGCTGAAGATTGTAGTTGAGAACAAAAAAAATAAAGAATAATTTAGGCAAGTGGGTTCTGTAGCAGAACACAGAAAGCAGTTAAGGAATCCCCATAATATGGGGGCTGCGATAAGAAAGAAATAATTAATTTAGCTGTAATCCTAGTTATACCTAGTTATACCATTAGATGTGTACCAGAGAAGACCAAAAAAAGATCGAATCGCGATCGATTATAAAAATTGTTCAGTGTCAACTCCAAAAATATAGAAAGCCACAAACTGAGTTGATAAGGAAATCTAATAATTATATAGCTAACTTGAATAAGAACCTTAACCTTACAGAACGAGCAGGCGTTTGAGCCAGGATACGTTTGAGTATCTGCCGAGAATACGGAAACTGGAACGAAACTCATTTCATGCCAACAATGATAGGCCAAAAACCTAAACTCAAATTTTGTTAGGATTTTTCTTAGATTTTTGTCAACGAGGTAATCCTATTTTCTATTTTCTAGAAAAGAAATAGAAGGAAATTCTTTTTTAATATTTTTCAATCTAATTACTTTTCGGAATATCATATAACGGACTAAAAATGAATTAATAATTACAATAAACATTAAATGGGGTTTCATCTAAGACAAAAGCTTATACCAAACAAGAAAAGTGTTAAACGAAAGCTAACGTAAACTTGCAAAAGTTTATCGGAGTTTTTGATTCCTTAGTTAGCCAATTATTGTCAAAGTTAAAGTTGAATAATATAACTAAATTAAATTACATTTTTATGGCTTATTAGCATGCTTATCACAGGACAGAGAGTCTGTCCCTTGTTAGACTTATTCCTTCTTATTTTTTTCAATGTTTTCCGTTAGAGCGCGTATAGACATATATCTATTTGTTATTGAACGTAAAATACAAGGAACTACATCGATTCGGTTGTGTTGTTGTCGCCAGGTGAAGCAGAAATAAGTGGCGAGTTGGAATGGCTTACATAATAATAATTTTATTAAATTATTTGATGCATTAAGGTCTTTCAAACAAAAAAGGAAAACAAAACAAAACAAGAACATTTAAAGCTTTATTTTTACTATAAATTAATTAAATAATTTATAAGAATTAAACAGTAAATTCAGTAAATTCAGCATTGACTTCATAGAGCAAACAAGACAAGAGAATCAGTTTAGATCTCAGATCATCGGGCAAAAAAGGCATTTTTTAAACGGTCACTATAAATCAGATCAGTTCAGACAAGGCCCCGATTTGCAGCAGGTAAATCGAGCTTATCGTGCGAGAGTTTCAAAGCCGTTTACATTGCTGAACCACTCTGAATTCCGAAAAGGGTAAAAAAATAACAAATGGAATTATAAAGTAAAACGACAACAAAACCAGAAAGAAAAACTGAAATACAAATAAAATCAAAACAAAACAAAAAATTCTTAATACATGAAAATCGTGCGTTTCGTTTTGCTCCGGGGGGCCAGGCCAACATCCATCGACTCATCCATCCACTTAGCCAACAATCGGTCGGTCGGTCGATCGATCGATCGAATGCAACTGCATGCCGTAATCAATGGGATCTGAGGAAAAGCCGCAAAATTGTTCAATTACAAAGGCCGAAACCACACACTCATCGCATTGCCGACGCCTGCAATTAACGAGCTGGCTGAGTAGTCGATTCCATTAGGCCAACACCAACACCAACACTCCACTCGAGTCGCGTCTCGAGAACCAACTAACCGCTTTGCTAAGCGGAAACGTGGCACCTGAGCGAATTGGGGGCCCAAAACAAAAGCGCCAACAAAGCGGGCAAGCAAAACAAGCCGAGATCGGGCCGAAAACGATGACGTCGCTGGATTCCAATTCGAAACTTCCAGTGGAGGCGAAACACGGAGCTGAGCTTTTGGCCCGATCGCTGGGCTCGCTGGCTGCTGCCAATTTCAGTCGTTGTGAGCAACTCGTGCGCGCTGGACGTGTTTAAATTTTAACGCTTTTGAACGCTTTTAACCTAAGCCCCCCTTACCCCCGAAGGCGAATCCGAAGTGTAAGCAACAAGTGCCAAAAGGGAAACAAAACAAAAACCAGGCAAAACGTACTCGTACTCATATATACACATATTTTTGTGATGTGCTGTGTGCTTACTCCCCGACTTTTTAATAACTTCTGATGCCGTCGTCTAACGTTAACGTTAACGTTAACTACATATTTTTTTTATGAATCTTCATGTGTCTCGCTGTTCGCCTTGTGTTTAATTTGGACTCTATTTTTCTGTACTACTCTTTGGTTCCGAGCGAGAAACTTGCGTGCCGAGCGTTGTTCTAATTTTGAGCTGCTGCTTAAATTAGTGGGGATATATATATTTATATAATTTCGTGCGGAATTTGTGCTAAACACGTGAACGGGCCTCGAGCCGTGTGAATTTGAAGCGGACGAAAGAAAAGGCAACAAATATTCGGCCGCCAGCATAAATACCAAAAGTCGCAGTTATAAGCTATTCAGATTCAGATATCTGGCCTAGCCCATTGCATAATAGGCGAATGCGAGGGGAAGCGAAAACAAAAACAACACTACAACTAAAACTAAAACCAAGACCGAAAGCGAATCTGAATCTTAGTCTGGGCTTGCGTCTGTATCTGAATCTGGTTTTTCCGCTGGCTCTGTTCGATTGGTTTATAAGCTGGCTAAAAACCATTTTCCGTCTTTCAATTGTAATTGCTGCGGCTTTTAGGCGAATAAACGAGGCAGAGTAATGAGCAAAAATTAAAAAAAAAAAAAACAAAAGAACACACACACTGACTGGCACACACCAAGAAGGTTTGGCTTGGTTGCGCTTTGGCGACGCCTAACGGCATTAATCAAAAGACTGAAGACACAAACTTGGCAGCGCCTCAAAAAGAGCAGGGAATATCCGCATGTGTGTGCGTGGTGTGCGCACATCGCTTGGAGTGTTTTATATTTATGACGAACTGCCATAAAAATGCTGCCAAAAATAAACGCTTGTTTGCCATAGAAGCGTGCGCTAATAGGCCATCATTTTACTTTAAGGCGTGGCCCTCAGCCGTCAGGCCAGTGTTACAATCGCATTTGGCCAACAGGAAATAGAATATGTAATATCGCAAAGCAAACTATTAGCCCACGTCTAGTCGTTGAAGTTCATTCACTATGAGGGGGAAATACCATTCGAGTAACACAAGATTTTCTTCGAATAGAGCTTAACACTACCTACATGGAGTAGGACTCCCTTGAACATTTGAATTCGATCCAAATAACAAGCTATTAATGAGAAACTATAAAATATATAAGCCTGTTGTAGTGAGGGTTTCAATTAGGGATAATTCCTTATTTTATTTATTTTCTCTGTTTACAAAATGATATATTCCACCCGCAAGCTTTCGATTTACATTAAAAAAATCCTAAGATTCTTAGGTATAATACTTCTAATTATTAATTGTTTTAACCGTCAAGTAAATCTTTATCTGCTAGAACTTATGGTTAAACAAGAAAGAAAGCAAACTTCGGCAAGCCGAAGTTCATATACCCTTGCAGCTATTAAATATTCTTCATTTTCCGATTGTTCCTATGGGAGCTACATGCAATAGTCGTCCGATTTTGATTTAATTTAAACCGTAATTCGGAAATATTTAACCATTACTATATGTCGAAGAACTAAAAAAAAAATTAAAAAACAGCAAAGTTATAATTTTTTTCATTTATTTATCCGATTGTTCCTATGGTAGCTATATGCTATATTCGTCAGATTTTGATGAAATTTAAACCGTAATTCTGAAATATTTACTCACTACCCACAGCAAAGTTATAATTTTTTTCCTTTATTTTTCCGATTGTTCCTATGGGAGCTATATGCTATAGTCGTCCGATCCGGCTCGTTCTAGATCGACACGCCTAGTGATGCTGATCAAGAATATATATACTTTATAGGGTCGGAGATGTCTCCTTCACTGCGTTGCAAACTTCTGACTGAAATTATAATACCCTCTGCAAGGGTATAAATATCCCTGAAAAAATCAATAACATACAGGGTTGAGAGTCAAATAAGAGAACAATTCGAATTGGTATATTCACGACATACATTTTTCTAAGATCAAAAGCCAAAGAAGATTTCAGCTTTACGTAGTAAATTCCGTAACCATCCATCACCATAATTATGTGCTTCACCTCCACTCCAGTTAATCTCATACATTTCAAAGTTAATGACGTTGTCGTAGAACATTTAACCAAATATATTCCCACAGCACAGATCTTCAAAGAGTTGTAGCTAGGCAGTGACTACAGAATCATTGAGAAATCAATGACCATTTGGTACTCGGTTTTGGCACAAATCAAACTTGAAATCGCACCCACGTCTAGAACGAGGCGTTGAACCACACAATGTGGGTGGCAGCCCCGATGACGACGACTACGAGATTTCGCTGGCCGTGTGGGTTGGCAAGGCAAAAAACGAATATGTATTCGGACAGCAAACAAATCGAAAAGTGTAAAAAATGCCAGACACCTACGTGCACATCGTATTCTGTGATATAGATACACCAATACACAATCATACATACTGATATTTGCCATTGCAAAGTCATGAATTTCGGGCATTACGTAATGCCCTAAACTAGGTGTGTTAGCTGACCCTCTTCCACCAATTTAAGTCACGACAAAACTTTCGATGTTTGCCTGCTGACCAACTGAGTTAACTATTTAGCGTATTGGTCAGTGCGTCAGAGACATTCCCATTTCCATTCCCATTCCCATAATGATTACCATTACCATTACCATTACCATTCCCATGACCTTGCCTCGAGCTGAATATATAGAACTCGGTGAGAAGTGAAGTGGATTGGGGCTCATTCCACTCCAATGGCGAGTGCAACTAATTAGGTTCATTGCCAATGTCAAGTGTCAGTAAATGACATCAGCCGGCGGGATCACTCATAAGTCGGAGGAGCAATTCATTTATTTCCACTTTTTGCTGTCCGACACAGTTAATTTATGCGATCCAAGCAACGCAGTTTTTTCACTGAAAAAAAAAACTAACAATGGAGGAATTTTCCAACTCTGTTTAAAACTAATTGAAGCTGGAACATTTTATGTAATAGCAATTAAAGTTAATAGACAAATTAGCTTAAATACCTTAGTTTGGCAAGCTAAATAAATACCTACCTATTTATTGTATAATGCGTCTGTCAATGCAATCAATAAAGTCAAATAAAATGGGATTAATAGGAAAAACTTAAGGATTTTTCACACATTACAAGTACTGACCTGAGCACCATTTTTGGAGCTAAATTCTCGCTCTGTACTCTCCTGTAGGGGCGTTAAAAAATGTTCAAGCCACATCTCATCGCTGTGCTCAGCAAGTGATGAGTGATGTCATCTCAGAGTTGTTTACCTCTCCGAAAAGTGTTTGTCAATAAATAGTATTTGCATTTGGAAATCTGCATACCAACCTCGCTCAGAACTGGACATACTATGATATATGTGCGCTGGCAAACTGACTGGTTGGAAACGCAACCGGATTTCCTATAATTAAGTCGGTTAGACAGTCTTTTGACGCCTCGTTGTCTTCGCGACACGGTGAGGAATAATGCCAAAAAGGCCAACTTCAGATTTCAATACGTTGGCCACTGTTTGTCGAGCAGTAAGACTGAAAGAAAGACTGACTGACGGACAGACAGTTAACTTTCGGTTTGTGCAAATTGTTAAGGTAAAAGTGCGACAAGTGAAAACGGGCAAACAATTGACAATTGATCGTGGCAGATTTCATTACTGTGATTACAGCCATTATCATCGGCGGTGGCTCCCACGTTTACACACATGTTGGCCTTCTAGCGTGGCGTTTGTGAAAGACTTGCTCAAACATCAGCATCAGCAACAACATTCACATCCACAGCCAGTACTGCCCACCAGATCTGCTCGCTTTTGCCGCGGCGAAATTCCAAACTAAGTGATTTCTGTTATTTTTCAGACTCTTTTTTTTATTGTTTGTTTTTTTTTTTGTTTTATATTTTTTGTTATTTTTGTATTCAATTTTCCTTTTCGCCCGCTTCGTTTTGGCTTGGAAGCGACGAAACCAGTTTTGCTTTATAGCCAGATTCAGAGATATTCGCACACACACATTGGCTGGCGAAACCCCCCCGCATTTAATTTTTTCCTTCTGCTCTCTCTCTGGAGCTTTGAGCTTTGGCCATGACGTCATCGTTTGTTTTGGCCTGGCCAAGAGAGCAGCCGCTCAGATCGAGCCACTGAAACAGTTCGCTTCGAGCAGCGATCGTGTGCAAACGAAACTAAAACTGAAACTGAAACTGAAATTGAAACTACACATAAAACTAAAAACTAAAGATAAAGCCGAGCCGCGTCTGATCAATAGAAATTCTTTTCTGTCCATTTTCCGATCAGTGTTTAACCGGGCGTTACACCTGTACATATGTGCGAGTCGCAAGTCGCAGGTGAAGTGCAGTGACGTGCAGTGAAGATGGACGTCAAGGACATAAAAGGCGCCAAGGTGACGCATGCGGGGCTGCTGAAGCACAATTCCGATGGCAGCACCGAAACGCAGAAGATCACCCACGCCGGACTGGTGGCCCGGAGTCCCGAGGGCACCGCCGCCAAGGGCATGAACATTCGGGGCAACGAGGATCTGTGGGTCGAGATCCAGGCGAACACATTCCGCAACTGGGTCAACGAGCATTTGCGCGAGACGGGAATGCAGGTGAGTTATACATAAATAGATAGATAGATAGATACACACACACACACACACACACACACACACATTCCACTCCGTTCCCCTAGCACTCACAATCGGTTAGGTAACACTTTCTAACCGACTGAATACCTATACCTATGCCGACTGAATGTCTGATCGATCAAGCGCGAAAAAACAATTACCCAATCAATGGGGCCGGGTCCGTTGAGTAAGGAATTGGTAGAACTACCGATCAAGCAGGGCCTGTGAATATGAACACAATGAGGGTAACACAAAACGTTTTAAATTAGGAATTTTACTAGGCAAATGTATTACGAAATGCAGCCAAAATTAAATTATCTAGAGAAAATTACAAGACATACATACTAAATTTCTATTCGCTTCTTAAATACACACTTATAATTTAACAAAAGAAGATTTAGCACTTACTTTAATTCAACTTAAAGCAATACTGAATCAAAATATATTAGGGAAATATCAAATGCTTATAAAATGATTATTTTCGTTTTACTTATAAAATACTTGTAATCTGAAAAAATGTCTCAACTTTTGTCAAATAAATGAAATATTAAAGGTAAACTCTGAATACTCGAATGTAAGCTGAGGTAAATAAAAAACAAGCTTCCCTTAATAAAGTGTTTATCAAACTCTTAATATTTATGAATGGTAAATACATTTCGACCATAAATCTTTTTTAAATCAAGGTTTTCGATTAAAGTCATATATCGAACCCATTCAAGCTAAATATGAACTTATAATGAGCTCTTGGACAGGTGGCAGAACCCGTAAAAATACCAATCCCCATCATAAGCTGGTGCTCCAAGCTCTTCCGCGATTTGCCTTAAATGGTCTGGCTCATAAAACTTGGATCTAGCGCCCACGCAGATCAGCGGTTTCAATGGCAAGTGCCACCAGCGTTTACAATTACAATTACAATTCCAAGAGTACTCACACGAATTTATATACTCGCAACAATGCATTTCATTTGTCCAGGGACTTTTCGATTGTCAGTCAGTCACTCGGATTTTCTCACACGCACCGCACTGAGCGACCCGAACCGACCATATTTGGCCGGTTGAATGCCAAGGCCGACGCATCGATTCCCATTACCAGTTACAATACACAACACACAACACACAAAACAAGCTAAAGCTTTTGTCCGCGATCTTGCCCAGTTTTGTGTATAATTTTCGTGTTTTTTTTTTCGGCTGGGCCAAAAACGAAATAAGATGAGCAAGGCTGAAGACCCCTGGTAAACAGCGCTAATTGAGAGCCAGGCCAAAGTGACCTGGCTCGCGTCTATTTGGGTCAGCAAACCAAAACGAGACAGCCAAGTTTGCTTACAATTCTAGTTCATGCGTAGATAGGTGACAAATAATATTGCAATCAACTTTGTATGACCAAACAAAGGGAAAGATTTTAATGGAGGATTATGTGTCATGAACAGAATAAATATATCTGCAATAATAAAATCTTATGTATAATTGCAAACGATACATTTAATCCCTAACTCAGCCAAATTGTTTGTTTGCAAACATAGATTCTACTTTAGTATTTTTTCTACTTCCTTGAATTTTCATTTAATCTCAAAAATATTACCACTCTAAAAATCGTATCAGAAAGACAATATATTGTGTGATCTGTAGACGAGTACATAAGCCCCGCATGCAAATAAAAAGTGCACGTAAAAATGGGTGAATATTCTGTCACGTGAAAATGCAACTCCCCCCGAAACTTTAGTTCATATCGTAAAAGCAGGCAGAGGAATCTTAAAAATTTAAAGGTTGTGCTCACAAAATAACAGCAACGACAAATAACAACCTGCGGCAGCTTGTTAGAGAGCCATGGCGCAACTATGTGCGAGATTTTTATGGCATCCAATGAATATTTTCCTAGGCACAAATAAACAGCGACAGACACGCTATTGTCTCCGTACCCAGTTCTTCAGGTTGCCAGTTCGCCAGCACTCGAGTTCCCCGGCTGAATGTTGACAGCCACCAGATAAAAAGCTTTATGTCAAATGCTTAAAATCGCGCACAATTGGTTGCACCCGGGCGGAGAAAGCCGCTCAGCTCGGAGCAGCTAACCTGTTGGGTTCCCATGCCCATGCCCAAGTTGCCTATTCCCTGCTTATTGCTCCGAGATCTGGGCTACGAGCAGGCGGTTCACCTTGTAAAGTGGGCCACCAGTTTGCGGAAGGGGCGGCAGTTGCCGTTGATTGCTCATTAGGAAGGCTGTCTGTCAAGCGGACTTCTTGCTTATGGACAGACTTGGTAGGGCGTCGCACATGCTTGCTAATCTCTGATGGGAAATATGTAGTCAAACTAATACAAGGTTCTAAAGAAAATACTCTTTCTAATCTCTTTCATTACAAACTTGTTTGATTGCGAGAACTGGGAGGTAAGAGCGGGCTTCTGCAGTTATTGTTGCGTGTCGGTATTTATTAATTTGCGGGGTATTGTTTCACTTTGAATAAATAGACATTTATAACATTGCTTTAAACCATTCATCAGGATATTAAAGTAAAATAAATCTTAATGTGTAGGTTTCAACTTAACTGTATAAAGAAACCCCGAAATTTAATAAATTAGTAACAAAGATTGGTTTTTCTACTTGGCAGTGATACCTAGAAAATTGTTTACTGGAAAATAATAATCTTTACACTTTAATTCAAATGAATTAAAGCAAAATCAACATAAATTTCTTTTCTTTTATGTACTCACTTATATACTTTGTAATAAAAGTAATTAATTTATTTCCTACAAAATTTCCCATTACTGTTGTTTATGATGGAGCAAAGCTAATGCAAATTTCAATTGTATGGTCTAGGTGCATGACTGGGCCACGGATTTCTGCGATGGCACTTGCCTGTGCGCTCTGGTGGAGAACCTGCAGACGCGTCCACTGAAGCCCTCGTGGAACCGGCGACCCGCCAACCAGCATCACTACCTGGAGAACGCCACCACGGCGCTGAAATCGATAGAGGCCGATCACATCAAGCTGGTGAACATCGGCAATGTGGACATCGTGAACGGGAACATAAAGCTGATCCTGGGTCTGATCTGGTCCCTGATTGTGCGCTACCAGATCGGGCGGAGCAAGTTCCCGCCTCGCAAGCTGATGCTCGCCTGGCTTCAGGCCGCTCTGCCCGACTGCAGGATCAGCAATCTGACCACCGATTGGAACAGCGGTGTCAATCTGGCGGCGCTCTTGGACTACTGCCAGCCGGGCCTGTTCCCGCACTGGCGAAGCCTCGATCCCGGCCAGAGTGTGCGCAACTGCACCCAGGCTATGGACTTGGCGCAGCGCGAGTTCGGAGTGCCCAAGGTCCTCGAGCCGGAGTACCTGGCCTCGCCCTGGTTGGACGAACTCTCCGGCATGACGTATCTCTCGTACTTCATGAAGCCCGGCGGTCCCGGCTACAATGCCACCATGCGATGGGTCAACACGCAGGTCAAGGATCCTGTGAAAAATTTCACGGTGAGTTGCGGAGAATCGTTTATAAAAATAAAATTCTAAGCTCAGGAAACAGCTAAAAATAAAATAAATCAAATAAAAATAATCAAAAAGGGAATAATAACCTAAATAATAACCTAAAAAGTATAAAAAATAACTTAATTTTGGAAAACATTACCTATAAATTTGTTTTAGGGGATATAGGCTTAGTGTTGTCCGACTTTAAACAATCAGTGTTGTAAGCATTTAAAAGCTATTTAAATATAAGAAAAATAAATTTTTCCCATTCCAACAAAAAGGCCACAATTTAACTGCTGTTTAATTTTGCAGACCGATTGGAACGATGGACGCGTAATGTGCGAAGTTATCAAGGGACTGGGTGGCTCGGCACCTGCGCCGGAAAAGCTCAGCACCGATCCCTTTCACTACGAGAACAACATTCGGAAGGCGGTGGACGCAGGTGCCCGGCTGGGCGTGCAGCCCATCCTGACGGCCAAGGACATGGCCAACCCGGAAGTGGAGCACCTGGGCATCATGGCCTACGCGGCCCACCTGCAGTGGGTGCCGCCAAGGCCCCCGCTCTCCGACCTGGTCACCGTCTACCTGGAGAGCACATCCGGCCGGGTGGGCGAACCGGTGAGTGGAGCATATACACACAGTTGCGATCAGAACAATAGTAGCCCCGTTTAATTTGAAGCTGTTTCTTTTAATAATTTGACCATGCTATCCATTATAATGTAAATGCTATCTTAGACGTATTAATCCAAGTTAAATTTTGTTTAAGGTTTTGTCAAGGTCCTACTTTTTGAGTTTTTAAAATAATTTCCTACTTTTTGAGTTTTAAAAATAATTTAATTCCTTTCTTTTTATTAAAAAAAATAATTTTCATAATATCAATGAAAATAAAGAAATAATTTTTAAATGTTTTAAAGTTATGTCCGTTTCGTGAAAAACTAAAATAGCTGTTAAACTGGAAAAATTTGTTGATGCTTAGTTTCTTGGTTTAAAACCTGTTTTAAAACGACTAGAAAACGAGAATATTTTTAGAGTATATGATTAAAAATTTATATTATTACTAGTTTAAAAGTATTTCTATCAACCAATAAATGTTTTTATTTTCATTGGTTGATAGGAATATTTTTAAAGTAGTAAGAAGATAAGTATTTCTATTAGCATTATCTTTTCGTTTTTCATTTAATCTCTGAAGTTTCAAAGTTGTCAGTGCTATTTTTCTGATCACAACTGTATAACTATATCGATATGCATTTTCAGAGTGCAAAGTGCAGAGCGTTAATGTTTAATGTCCGATTCACACGCAGACCCACTTCCGCGTCGACGTGATGTCCCGGGACATAAGCCTCAGCTCGGTGCGCTGCCACGTGGTTCCTCCGTCCGGACAGCCAGGACAGTCCGTGCGACTCAATGCCCACGGCGAAGGAGTCTTTGTGCCGGAGCGGTATGGAATGCACGAGATCGTGATGGAGATCGGTGAGGACAGCCTTGGCGGACACTTCTTCCGGGCCCTGCCCCGCCTGCTGCAGGTGGCTCCTCCGGGCATGGCGCCCTGCGCCCTGGGCAGTCTCGTGGAGGTGCTGGTCAATGCCACCGGGGCGCCCAAGACGGAGGACATCCTGGTCACGGCCGTCTCGCCCACGGGCATCTCGCACAACTGCCCGCTGAAGAAGATCGACGAGGGTCACAGTGCCATATTCAAGCCGGACGAGGCGGGCATCTGGGAGATAGCCATCACCTACCAGGGCCGCCACATCCAGGGAGGACCCTTCACCTGTGCCGTGTTCGACGCCTCCGGCGTCTCGGTCCACGGATTGGACGGAGCCATGCCGCTGAGGGCGCACACCTTCGAGGTGGATGCTCGCGGAGTGGGCGTTTCGGGGGAGTTGCATGTGGACATCGTGCATGATAAACATTCGCTGGTCTGCTCCGTGGAGAAGATCTTGGAGAACAAGTACCGGGTTACCTTTATGCCCAGGCAGAACGGAAAGTACCGGGTGTACATCTATTTTAATGGCTACGACGTCAAGGGATCACCATTTATGTGAGTGTATTTTAGAGTTTATAAGGGGGAATTAACCATAACTCATCACAACTATATGTTACGTTTATTTGTTTATTTCAAATAAGTTGTTGTGTATACTTTATTAAATATTGCGGAATTTCAATTTTCTTAGCCTTACCAAATTGGTGAGTGTAAAACCATTTAACTTAAATAACCTTTTTATTATGTAATAACAAAACCTCTTGCTTAAATTCATGTTTAGTTAATATCATTTTCGGAGATGTTCTTTAAACCACACTATTTTTTGAACAAGGCTTTTTATTTGCATATAAGAGCTTACTCAATACAAGTGTTCATGACTTACTTATTTTGCAAGTGAAAATTTGAGTTTGCGTATAAACTAAGTAATATATCAACACCGTTGAAGAATACTTTCAATTAATGACCTAATCCTACTCCAGCATGCGTGTAGGTACCAAGGGAAGATCCGGCAAAACGCGTAGCAGTCCGCTGCACGACAGCAAACACCGCTCGGAGAGTCCCTCGATGCACTTCATCTCCACCACGAATACCCGGCACAATGACTATCGGAACTCCTCCCTATCGAGGCACAATACGGCCGAGAGGACCAACAGCTATTCGCCACAGTACTCGCCCAAGTTGGACACCACAGACTATCACAGTTCGAGCTCCAGGTACTATAAGCGGGAGAGCGAGGTAAGTTGGATGTCGGGGGGTTAAGGCATGCGGCATGGGATTCCCCATTCTACCTCATTATCCAAACCCATCAAAATTGAATGTTTTGGCTAACACACACACACATATCCTTGGTTCGGTTCCCAAACACACACACACACACTGAAAATTACCTTCGACAGGAGAACCACGCCACACCGCCGCCAGCTCCACCAGCAATTAGTGGTTCACCCACAGTCAAGTATCTTAACTCGGCCGATCTGTATACGGAAACCCTGAACGGACGCCGCGATTCGAAGACCTCGAACAGCAGCTCCACGAAGAACGACTATTACTACGACAAGGAGAACGAGCTGTACAGTCAGCGGCGTGGAGGGAACAAGCCCAAGCTGACGCCACCGCGCGAGGAGCGCGAGCTGACCAGCACCACCAATACCAATAGCAGCAGTAGTAGCAGTTTCCAGCAGCGTCACCAGCAACTGGCCACTAGCACCCTGACCAGATCGCTTAGTCCAATACCTAGTCCCACACTCAATGTAACTAAATTTTTGTTGTTTCGATTTGCTATCCCAAAAGAGAATTATCCGAAAACCAAAGATTAACTCTTTCTTGCCTGCTTTGTGTTTTATATACTTGTTGCGAACATTTGGTAATATTTGTTTTATTTTTGTGCAGACCCGTTCTAGTGAGCTACACACCCACAGCCCGCTGACCATCAAGACGTCGAATCAGTACGAGAGTTCTACGCGCAATATCACCAGTAGTCCAAGGCACGCCTCCGTTTCGCCCGTGCAACGTTATTCCCCCAATAGCGCCTACATTTCCACGGCCACGCACCGGATGGGAAGTCCTTTGACCAGCCCCGCAACCAAGGTAACGTAAAATAGAGTCAGCAACAAGGACTCCTTACTAATGAAATCAAGTTGCTTGCCAAGCAATCACAATCAGGCGGGCTCCCGTTTGACTTTTACTTTGCATTTCAAGTTGTTAGCTAAACTTCAAATGCTCCGTTTTTTTGTATAATACCATGCTGTTGTAGGGACAGCAGATTTTTTTTTTGCAAGTAAGATTCGATTTATAATAGAAAAAAAGGACTTTACTATTTTAAACGCGAAGTCAACATTTGCTTTTGGTTTCGTTAACAACTTGCATTTTTAAATGAGCTAGAAGTCGAAAATTTAAAAAAGTAAAAGAAACCGTAGCCCCCCTTAAGTTGTCTAAAAGTATGCACCAATATTTTTGAGTTCGTGTGCTCTATGTAAAAGCCATGTTAAATTAAATACTGCATACTTTTAGTCATTGTTATAAGTGATTTCAACCTCTAAGGATGTTCGTTTCTTAGAGATTTCTTAAGAAATCGTCCCGAAGTGTTATTTAATATGACCCCCAAATGAATCATATTTTTTTAACCCTTCCAGAATGGTTACGAGTCTTCGCGAACTGTGGAAAAGTCTTCGACCTATAAATCCACCTCGAACTACGTCACCGACTCGAACGTGCGAGCCAGCCCCTCGCTATACGGAACTGCCGAGCGGCTGCGACGGACTGGATCCCCGGAGCCACGCATCGACCACTCCTCCAACGTGAGAGTTTCCTCGATGAAGCCGGCTTCCGCCAGACGCGACAGCTGGGACGTCATCAACAAGACCAAGCACATGCTCTCGCACAATTCGCTCGAATCGCTGGCGAACATGACCGAGAAGCAGCTGAATACGGAACTGCAGTACAATCGTCCGGATTTGGACCACGAAACGCACCGGAACACCCAGTACAACAAGTTCGCGTTGCACAAGCAGCAGCAGCAGCAGCAGTCGGACTATCGCCGGGATTCCCCCGACGATGGAGAGCGCTTCAAGTAAATTTTTTATAAAACCCATTAATTTTGAAAATCACATAATAAGTTTCTGAAAGTGTGATTTAACAATTATAAAGTCGCCTTTTCAAAAAACAAAATAACCTAAATACATAGTTGCCAAAGCCTTGTAGACCTTAGGCATATTATTTATTTTTTTTTAATTTATTGGCTAGGCCTATCTTTAAATTCAGTACATTTTTAAAACTATTAAATTAATTTTGTTTTTTGGGTGTACTTTTGAACAAATTTATAAGTGATTTCAAACCGAAGTAGTTTCTTTGTAAAAAAATAATGTTTAACATTTGTACTTATCCAAATTCTTTACAGACCCAGTGCCATCACAGTCAAGTCACATTCGAACAATACGTATACGGACAAGTCCGGCGGCTATACGAAAACCGTTAAAGAGTCCAGTGAGCATGTGGTCACCGAGAGCAACGGACACGGACCTGCCCCTGGATATGGATACAGTTCGCTCTCTAGATTTCGACCCATAGACAGCAACGCCACTGGTGCCAGGGCCATTCGGGTGCAGGATATTCCGAACGGCTCCATTGGACGACCCGTCGAGTTCGAAATCGATGGCTCGAAGGCGGGCTCCGGCAATCTGGAGATCCTGGTCAACGGCGGGCGTGTCACCTCCTCGGTCCGCTCGCTGGGAGGTCAGAGGTTCATCGCCAGCTTTACACCGCACGAACATGGAACGCACACAGTGCAGATCACCTTCAATGGCGACACAGTTCCAGGTGAGTCTAGTGCTCGAGCATTTCCCGATATGTGGGTGGGATAAGTGGTTTAGTTACTTATAAAGGCACCTCACTTGGGACCACATATTTTGGGCATGATCTTAGATAGGAATAGCTTACTTGCTCTTCTGTTTTGGTACTCCAGTATAGACAAGCTTGTATTTTTTGTCGGCATCTATAAATAGAGTTTTTATTTAAGTTTATTTATTTATTTATTTTAAGTTAGTTTGTTAATTTTTAAGACAATAATAACTGCTTTATTTTTAATAGAAGCTTCGGTTAAATTTTCAAAATGAATACCTCTTTGACTTTTTAATTGAAAAACTAAAAACCGCAAATATTTTTCAATCAATTTATGGTTAAATTTAAATTCTACAATTTATAAAATGACAATAAATTTGGACTTCTAAATTAAATGTTAAGTTTGAAAAACTAAAAAACTTAATTATGAATTGTCTTCAAAACTTTATAAACAAATTCTAAGATACAAAATAATATTTTCCTCGGAGCTTTCTTTCAATTAAACGTGCACACATAAGCCATAAAATCTGTTTAAAATTTTTAAGTAATTTTCAACAATTAATATGTGTTTAAGAACTTTACCCTATAGCTTGAAGATAAAATACTAGTGTACAAGATAAAATACATTCCAATTAGTATGTCTGTTGAGTATTTTAAAATAGAACTTCCGACAAAACTTTGTACAAGAGTATTTCAAGTATCTCTGGCTTGTTTCCTGGTTTGGTTTTTAGCATTTTTAAAGAGAACTCTAGCCACTGTGCGGCGAATTCGCAGCCTGTGAGTCGCTCTCTGAGTTTCCGGCACCCGTAGACTCTCCCTCTCATGCTGCTCCCTCTCACCTGCTCTCAGCCGAGCTCACCTGTGCTCACCTGCCGCGATCTCCCCGAGATTTACGCTCTGTCGCGCTCACCCACCGAGCTTACCCGCTGGACGGGTTTTCGGGCTGATGGCTCTCCCTCCGAGAGTCGCGTTGGCAGTCGAAGATCGCGCTCCAAACGAAACTGACACGTCGGCGGCATCGCAGCTCGCAAAAGGCCAGGAAAATTGGCAAGAAAACGCACTGAAATTGTGATTGTGGCTAGCGGAGAGTCAGTTAAAAGTGAAGCATTGTGTGTGTTAAAGTCGAACCAAGAACCCCACGCGTAAACAACAAACAACTACAGTTGGCCAACAATAGAACACGGAGCTCTTTTCTTTTTTTGGGCTCCCGGAATGTGAAGCGAATCGAAAAGATTCCGTGTCTGAGATTTCTAAGCCAAAGAAATATGCTAATATTCGCCCCTCCACTCTCTGTTTTTTCCTTTCCTACATTTCGGGGTCTCTTGTGCGAACAAAAACCAGTTTAATGAACCTTTAAGCTGAAAATATTTCAACTCTTAGTTCAGAGCGTGGTGCAGCGTTTTGTAGTGGCTGTGTTTTGGCCAAGCTGGGCCGAATCAATAATGCGAGGAAAACTGTCTCCGCAATGCAATGCCAATTTATTAGCAGCGGCGACAAAGGGGCAGCCATCTTGGTTTGCCAACTGCTACTTCCACTTCCACTCTTGGCCAAGCCAAAGGCGCAGATACAGATATAGATACCCGATGCAGTTGTATGTGGTTCAAGGCGCACTTGTTGCATGCCTGGGCATTGTGTGTATATCTCGCTGCTCGGGCGGAAATCAAAGTCGTTGGGAAAAGTCGTCGATTTGCCCCGCTACCTGGGGCAAAATATCTGCTCCTGCAGCACTGCTGCAGCCCAAAACCCGTTGGGATAGGTATGGGCTGTCAGTCAGGTATGCGGAGGGCGCGACAGGTAGGCGCCAGATGCCAGTTGCCAGTTGCCCGTTGCCAGTTTCCAGATGCCAGATCTCCGGCTCAGATTGCGATTTCTTGGCCACGTCGGCCACTTTCCATCGACTAGTCCACCGATTTTGAAGCTCAGCCCAGCTCACGAAATATACATATGCTTAATGTTTAAGCATCGTGAGCAAACATTTCGATTTCGTTTGGCTTCGTTTCGTTTCTTTTTTGTGTTAAACAATGAGTGACGGCGGCCACACCTCTCTCCGATTTTAGCCCCCTTTACCCGCTTTTACCCGCTTTTACCCGCCGCTTTTGGCCATTTCCGCTCAGCATATTGGCACACATTCCCACTTCCAGCGTTCGGTTCGACTCGGCTGTTTGGGATTTTTATGAGCCACTGCCAGTCAAAGTGAAACTGCCTGCCCGTCGTCTGCCTGAGTTGTGCATAATTTAATAACGAAAATTGTCGAAAAGCAGCAGCATTAACTGGTTTTTGACGCGCCCCCAAGCTCCTTAACCCCTTCAACTTCAAACGCGACCCCCAGAGAGCCGGAGTTCAAGTCGAGTGATTATAAATACTTAAAACGAATATAAAACTAAAGTGTCGCCGGTCGTGGTTAAACGCGATTAAAACGTGCGCCGAATCGTGGTCGTGCCGCGATATCATTTTGTGCAACGCTCCGCAAATTCTTATAAGCGTTTTCGCTTAATCGTTGTCTTGTTGAAATTCAGATTGCAGCACTCGACGCATATAAAGCTTACACATAAATAAATAATTTACAACCCGCTGACATAATCGCTACACGAAATAATTTCCACCTCTTTCAAGTTCAGACGTGCCGCCAGCGATTGTGATTTGATCCAACAAAAGAATAAAGGTCCACGCGCGTTTTCAGCCTCAGATTTGAGTTCCAGCAATCTAGCACTGTCAACGGCCCCGGTTCCAGTCTCCAGCCACAAAAACGTAAATCTACCAATGTAACATTCGAAAAATAGTTTGGTGTAACGGTCAGGTTCAGATTTGAATTCGGATTCAGAATCAGACCTCTGCGACAGCTGCAGGCCATCTAACGGGCTTTTGCGGCCAGTAGTCACGTAACCGCAGGCAAACAAAAACCCACAGGTGCCTGCACTGAGCGAAAAACTCTATCTAGATTACAATAGGTTCTTTATTCGATATATTTCAATATTTATAGTTTTCAACTCCAAATTGAGTGCATTTAAAATGTAAATTAGTATTATTTTTTAAAATTTATTTGTCATTTATTATTATTACTATCCGGGTCTGTTTTAGAAATCTCTTTTTTTATGAATATAACATCCTTTTTTTTGTTAAGGAAGGCTTTTACACATGGCGCGTTAAGGATTCATGCAACGTCAAACATATTCAAAATAATCTGAGTGGGGCTTTATATAGTTGAGATAACGTTTTCTGAATAGAAAAATAAGAAGTTAAAGTTAGTTTTGAAAAGTTCTTAGGTAAATAAAAAAATCTCCAAATTTAAAAACTGTTAAGGATGTTCTTATGGTTTTTTTAAGGCATATAATCTACTATTAAAGTAAATAGATGTTTTTTGCTATTGTGGGTAAAAGTAGCATCATACATTTTCATCTTTAGAGTAATCGTTTTTCTTTGTTCGCTGACTTAAGAAAGGTTTCCCCAATGCACACTAAATTCTGCGATAGATTTATTCCCAGTGCTGGGCCTTAGTGGATGCCTATGCAGATTGAATAACAGCGTTAGATGCTAGCTGCACTTGTTCTCCGACCGGCAGGCAACAACTCAGCGCTGCGATTAGCACTCCAGCTGGGAAACCGGCCAGAAAAGCGGCATTGAGGCAGCTTTTCAGCTAGTCGACGTGCAGTTGCTCTTGCAACATGCAGCTTGCCTCGCAGCGACAGCAACATTGCCACATTGTCTGGGGCAGTCGACGAACTTTACTGGGTGCGTTAGACTCTTTGGAGTGGCGGTCGCCTAACTGTAACTTTTTTGCATAGCCGCTGGCCATGAGCAGAGTTATGAGAATGCGATAACTGATTAATGATGGCCCCAATTGGTCGAATACCGAAAACAAACAGCCAGAAACAGTTACGAAAACTGTTCGAGCCAAAGTGCTATGGCCAAACAGAGGACGGGAAGTGTCTCATGCCGAGAGATTTTCACAGCTTGGGCAAATAAAAAAAGTGCTTTGTTTTTTTTTGTAACTCAGTGATGGAGAAGTTTCCCAGGGAAAGACAAGTCGCGCGTTAAGCGATTCAGCCGGGGAACCCAAAACGAAGCGAGTTTCGAGCTATGACGATTTTTTTCCATTGAACTGGCGACTGACCGTTTCAGCAGTTTTCATGGAAAGCCATAAAAAAAAAAAACAGCAAAACAACAACACAGCAGCAACTGCAAACGAGCACTAGCACTAAAAGGAAAAGTGCAACAATTGCAAAAAGAGAAATGCATGGAAAGTTGCAAACAAAAGTAAATTTGAGCGCCAGGCAACAAACACAGTAAACAGAAAACAGAAAACAGAAACCAAACCCAACCGTGTCCAATAAAAATGCTGTGAGATGTGAGATGCGAGTGCCAACAAATAAGCGAACGTTTAACGAGCCAATAGCCAATCTGCTCCACCATCGCAAATTGGCAGTCGCATCGCTGCGAGCCACTCGATTGCGGCTACTCCTTACAATTTAATTTAATGATGCTTTCGGGCTCGTTTCAAAACATTCCTTAACCAACTCGGTCGAATTATGTGGCTCTTCTCGCTGGCAACGAGTAATGTAGGCTGCCACAGATACTATGCTGAAGCTCAGGCAGGCACAAGATACGCAGCTCTAGATTCAGATACAGATACAACCAACAGATACGCACTTGTCGCCGGCAACCAGGCGGCACAGATTGAGATTGCGACAATTATAATGAGACGCAGCGAGAAACAATGCAAAGTCGCAGCGGAAACCTTGCCAGCTTAAGAATGCGAGGTCCGGTTTAGTAGTTTTGCTTCAACCAATTCACCTGATCTATTGAAAGTTATAAAGGAAAATTAATATAAAAGTAAAAGTAAAGCTTAAAGAGAACAGACAATTTTTTAAATAATATACGAAAAGTATACAATGGCTAAAAAAAACAAAACAATACAAACCTTAAACCAATTACAATCATTGAAACTAGTAAAGACAAAAGTTGAACCATCTATTATCTCTAAGGTCGTGATATCAGAAACACTTACGTGCAGAAATATTTTTTCTTGGGGCACAGAATTATCTTTGTCAAATGTAGAACAAATCAGATAAATAACTAATCTTTCAGCTCTCTTTGTTTCATATATATCAATTTCTCCAGCTGCATGTGCATGTGTGGGTCGAAAATCTTTACTTGATTGTACATAAGCAATTTCTTTTTTGTTCCTTATTCACTTTATTTTCTTTTGAATTCCACTAATAAATTGTCTAACGATAAACAAATTCTATAATAGTAAAATTTGGAGCACATCAAATATGTGCTTAATGGGAATCGGAATGATGATAGCAATATGCGACATTGTAGATTATAATACTCAAATTGTTTAAGCCAACCTCTAAGGGCACCGTGGCATCGGTCTCAATTACCCGAGCTGCAGGTGCATGTAATGGTTTTGTGGGTCAAATATCGTTGTTCATCTCGGTCGTTGGGTTAGCTCTTTAAGTTGACAACTTTCAAAGTGTTTCTTTAGTGTTTGCCATCCAGAGACTAATCGATTCGTTTCTTTGGTCTCACCTACAGGTTCACCGTGGCACGCTGAAATCATGTCCTCACCCGGCCTGACCGCTCTGGGCGAATCCACTCGCCTGGTACCCGCCAATACGCCGGCGGTTTTTGAGATACTGCCGCCTCCTGGACAAAGCCTGAGTAAGGGCGAGTGCGTGGCCACGGTTTTGACCCCTAGCAAGTCGAAGCTCAATGCCAGAGTCACCCATGAGGCGGCAAATGGTGCTGCTCGCATCGAGTTTGTGCCCACCGAGGTGGGCACCCACGTGATCGATGCGTCCATCAACGGCACGAAGATCGCTGGCGGCCCGCTGATCGCCAAGGTCTACGACTCCAGCCTGATCCAGGTGACGGAGGTGAATGGCGGCGTGGTCGGCCAGCCGTGCCAGTTCCGCGTGGATGCCAGCGCCGCCGGCGAGGGCCAGCTGGAGATATCCATCAACGAGGGCGAGGTGCCCAATCATGTCCAGGTCGTGGGCGGAGGTCGCTGCCTGGTCTCCTTCACGCCGGAGCAGGCCAAGTCGCATCTGATAGACATCAAGTTCAATGGCGAGACGGTGCGCGGCTGCCCCTTCGTGTGCGCCGTGGCGGACACCTCCCGAGTGCTGCTGAATCTCTCCAATCTGGAGCTGATCCCGGTCAACCGGCCCTCCTCTTTTCACATCACAGTGAGCGGAGGCGGAGCCGCCGAGCTGGCTGTCAGCGTGCGCGGTCCCCAGGGCGAGTTGCCCGTCCGGGTGACCGGAGACATCCACGCTGGCTTCACGGCCGAGTTCACGCCCACCACCGTTGGCGGGCACTCCATCAACGTGGAGTACAACGGGTTCGCCGTCCAGGGAACCCCCTTCCTGGCCAAGTCCTACGACGCCAGCAAGGTGGTGGTGGGCAGTGTCTCGCGGGGCACGATGGGTCGCCCGGTGCAGTTCACCGTGGATGCGGGCGATGCCGGTGAGGGCAACCTGGAGATCACGATTTCGGCCAAGGGACAGAACATTCCCACGCAGGTGCATCCGCAAGGCAGTGCAAGGTGAGTCCAATGCTTAAATTATTAAATAAGTACACTGATACGAAAAGTGAAAATATCGACTATTGAATTTAAAATGGATTATTTAATATTTAAACTAAATATTAAATCATAATATTAAATTCAATGTATATTAAATTGCATTAAGTAACCTTAAAATATTTAAATTAACGTATAAAATATTTGATTTAAAACATGTAGATTTAAAAGCGATTTATTTAAGTTAAATATGGTTTAAATTTGAATGAAATTTCGAATGAAATTAAAATAAATTCCGAAAATAGTCAAAGGAAAATATTTTCATATCTATAATCATTAATAACCGCAATTGAGTTCAAAATATTTCGGCCTACTACGTTTTTTAGCAGTGTAACTATGGTTAGCACAAGAAATTATAGTGTTATCAAGAGCACGTTTTAATAAGGCAAATGCTTATGTTTTATTAATAAAATTAAACCCGTAGTTACCTTTTTTAATTGGTTCCATTTAAAATTTTGTTACAAATAAACTTGCTGTTACTATTATTATTTAAGCCAGCTTCTAAATAATTAACAAAATTTCTTATTCTGTTTTAATCTTAAAGTAAGTAGCTATTTGTCAGTACCAACGATACTATAAATTATAAACTACATGTTGAAATTAAAAGGAAATTAGTAAAGTGCCACAATTATCAAATATCCGCTTTAGTTGAGTTACCATTCTCGAAATAGGTAAAAAAATTGGTTTTTATGTGGCACCATCTGCACCTTGAGCTTCTAAATAATAGCTAAATTTAAAATGTGGTTTGATGGTTTTTTGTTAACGAATATTATAGCCATGTGTAATTTTAAGTATTTTAAAAATATTTTTGGTACGGTAGGGAGTACCTTATAGTCGGGTCGCTTGACTACATCTATTAGTATCTATTCATTTACGTACTTGGTCATTTTTGTAGTTTTTGTTGTTTGTTATCTAAATGTATATTTTCTTTTGCTTGCAGATTTTCCGTTTCGTTTGTGCCGACGGAGTCGTGCGAGCACACGATCAACGTGTCATTCAACAAGATGCCCGTGCCGGGCTGTCCGATTACGGTCAGCATCAGCGGGGGCGTGGCCGGGCCGCAGGTGTCGCTGGGCGGCCCAGGACCCGTGCATCAGACCAATTCTTTTGTAATCAATCACAACGGCGGCCGTCTGGAGGACATCGAGGTGAACGTGGAAGGTATGTAGGCAGAGGCGGCCAGAGATGGCTGCTCCGCCAGTTGAGCTCCTTGGGCCCATTCCCAGACCAGCTAACCACAATTCATTTGTGTGGGGTTATTTACCCCGACTCCCCTTCATTGCCCCTGTATTTGTGTTTTGTGCATTGGTTCTAGTCTTAAGGCTCGTTATTTAATTGCTCGTTTGCTAAATGTTTGTGTCTGCTAAGCGTACTATTCGATTGGATCCATCTGCATACATACTCGTATCTGGTAGCAGTAACCGTATCTGTAATTCGTATCTGTAATTCGTATCTGCAACTCGTAACTGTATCCGCATCGCACCCACTCTCACACACCTCAACCTCACGCACAAAGACTTGTACAGGCGATTTGTATGAGCGGAAATCGTTGTGGAAATTCCCAAGCATGCCACACCCCCCATTTTTCACCGCCTCCCCTCACCAGACCCAACTTGTGGTTAATGTCTCCGGCTGAATCTGAAGACAAGGTGCTGCACTTAGAGAGTGGATTTATGAGATGCGCAGCCTCATCGTGTAGTTTGTGTGTGTGCCTGTGTAATTATGAAGTTCATTTATCATTTGCTTATACAGTCGAACTTCGTTAACAAGAATAAGATTCCCATGCAAAAGCGGATAGGGATAGCTCAAGTATTTTATTTAGATGAGCAAAAACGAGTTACAACGCTATTTACTTTGTTAGCAAGTTCAAGTAAAATAACGTTTGTTTTTGTAAATATTAATTCTTTTTCTTATCAGTGTAGTAACAGCTTTTAATTTTGTTATGAAAGCTTAAGCTTGAATCGGTTTAAATTGGATCTTATTTTAAATAAATTTCAATCAATTTAAATATATTGTAAACGCAGTTTTTACACTGTACAGCTTATGTTATTGAAGTTCGACTGCAATAGCTTCGAAACTCTTGACTTGGGTATTTAGATAAAGTTGATTTTTTGCAAATATGCCATAGTGCCAGATCTGGAATCTTAGTTTCCATAGATACCATACAGTTGCTTTTATTATTCATGTAGTTCAAGCGTTATCCCTGTGTGTTTTGTGTGCGTTTGTGATTGTGTTTGTCCTTTGATTGTAATTATATGTCCTTTTTGTAATAATGTTGCTCACTTTTGTATCTGTATTATATTTCAGGACGGCGAAATCTTTTGTACTAGACTATATACCTATATAAATATATGCATATACTTATATTACCTATACTATTAAATGAGGGAGTAGTCTCCGAGCTCTCCCCTATACATATATATATACTATTCACCAGGTGTATATATACTTGCTAACCGTCCGAACCACAAAATAACCCCAGAAATGAGTTTCCCATGAGCGAAACTCTATGCCAACACAATAACAAAACGAAGTATTTACTAATGTCCGATTGTTTACTAATTTGTTTCATACTGATTAATGTGTAGAGTTACTCGAATGAAAATAAAAATGGTTTAAAACAAACTTAAATAGGTTGTATATCAAGCAGGATATTTCGAAGTGTTCTGTATACAGCGTACAGATTCACTTGGGACTACTCGTATTATATCTATTCTGTACTGTCTCTGACCCTTGCCACATCCCCGTTTACTAACCGTTTCCGGCACAGTCAATACAATAATCAATCTAGACTAACCGCACTCCAAGTAAATGACTCGAACTAATACCAACACACAATTAACCCCTGACTGCCCAACATTTCAAAGTTTAAAATTACTAATCGTGTGAACATTTTTCCAAATTTTTTCGCTTCATCCGCGATTGAAAACTAAACACTAACCCAACACACACATCTGACCAAACCGAATCGTTGCCCAATTACCGAATTTCAACAAAACAAACAAACGAAATCAATCTCAAACTCGTTTCCGGCCGCGTCGCAACTGAAAACGTAAATCAAACCAAACACACAATAATTAATCAATACTAAAATCGAATACGAAATGATAAATAAAAACGCAAATCGCTGGCCGAATCAGGACCTGCTGGCCAGTCGGTTCCGGCGCAAGTGCATCAGTCCGCCGATGGCGTCTTCAAGGCGGAGTTTGTGCCCAGAGTCGTCGGCGAGCATCGAGTCAATGTCACGGTCAATGGATTGGCCACCGCCGGAAGTCCATATGCAGCCAAGGTAAGTGCAGAGGATTCTTAAAACTAGCAAGAAGAAACGCAAAGGTCAAATTGGTATAAGTTACAATATATATATTAGAAAAAGTCGGTCACTGACCGTATTATCTCTTTTAAGTTTAATTATTTAAAAACTTCAAAGCAACATTTTTGATTTAAATTTGATTTTGCTATGCAGCCATCAAAAGCAAGGTACCAGAAAAAATGTAGATTTTGTGGGAAAGTATTAGTAATACACGATTATTAAAGGGTTTAATTCCACTATTAATATTGTTACATGCAATGAAATAAAATTTTTTTTCGCAATTATTGTACTTAGTTATAGGTATAATGCTTTTTTTCAGGATACACAAATTCGTACCTAGATAAAGCACCCATGTAATATATTAGAATAAACTGAAGTTATTTTTATTTACTTTTGTCTTCAGTTGATTAAAAGTGTTGTTGTTTTTTTAAGGTGTACGATGTCAGCGCCATAAAGGTAAAGAATGTGAGCAGTGGCACAGTGGGCAAGGCTGTCACTTTTCTGGTTGAGACATCCCAGGCTGGACCCGGAAATTTGGAAGTTACAGTGAATGGAGGCAGAGTTCCAACCTCCGCCCAGGCCCAGGGTCAACACACCTACGCCATCAGTTTCACGCCCCGCGAGGCTGAGAGTCACACCGTTGAGCTGCGCTTCAACAGCCAGGATGTGCCCGGATCCCCGTTCACCTGTCGCGTGGGAGCCGCCGCCCGCATCCAATCCCCGGAGACGATGGACAAGGTCAGCGTGGGCAGGCTGTTCGAGTTCGTGGTGGAATCGGACACTAAGCCAACCGTTGAGGTGCTGGGTCCTGCCAGGCGAAGTGTGCCCGTGAAGATTGACCCCCTGGGCTCATCCACCCTGGGCTACAATATCAAGTTCGAGCCCATGGAGGTGGGTGACCACTCGGTGGAGGTCCGCCTGCCCGGTGGTGGTCACGTGGAGGGCAGTCCCTTCCTGCTCAAAGCCTACTCCGCCGAAAAGGTGATTGTCACGGACATCAGGGCTGGCGTGGTCAACAAGAGTGTGAGCTTCGGGATCAATGCATCTCAGGCGGGAGCCGGCAATTTGGAGATCATCGTGGCCGTCAATGGCAAGAACGTACCGAACTTTGTCCAATCCGAGGGCAATGCCCGGTTCAAGGTGAACTTCAAGCCCACAGAGGCGGCCACCCACTCGCTGTCGGTGCGATTCAATGGACATCCGGTGCCGGGTTCGCCATTCAGCTGTCACATCGCCGCTGCAGCGGCCTCGCCCTCGATGGGACTGCCCCGGGCCATGGCCATGGGCGAGTGCCTGAAGCAGGCCGCCGTCAAGATGGACAACACCTTTGAGCTCGAGGGCTTCGAGGGCGTGGAGCCGCAGATCTTTGTGACCTCGCCGTCGGGGGACAATGAGCACTGCCAGCTGAGCCAGCATGATGGGGGCAGCTACTCCGCGTCCTTCCGGCCCACCACTGTGGGTCGTCACTTGATCAGTGTGACAGCCAACGATCAGCACATCAACGGATCTCCCTTCAGTTGCAATGTCTTCGATGTCTCCAGGGTGAGCATTAGTGGACTGGAACAGCAGTATGGGCCGGCTAATCTGGGCGTTCCAGTGACCTTCAGCGTGGACGCTGCGGGAGCTGGTGAGGGCACCTTGGAGCTGGTGGTCTCCACCGACAGTAGCACGGTCAAGGCAGAGGTTGTGGCCTGTGCCCGCGGACTCTACGACGTGACCTTTGTGCCCCAGAGCACGGAACCGCACTACGTGAACATCACATTCAACGAGGTGGCCGTGGACGGAAGTCCCTTCCGTGTGGACATTCAACAGCACACACAGCACATTCAGATTGGCAGTTTGGCGGCCATTGATTTCCCAGCGGACGATCAGATCGTTGAGATCTTCTCGCCGGATCAGAAGTCTGTTCCGTATTCGATCAACAGGCAGACAGCGGAGTTCCGGACCCACATGACCGGGAACTACACGCTGCGCTTCATAGACCGCGAAACCCGTCAGCACATCGGATCACGCACATTGTGCGTCTTCGATCCCACGCTGGTGAAGATCACCGAGGTTAGCGAGGCCCTCTGCCATCGGCCTGCCAGCATTGGAGTCTCGTTGAACGAAGCTGGTCAGGGAGATCTGTCCGCACTGGTGCGTTGTGGAGCCACCGAAGTGCCGCATACCATCCGCGGACCAAGTAAGACCGGAGTGTATGAGATAGTGTACCAGCCCACTCGTGTGGCTCCCCACAAGATCAGCATCCTGTTCAACGAAGTGCCCATCTCGCTGAAACCCCTGGAGATCAGTGTGCTGCCCGCCAGTGCTGGCAAGGAAATAAGCGTCAGCGGTTTGGGACTGTATCAGTCGCGAGTGGGCAAGACCACTTCCTTTGCCATTGACACGGTCAAGAGGCCAGCCAGGGAGTTCGATGTGGTGGTCTCCGGACCAGGAGGACAAGCTCTGCCCGTGAGATGCTATCAGACGAAGAACGGACACCTGCAGGCGGAGTTCACCATCAACAAGCCGGGACAGTGTGTGATTGGTAAGTAATATTTGTAAATTAAAGCTAAAAAAAAAAATCTAATAATTATCCCCAACAGAGGTGCTGCACCAATCGAAGCCGCTGCCTGGCAGTCCCTTCACCTGCGAATCCTTCGACAGCAGCAAGGTCACCACCCAGGGTGTCACCAAGGAGCCGCTAGCCTTGCACAGTCCAAACAGTTTCACCGTGCGTACTGACAATGCCGGAACCGCCGAACTGGAGGCCTTCGCCATCTCGCCCAGCAATCAGAGTCTGCCCGTCCTAATTAGCGAGCAATCGGAGGGTGTCTACAACGTGGAGTTTGTGCCCTCACAGCCGGGCAACTACAAGTTGACCCTCATGTACGGAGGAGAGACGATTCCCAGTTCGCCGCTGAACTTCACCGCCTCCTCGAGTGGCGTGAGGAACGATGCCCGGGCGGCTGGTCACGGCCTGGAGGTGTGTCACCGAAACAAGGAGGCCTCCTTCGTGGTCTACTGTCCCATTGCTCCGAATGTCCAGATCGAGCGGTTAGACGAGTACGGCGAGCGGATAGAGCCCAAGATCAAGGCTCTGGGCAACAATGAGTGGCGCATCTCCTACACAATTCTCTCCGTGGGCAAGTACGAGATCCGAGCCAGCTGTCCGAATAGAGGCAGCTTGCCGGGATCGCCCTGGCACATCAGCTGCGTGGAGACCAACAAGGTCACACCCGTGGGTGGCTGGGGAACCCTGGTGGATCATGACGGCCGGCTGATTCTACCCGCTCGCATCATCTTCGATGTGGAGAATGCGGGTCCGGGCAAGCTGGTTTGCAGCATCGATGGCATCGAAATACCTGTGGACAAGCTGGTCGACGGCAAGATGTGCCTGAACATCACTGGCGAGAACCTGGCTGCCGGCGAGCATGATTTGGACTTGACCTGGAGCGGATTGACCATCACCCAGTGTCCGAGAAGTGCCTTTGTCACGGGCCAGCAGGCGGCGGATAAGGTGCAGCTCATGGGTCGCGGACTGGCGGCAGCTCAAGCCGGAGAAGCGGCCCACTTCACAATCGACGCCTCGAATGCGCCGGCTGGCAGGCCGGAGGTGATCCTCACCAGCCAGGACAGCACATCGCTGCCGGTGAGTCTGGCGCAACCGCGACCCAGCGAAAACATCTGGCTTGCCTCGTACACCCCCCTTAAATCCACCACGGGCACTCTGAATCTTTCCGTGAAGTGGAACGGCCGTTTGGTTAAGGGATGTCCGCTTACGGTGGCAGTGGGCTCTTCCATGGACGCCTCAAAGGTGATTGCCTCCGGCGAGGGACTGCGTCACGGGATTGTCGGCAAGGACATCAAGTCCTGGATTGACACCAGGAGAGCCGGACCGGGTGAACTCACTGCCCACTGTGCTGGCGTACGCAAGGTGGCCTACTGCGAGCTGTACGATCATGGCGATGCCACATTCACCCTGAACATCAAGCCCCAGGAGCCAGGTCGTCACCTGCTGACCATCAAATACGGAGGACAAAACGTTCCGGGCTCGCCATTCGCACTTAAAGTGGCCGGAGCACCGGATGCCAGCAAGGTGGGTTGGCAAAAATAAATTTGCCTTGGCTTCATATATAATCTCTTTCTTCATGTCCAATAATTTTACTTACTAGGTCCGTGTCTATGGACCTGGAATTGAGCATGGCGTGCTGGCCACCTTCCAATCGCGATTTATCTGCGACACTCGAGGTGCTGGAGCTGGGCAGTTGACAGTTCGGGTTCGCGGACCCAAGGGCGCATTCCGCGTGGAAATGCAACGGGAGAGTCAGAAGGATCGCACCATTCTGTGCAAGGTAAGAGATGCCATTTGTGGATCTATCAGTAGCTAACCATATCTTCTTTTTTTAATCTTTAGTACGATCCAACCGAACCAGGTGACTACCGAGTAGAGGTCAAGTGGGCAGGCGAATTCGTGCCAGGATCACCCTTCCCGGTCATGATCTTCGACACCGAGGAGGAGTTACGAAGGTTCTTGCAGGGCATATGAGGCCAGCTCAACCACCATGTCATTGTCTTCCCCAGTGGCCTCAGCCCCCTGTCCATTAATCGAGATCAAATGCGGCGACGAACACCGACCTGTTCTC
Organism: Drosophila gunungcola; assembly: GCF_025200985.1. Classification (NCBI taxonomy): domain Eukaryota; kingdom Metazoa; phylum Arthropoda; class Insecta; order Diptera; family Drosophilidae; genus Drosophila; species Drosophila gunungcola. The sequence goes on along the minus strand of NW_026453169.1, from coordinate 1,755,800 downwards.
CCCTTTAGCCGATCAAGTCCAGAGACCCTTTACCCATTCCCTTGTAGTATATATAATTAAGCTAACAGTGTGAGACCTAAGGAGTTATGTGTTATACTAATCGAGCTAGCTAACTTAATAACAGAATCAACCGAATAACTAAATCTGTAGGCTTATCCCAAACGAAAGCTTTAGCTTTTGATCATTAATAGATTTAGTGTGTTGAGCAATGTAAAAACTTGCAATTGGTTTAGTTATTTAGCATTGTATGCAATACAAAAATACATATATAAATAAATATCTGATTTGAATTAATTGTCTATCAATTTACGATTTGCGATCAATTTGCTTTTTCTGTACTTAATAAAATATTGGAGTATTGAAATATACAAAAACTAATGACAGCTAAATCATAGATTAAAGTCACCCCAATCCTCTGGCAGAGCAAATTCATGGACGAAATCTTTGCGATAGGTGCGTACAAAATCGATTACATTCTCCTCCAGCTTCTGCCGCTGCGTGCTTTCCAAACTGTTCCTGACATTCATGGCATCCTTGTTGTTCATCAGCAGCATGGACAGCAAAAGGCGGCGATTCTTCAATTGCAGGTCCTCGAATCTGTCGTGCATTATAAGCTCCGTCCAGGGCTGTTGAAAGAAGTGCAAGAAGTTTTTAATCCAACCGGATTGAAAACGACCGTGCAAATCATTAAGCAGCATAGCATGTTTGCCACAAAAGTACTCCAGGAAGTAAAGTCTTTTCGGCTGGATGTCAGAATTTATGGGAATTGATCACAAATAATCCTATTTTTCAACTAAATAATATCATACCGATTTAGTAACGCAGACAATCTCAATGACAATCATGTTCTTGTTGAGACGAATGCGGCAAAACTCTCCATTCTCGTAGGTGGTCATGGACTCTGAATAGTCAATGGGAAGTTGACCTATAAGCTGTGGCTTCGGTTGGATTAACTTAATGATCTGATAGCCCATTGGCAGCATGCCCGTGAAAGCGAATGGCCTCAAGTATCGCGACTGCATCACAATCTTTACCATGTTCAGTTCGTAGGCCAGCTAAATACACAATGACCTGAAATTAAAAACATAACTTTTCTAAGGGGTCGCTTACCTTTTCAGCGCACTCTTGCGGACTAGTTGAAGTGTACTGAAAGTTGGGGATGGGCAACATGACTATATTGCCAGAGGCATATATACTCCGATCATTAGTGATGTACCGTGCATTTACCACGATCTTTCTGTCGATCATCTCGATTCCGGCTTCTTTGAGTACTGCAAAAGGATGGGGCATTATATGACAAGGGTGATTTAAAAATGCATGCCCATTGGCGTTAGCAAACTTTTTTGAGTGAAATAATGCCAATGGGCATTAGTGTTCTGGCAGTAGAGCATCTCACCATTCTCCAAACCCGTATTCATATTATACGAGTTGTAGTTGACAAACAGATCGCAGTTCAACTCGGTAATTTTCTTGCTGGGTACCGAAACGAACTGAACCTTCTCGATAAACAAGTTGTCTTTACTCAAAATAAATTGACTGTAGTTGTTGGACAAGTAAATCGTGACTCCCAGATCGCCTACCATTTCCAGTATAATCGGGTCCAGACGAGCGTCTACTTCGGGATTGCCCACATCCTCCAACTCTGCTGGCACATGGGGCTGTACATACGTAATATTCTTGGCCTCACAACCATGAGTGACCAAAAAATTAATGCACTCGTAGACGACCAGTCCGTATCCGTAGACAATGACGTTATAGGACTCCCCGGACTCAACCATCTCCCGCAGCTTGTGGTAGAAAATGATCCTGTCCAGTCGGTGATTGTTGGTTACATAGTTCAACGGCGTCGGATGCCCGTTGAACACCGTGTCTTCAAAGCCAAACTTACTGCCAGCCAGAAGGAGCAGCTTCTCGTAATGAAGGCTACAGCCATCCAATAGATGTAGAATCTTTTCCTGCCTGAAACCAAATTTAACAAATAAGCCCTGGAGTATATGGAGTATTCATTAAAAATGTTCAATGCACTGGTTTTAGATAGTTCGACTTTTGAAAATTAAATTGTTACAATTTTAATAGTTCGACTTTTGAAAAGTAAATTATTAAAATTTTAATCTTAAACAAAAATAGTTTTCAAACCATTTTACAATTTTATAAATGTATTATTTATTAAAAAGTTTGGAAACCTACCTATTTATTCTTTTCAATGTTCCGGGAACAAAACGCACCCAATGCCTCACATCCATGCGGTGCGTTACATCCTTGACAAAAGGATTCTGGTTTCCGGTGTTTATATAGCAATTTCGGCCATCTTCGCCACAGTAGCTGCACAAAAATTCGCAATCGTAGGCCGATTCCACAATTCCATAAGGCACCAACACCGAAATGTCCACCATGGGCAGGCAGTTGTACTTTTTAAAGTTTAACAAACTATTGAAGAGTTAAAAGGGAAATCAGTTTGCACTTTCGTTGAATACCCCAAAAGAGTGTGGACGAAATATTTTAAACAAAAACTAAAAGCTTATCACTTAGACTTAAGAAGAACAAAGGAACTAAAAATATTTTAACTGATTTTAGAAATAATAAATTATTGTCTTTCTTCCAGATTATAAAAACCAATTAACGAAGTTTGATTGCAAACATAACATAGATATAGTTCTTACTCTTTAGAGTTCCAGGCGAAGATGGCGGTCCGCAAGAAGGCGAGACAGATCTGGGAGAAGCCCACGATTACCAGGGAGTTCTTGCCACCCAAGTGCTTGGTGGGCTGAAGGTTGTGGCAAAAGACCCGCATGCGACTGCCGCACGAATCCGCATTGGAGACGTGGGACATCCTCGATGTCTTTCGCTTGTACGAAACGCACTTGTAACCGAACAGGTTCTTCTTCATGCGGCACGGCTCAACGGGCATCATGTTGTACATCAGATCGTTCGGCAGCGATATTCCCTACAAAGCGGTAAGATCTAATTAAACTTTACTGAACTGTTTGAGAACGATTTTTACTAACATTATAGTGGTTTACGTAGTACAATTCTCGGTAGTTATCATACAAAGCTACCGTGCGAATGATCGGATTGCACCACATCTGGAAATATGGGTGCAGCTTGAACATGACAATCTCTCCACGGTTGTGGGTTAGGGGGAACTGCTCTGGCGGCAGCATGAACATGCTGCTTAGATCTTCATAAAGCAGAAAGGGACTGTGGGTGCCGCATAAATAGTTTATATAAAATAAATATAACTTATTCAACCGCACCACAGAATCAGAAAGCCCACTAAGGGACAGTCGAGGTGTTTCTTGGACAGACCGCAGCGAATGGTGAAACAGCTCGACTCGGTCAAGGGATTCTCAAGGATACTCTCAATAATATCTTCAAAAGTGTTTAAGACCTCGGCTGTATAATAGTCTAGCCTGTTATTAGCCTCAGATTCTTCATTACACAAGGTGTCCCTTTTCCTGGAATGGGAGCTTATCAAGGTTCTGATTTCATCAACCTCCCGTCTTTCAACAGGTTGTACCCGGAGGTCCCCAAACAAGGTACTTCGGTGCGCAACGAACATGTTTTCGGCCACGGCGCTATTTGGACGATGGGCGACCGGCTGAAATATGGCAATCAACGGAATTTCTAGATCCATTATCCATGTTTTTCAACTCACCAGGAAGAACCGGAGCAATTCCCGCTGACAAGGGCTGGTGGTCGCGGTGCCAGGCACCATGGTCACACAGTAATCGTGATTAGGAAAGGCACTGAACATGGCCGACAAGGAATAAAATGTGTACTCAAAGCGTACCAGTGGATGCAACTGGAACATCTTTAGCAGGAACCCATTGCTCGCCTTACCCAAGTATTGCAAACGATTTTCGCTGTGCGAGTGCTCGCCGGCTGGCAAGTCGAAAGCGATCTCCAGTTGGTCCTTGAAGGCTTTCATATAGTAAGTACCCTTGCGGAGTTCTACAAAAATATTAGAAAAATGTACATAAAGTAAGGTGCTCTTAAAGACGTGATTACCAACCCTCGTAAATATGCTTGTACTTGCTAAATAGCACTTCCTTCGCTTTTTTTGGTCCTTCAGGGTTTTTCTCACCTACATGTGTCTTATATATTTCTTCCATTTGCGTCTCAGTGTATAAATCCTTATAGGACTTTTGTTCCACTGAACTATAGGAAGCTTTCAAAATAGACGTCTACTTCTTTGTACAACCCACTTACAACACATCAAATAGCACACGGGCGTGCTTGATCCCCGTCGTGTACCGCACCAAATTGCCCAACCGTTCGAGGTGAAAGTTCTTGGCCAGGAGCTCAATGTCTACGGATTCCGACAGCCACATCAAACCCGCTCCCTTGACGTTATCCGCGATCTCTTCTTCGAACTGCGATGATAGACGTGTTATGGGAATCAGAAAAGGAAGTACACCTAAGCACCTCAGCAATAATAATATTATCATTATGATCAGATTCTTCCATATTCAGCAGGTGCTCTGCAATGTAAAAGTCGCCGTGCTTTTTGCGCAGTTCCGGATCTTCGGAATCTATCATCTCGACAATGTCGTCATTATCCTCAGGGCTGAAATGGAAAGGTACGGATGGCTTGGACAAAAGACTTTGGGGACCAACTCACAGGGCCTTGCGAAAGGAGAGAAACGGCATGACATCCCGTCGATGGATCACGATGACCGAGGGAAGATGCATCTGCTCCGAGACTTTGGAGTTCTTGGGGTAGTAGGTTTTTCCAAAAGCCTGAACGGCATCATATTGGCCTGGCGGACAATCCGGCGGCTTAACCACTATTATATAGTTGACCTTGTGCTCGTTATAAAAGACCTCCAATATGATCAGCCTGAGAATGTCAGGCTGTCCCTCCTTGCAGATAAGGAAATTGAAAAAGATGGTGTTGAGCAGCGTGATGGGAAGGTCAAGGCTTTTGGGGGAGATGCATTATTCAGCTGCCGGACTGAAGACGCTTCCCAACCCATTTACGTACCAGAATCGCACATTGAGCCAGTGAAGCCACAAATCGTTAGACAGCACCGGAATATTTGGATGGTTGGCGAACTCGCAGTATGCCAGCACTAAGTGAAAATCTTGTTTGTTAACGACCAACAATCGCTGCGCCTGGTTTTTCAAGAACAGGGTCTCAAGCGGCGCAGTGGCCTTTGGCCCAAAATGCCACGTGTTCTTGGCCTCATAGAGATCCTCTATGCGCCGCAGATCCCGAATTCCCGCTGTGATGACAAACACAGTGTCTTGAATTCGGGGCATTTTTGAAAAAAATTTGTTTAACGTGTATTTGAGTCGGAGCACTGCACAAGGAAATCGGAAAGTAAAGAAACGGACTGCTTTGGTTCTACAAATCAGGTCTCTGACTCATCTGTTGACTCATCTTGCTCCTCGGTCGATTCATTCGAGTGTCGCTCCCAGTCAGGCTGTTCCAATTGAAGGAAATCCTCGGGAAGAGCAAACTTATGCCGGAAGTCCCGCCGATGATCCCTCAGAAAAGTCATCAGCTTGACCTCCAGGTAGCGCCTGTTCAGCGAGGAGAAGTCCATATCGGTTATAGTTCCTAAGGCCCCACGGCTAGCTCGCTGTAAGGGGAACAATTAAGGTTGAAAATCGATACTTATATCGTTAACTATATTCGCACACTTAGCGCCGATATGGCCATGGGATTAAGGAGTTCTTTATTCTCCGCCTGAAGGTCCTTAAAGTTCTCGTGCATGATCAATTCCGTCCAGGGCTCTTGAAAATACTTCAGAAAAGAGTGAATCGTATGAGCCTTATAGCGCGCCTTCAGATTGTTCAGAAGTAGCTCGTGCTTGCCACAAAAGTGCTGCAGGAAGTCCAAATAGCACTCCTAACGAGGAAAATATGTGGGGTTACAGAATTATTGTAGCTTAAGGCAGTGAACTCACATTTTTTGTCACAACCACGATCTCGTCCACCATCATATGTCTGGATAGGCCAACCCGGCAAAATGTGTTCTTCTTGTACGTGGTCAAATTGCAAGTCTCCATGACGGGCAAGTGCGAGTTCAAATATCTCCGAGGCATTGTGACTTTGGTGATGAAATAACGTAGCGGCAGAATGGCCTGGAAGAGCAGGGGCTCAGAGTATCGATCCTCGAAATCTATATCCGGAACAATGTCCAGATGGTGTAAGATCTGAAAGAATGGTATACACGGACACTATAAGGTAACTCAGTAGATGAAACTCTCACCTTGCGGGCCATTTCTCGGCTACTAACATATCTGTACTGATAATTTGGCTTCGGCCGCATCTTTATGAAGCTGCCAGCTGCATAGATGTTCGGATCGTTGGTCTGGTAGCGCTCGTTTACCAGGATCTCGTTGTTATCTAGATTGATGTTTGCAGCCTTTAGCCCTAATGTTGTATGATCAAAAAGTAATCAGATTTAACAAATCAATTCTAATTATGACCACTCACATTTCATATGCCTTTGATGGAGGTGTCCCTCCTCGAAGGAGATAAAAAGGTCACACTCGAATGTCGCCTGCTTTCTACTGGGAAAGTGCTGGAAGACCACCTCCATGATGAAGTCGGATGACTTGTGCAAATTATAGTGGTGAAAGTCATAGTCTATGAAAATCGCAACTCCTTTATCCACGAGGATGTCGTCCAAGATGAGCTGCAGGTTTTGGTCCCAGAAGGGGTTCTTCTCCTTCATATCCGCATCCTTGCCGATGAATCGATGCGGCTGGACAAACACCATCCGCGAGCAATCAACGCCATGGCCAATCAGAAAGGCGATGCACTCATAGGTGGACAAATTGGAGCCATAAACCAGGACCAAGTAGGTTCGCGGCATGTTCTCCAGCAGCGTACGCACCTTATAGAACAGCAGGAGCTTGTTCAGCCGACAATTGACCTCCACGAGATTGCAGGGACTTCCCGTGCCGACAGGCGATTCTGGAGAACGGAGCACAAACTTCCTCTCACACATCAGCAGAAGGGTGTCATAGTGAATCTCACAGGCCTCAATCTTCACGTACTTTTTCTCTCTGTTTATCATAATTGGTTAATCTATGATATATTTAATGGCTCTGCCAGTCGCACCTATTAATCAGCTCCACCTTTCCGGGCACAAAGTGTACCCAGTAGCGCAAATCAAGCCGCACACAACAATCTCTTATGAAGCAGGACTCGTTCTGGTAGGAAAGGTAGCATCCAAGAGGACTAGTGCAATAGGGGCACTTAAAGAGACTGTCGTAGTCCGCCTCCACGACCCCGGCCCGACAGATTACGGTCACTTGCAGCCAGCTCAGGCAGGTGAAGTTTTCCGAGTTCTTATGGCTGCAGAGAAGAAAGTGTTATATATAATAATTGAAGGTAATCAAGTAAATATATGCAGCCCTATATATGGAAACAGAGATTCACAGAACTACAAAGCCCGAAAAATAGGATTTAACATGTGTACTGTTTATAAGACTCACTCCCTGCTATTCCACTGAAACACAAGCTGTCGCAGAAAGGCCTTGGTCACGGGAGAAAACCCAATGATGACCACTTTCTTATTGTTGGTGAACCACTTAACCGGATTGAGTTTGTGCCGGTAGATGATCATATTATCCGTTGAGTAATTGGGACTGGGCAGATGCAACCTGTTCCTCGACTTCCTCTGTTCACTGTGCACTCTGAAGAAAACTGGAGCATTTTTAATGGTCTTCGGTTCCACGACCATCATCATTTTCTTCAGGTCATTGCTGTACTTATGATTCTGTGGAGATTTTTTAATTTATTTAATCCGCTACTGTATGCGTCTTATTAGCATCCCTATAACTTACGTCAAACGCACTGATGAAGTAAAAGTCATAAAAGTTAGTCTTCCTGGCCAAATCCCTGAAAATCAGATCGCCACTGGACACGAAAAGAGGATGCAGTCGCAGTGAGATGATCTCGGCTCTTAGGCGATTCAAGTGAGTATCGTGCTTGGGCAGGTGATAGTGATCAAAGAGCTGGCCATGACAATGGAACTGCCGAAGCACCACAAACCCGATCGAAGTATTCTGCTTGGCGGACTTCGTAGAGTTTCCGCAGCGAATGGTAAACACCGCGAACTCACTGAACTCCTTCTCCAGCACATCCTTCATGATCGCGTCGAGAACATGAAGCTCGTGCTCCAGCTCCGCCCGCTCGTTTATTTTGGAGCAGTAAGAGAAGCTGCTGGCGGTGGAATCAGGGGAACTAATCTCCTTGGCCAAGATTCCCACGGCCAAGGTGTGCACCACGGACACGTCCTCCTTTCGCAGTTTGTACAGACTAACCTCCCCAAAAATGGTGCTCCGATGGGTTATGTATACCTCGGCGAGGCTGCATTCATTGCTGGGACGCGAAACCACTGGCTAGACATTAAAAATTTGGATACACACAATACATTAATTTGAAAGTATTAGGTAATAATTAATTAACTCGTCTTTTAATAAAAAGTATGTAAAGGTATAAGGTATATACATGATCTGGATCAATAACCGAGTCGATCTAGCTGTGTCCGTTCGGTTGAGCGACAATACCTCAGAAACTATTAAAAAAGACATTTGGGTCTTAGCATGCAGGTTCTTGTTATGCCTACGCAATGCATGTTTCTATAACACCCACAAATTGCAAATATTGCCCGAAAATGGTTGTTAATCAGCTAACAAACTTCAAACTAAATATTCCCCCACAAAACAAACGGAATTTAGGTGGCGCCATCTGCCGGGTGCGTGGGTGGTGCTCATTCATAGCTTGTGGCAACTACCCTGTAGTTCGGCAGATGGCGCTACCTAAAGCCCGATGGTTTTCTGGGGGCATATATATTTTGAAATTTTTTAAGCGGAGTAACGGGTATTTAAAAGTCGATGCATTTGACTTAGATTTTCTTTCTATGTTGTTTGTTATGTTGTTTACTTTTAGTCTTGTGTACGTTTCCAATAAAATCAACTTATATGAATATTTTTAAAGATAAATATTTTAAGTTTTAAGTATTCAAAATTCAAAACATAAAGAGCTCTGCATAATCAATTTAACCAGTTGTTAGGCTCACCATAAAGTACTGTAGAACCTCCAAATAGCTCCTGCTGGCCTTGATATTCGCGGATATCTGCATCATGCAGTAGTCCCGATCTGGATATGCGCAAAACATGGCCACTATCGCGTTAAAGAGGCGTGACAGTGGAAAATCCCTCCCGCCCACAATACTCTTTAGGAAAAAAACGTTTGATGCCGCTTCTATGGCCGCCGGACCAGCGGGTTCCTTTCCGGCGGGGTATATGAAATTAATTACGTTTTGTTCGTGCCGCAAATAGTAATCAGTGCTGTGGAGTTCTAAATGTTCAAACGTTGTGAACTAAGACTATTTCTGCTTTTAGGATCAACTGTGGACTTACTTTCCAGGATGTACTTGAACTTTGAGAAAAGACATTCCCGCATGTAGAACTTATTATCCTCCGATACGTGAGCATCCACAACTGTGCCAGCGATTGAGCTGATCTTCATTTTACCCATGCTTGCAACGCTGTTTAAAAAACAAATAGTTATATACGTATCACATTTGCACTTACATTATAAAATCCCCCAAACCTAACCTTAATATTGACCAACCCTTTTAATGTATAATAATAATTTTAGCCAGAAGTTTGCAACGCAATGAAACACATTTCCGACCCTATGAAGTATTTATATTCTCGGGGAGTCGCTTCTATTCAAGGAGATTCGATCTAAAACGTTTAATTTAAAAGCTATGTGCGTACAATTTCAATTGATTTGAATATACTTTCATACAACTATGGGTTATAGTTTCAGAAATATTTCAAAAAATTTAAAATCAGAGATCAATGTCATATAGCTGCCATAAGAACTATGTATGGCCATAAAAAACGGAATGTTGTTGTTTTAATAAATATTTCATTTTTGGAATCGCTGCAGGGGTCTGTTACTTCGGCTTGCCCAAGATGAATTCCTTTCGTGTTTTTGATGACTTAATATATATGGACAACCCCTTATATGACATAAACAATGTGCCTGAGTATTGCCCACCTCATACCGCTGTCAACCCTCTGCAGACCTCCCAGAATCGTGATGGCATCCAGATCATCCAGGGCATCTGAAGTAAACGTGCTGGCCTCTGCCCTGCGCTGAACTGATCTACAGGATGTTAATCACTTAGGTGGTAGTCTGACCATTTGAGCAGCCACACTTACGACACCGTCATCGTTTCGTAGTGGAACGACTTGCCACTGGCGGGCTTTACCAGGTTGCCGAAGGATTCAACCTCGTAGTTACGCACATAGAACAGGATGTCGATGTCCGTGGTCATCCAAAGGAAGAGGACCATCTCGGTCTCCTCGCACTGATTGCTTGTTTCGGCCACGACCAGAAGGCTCTTCTCGGCCCCGGGATCCTGTCGCATCACCTCCTCGGCTATATAGTAGTCACCCAGCTTCTCTCGTAGCTCGGGCATCTCGAATTCTAGGAGTTCTATTACATCGTCGTTGTCCTCGGCTCTAAAATGAAATTGGGAAACACATAAAATAGAAAAAACGAATACGTAGTTAATAAATTTATTTTTACACTGAAAGCTTAAGTACACCAAGAAAAGCCCCCTTATTTTTCAAAATATAAACTTACCTAAAATAAACTAAAAACATAAAAATGTATTTTAATATTAACTTGGATTGTTGAATAGAAAAATTGTACACTTAAAATTTTTTTTTAATTTAGAGAAACCTATTTTTTTCAGTATGTCCTAATTTTTGCACACCCGCATAACAAAAATGAATTAACCTATTAGAACTTACAGTGCCTTCCGGTAGGTAATCTTGGGCAGTACCGAGAACCGATCCACAATGTATAATGACTGCGTGTTACAGTTTTTTTCCGTGCAAAACTCCAGTGGATAGAATATCTGTGATATTTTTTCCAAATCGTCGAAGGTCTCCATGAAGTGCGAGGGCTGCCGCACCAAGGGAGTCCTTACTGCGATCAGGTACCACACCCTGTTCTCCCTGTAAAACACCTCTTTTATGATTTCGACCAGAACCATTGAGTACTCGCTCTTGTAGATGCAAAAGTTGAAGAACAATGCATTAAGCCAACTAATAGACAGGGTCAAACTGAAGGCGAAAAGGTCATTATCCACTGTGGAAAATATTCGTATCCGATTACCAGTATCTAACGGTCAGCCAATCCAACCAACTATCTGTGGGCAGAGCGGTGATGGACGGATAGTTCCGGAACTCGGCGTAGGCCACCAAGGCGGAAGTATGCCTGCAGAGGGCCAACATCCTGTAGGTCTGGTACGGATGAAACAGCGAGTCCTTTCCACAAAACTTCGGCCGGATATTGCCAAACCACTTGACGCCCGGCGACCGGATCAGCTTGTAAATACCATCCAGATCCGCAACTTCGGCCAAGCGAACGTCAAACTCAATCATCCCAAGCCGATCTCAGTGCGAGTAATTATTGTGTAATGTGTGATTAAAACTAAAAGACACACTGAGTTTTAAAGCCTCGCGTATATAATGAAATTCGCGTATAATAACACTACTTTACCAAAATGTTACATTAACGAAAGAATAACCTTTTAAAGTGCTGCGTCTTCAGATTTGATTATTTTGAAACCTGATAACTGAACAACCGGTTTATGTTTCCAAAATTTAACAAGATGACCAATTGTCATCCATTACATTTTTGTTTAAAAAAGTTATAAGCGAATAAATGCAACTTCCATTAAACACATGTTTCTTTTTAAGTGGTTATTAGCCTTTAAACCTTTTTGTACGCGGTTGAATACATAGTTAACCTACATCATCGCATTACTATTTATTTTAGTTGACATACTTAAACATCATTCTTTTTGGGCAGCGTTATTCCGTCTATAAAATAGCACTTGGATTTGGCATCCTCGCACTGATCCTTTGTTCCCGCACTGGCGGAACCCTCCCAGCGAAAGTAGGGACACTCGTGCTTTTGATGGTAGTCACTCATGCACATGAATACCATCAATAGGTAGGGACGGCAGGCACCTTTTAGAAGCACCTTAGCCCCGGGACTGACCTTCAGAAGATTGTACACGTTAACTGCATCCTTTCGACAGAAATCGTACATTTCGATATGATACTCCTTCTCCTTTGGACGATCCACATACATCTTCTCTGCGTCCAGTCTGACCATCTTCATGTTGATTGTGTCGCTTTTACCAATGTACTTCTTTTGTTTGTACAGGCACTCCACAAAGCACTGCGGGTTATGATTCAATTTAAAATTTTTATGTTATTGTATTGCACTATCGCACATATTTTTAACTCGAACTATGGGACTTTGTAACTTAAGCTAACATGTACCTACCGATAGAAACATCAAGGTCTTGCCCACATCGCTGTCCCTATCCGCTGGTAATTTGGGCGAGTGTATAACTAAACATTTGGCAAGGTCCTCCTCTTCTCCTATATAAAGCTGAGAGCAGCAGTCATCGCGCTAAATAAAAGTCAAGAAAATTAAACTTCTTTTAAAAGATTTCTTAATAATCTCCAACCCACATTCTTGTTACATTTATCCTCCGTCAAATCACCTTTAGAACTGACTACTGCAGTGGTGTCTTCGGAATCCTGTGCCTCCGAAACGGCCACCAGTATTAAAACTGTCCACCAACAACTAAACTTGACCATTACTTTTCGAATGCAATTCATTTCCCATTGTCATAATATTTATAAAATCATGCGCCCTCATTATTTGAGTAAATCAATTTATTTCCAAATTGGATTGCTTAATTAAATGTAACAAATGTCAGTTGTAATGGCTGAAATTATATGAGCGGAAAAAAGAAACATTTTCAGACAGTTTGATGGCTAGACATTTGTGAAATTGACGGCGATTTCCTGTTTTTATTTAAATTATTCGGGTGAGCACTATAAAAGCACTTAAAATTGGCTTATTTTGGCAGAGAAAGCAGAGCAATGAAGTGCATAATTCTATTAAGTTTTTGCTGCCTGATTTGGGTAAGTTTTTGAATTGGAATGAGGCAAAATATATATATTGCTAACATTTACTTTTTAGTTTGCTAGTGGAATTCAAATTGATTGCGAAAATGCAGAGGCAATTAATGAAGAGCATATACATTATTGCTGCAAGCATCCTGAAGGACACAATGACATAATAGAGGAGTGTGCGAAGGTGACCAACTTTATGCTGGCCAGTAAAAACGAGGAGGCACTGGTGGACATCACCGCAGACCGGGCTATTCGAGGCACCTGTTTTGGTAAATGCGTCTTCAGCAAACTGAAACTAATGAAGGACAACGCCCTGGACATGGATGCAGTGAGGAAATATTTTACTGAAAAGTTCGCCGATGATCCTGAATATGTCAAGGAAATGATCAACGCTTTTGATCACTGTCATGGCAAAAGTAATGTTACAGATATTCTTGCAAAATCTTCTTAACTTTTTCATACATTTCTCCAAAGGTGAGGAGAACACCTCCATGTTCCTGTCGAAGCCGCTCTTCAAGCAAATGTCCCAACACTTCTGCGAGCCCCAGTCTAGTGTAGTTTTGGCCTGTGTCATCCGTCAGTTCTTCCACAACTGTCCGGCGGATCGTTGGTCCAAGACCAAGGAGTGCGAGCACACCCTGGCCTTCAGCAAGAAGTGCCAGGACTCGCTGGCCACTTTGTAGATGATTCCTATATAATGTGTTAATCAATAAAGAACGTGCTAAAAGAAACAATAACTAAAAAACTATTTATGATACTTACGACTTCTACTTGGTTTAATATTCTATTTTTACTTTTTAATATTTTATTATACTAGAGAATTATTTTATCCCTTACCCGAAAAAAAAAATTGTCACGGAAAATAAACCATTGTTATACGAATTTTAAACTATTGGGTATGAACAATTTATCAATGATATGAGTATTAAATTAACACCACGAAAGTATTCAAATAAGAACACAGGTGGTTTAAAAACAAGGTATTATTTTAGTACAAGCTTAGAACTGAAAGAATTATTTAATATTGAATTAATACTTTTTTTAATACTGTATGCACTTTATTTACAAGACACACTTATTAAAATTAAACTATCGTTTTTTTTTGGGTGTAGAAGTTAAAGTTTTAAACATTGGTTTTATGTCACTAGTGGCTCAAAACCTTTATTGTATTACAGCAAATAATTGAAATATTAAAAGAAATCATTTAAAATTGTGTATAAAAACAATGTAAATTTTTGTTTGTTAAAGAAAATTTGTTAATTAGCCCAAGTTAAAAATTAAATAAAATACTGAGCCTTAGACTTAAGAAAAACCGTTGTTCTTTGATTTTTAAAGCTTTTTGCTTTTTTACAAACATCTATAACAATTGTGTTTACCTAAAATTATACTAATAAAAATTTTAACAATTATAAAAAATATTTTTTTGAGGATCTGATAGCAAAAATTTGTATATAAATGTACCATTTTAATACTAATGCTATTTTACATTGTTGTCAGCACATCCTTACACTTCTTGGCAAAGGCCAAAGTTTCCACGCACTCCGTGCTGTTGGACCAGCGATTTTTCGGACAATTGTGAAAAAAGTTATAGATAACGCAGGACATAATGATGCTAGAGGTCGGTTTGCAGAACTTGGCTGTGGAAAAGGCCCTCACAATTGGAAGCGACAGGAACCTTTCGGTGGCATCCTCAGCTTAAAAATTAAATGATTTAATGAATTCAAAAAAATATAGTCATGAAACTTACATTTCGAGTGACATTTTTCGTAGGCATTCAGCATTTCTGTTTCGTATTCCGGATCCGTTTTGTGATAACTTTTGTAATACGATCGCACCTTGACCATATCCAGGGTGTTATTCTGCATCAGGTCGAAATGATCGAAGACACACTTGGCCCAGCAGGTTCCGACCATCGCCTGGTCCACCGTCACATCCTCCATGGCCTCCTCATCTGGATTCGGTAGGCGAAAGTTGGTCTGCTTGGCACACATTTCCGTAACGTCGTTGTGACCGTCGGGATGCTGGCAGCAGTGGTGAATGTTCTCCTCATGAATTCTTTCCGTATGTCTGCAGTGCACCCGGATAGCCAAAGGTCCATCCTGAAAAATAATGATCAGTAACTTGGGCACTTAGAATAAGCTATAAAATTTAAAATACTTAATGATAATACATTTTAATACACAAAACTTAAATATAAATACATACCAACAGCCGTGATAGAACCACACAAATCACAATGCCAGTTCTCAGCATGATGACAGCCGTTCAGCTATTTGGCCCGCGTTTTATTTGTCAAATGGTTCCCCTTTGATGGACAGCCTTAATGGCGATTTGCAATGCTCCGCATTAATTTAATGCGCATCCATTATTATGGCAACAAACCTGAACGACGAGCTAGTGTCATGACAACGCTGGCCATCAAATTGTTATTTATTTTCCGCGGCGCGGCTTTCACTTGCTTAATTAGTCAGAGATTGGTCTTTGAAATTTGATAAGCGCAGTTTAGAGCAATAAAAAGGCATAATCATGGGCAAAAAGGGTAAAGGCAAAGGCAACAAGTTGGCCAAAATGTCCGAAGAGGAGCGGGCCCGGTACTTGCAGATGAGGGCCGATATGGAGGAAGAGACGAGGCGACGGAAGATGCAGCTTATTTCCATGTACATGAAGGTATTTTAGTTAAATCAAAGCATAACAATATTATTAGAACAATCTTTCTTCAAAAAGAACAAACTGAAAAGGGAGGATGCTTTCGGACGCTTGAATATGGCCAAAATAAACCAGGAGTGGCGCAGCATTTTGCGCCAGGTCAAAGTTCAAGAGCTGCGTCGGGAGATTGTCGACGTTGAGTCCTTTTTTCAGGAGGCTTTAAAACGCAAGGATCAGGTTATCCACCGCCTCATTGCCCACATAGAGTCCACCGAGGATATGTACGCCAATCTGCAGCAGTCGCATATGGAAAACATCACCAGAATCGTTGGTAGGTCGTTATATATTATTACCGTATATATATGATTCTTCTATGAAAGAAATTTTACAGTTAACGTTATACTTAGTTTACTATTTTAACCCGAAATACTGTTTATTAAAGATGAAGTTCACTTGATGTTGTCATTTTTAATACCCACTACATTTGGTTTAAAATTTATTGTTTTAAGGGTAAACAACAATGGCTGAAACACCCTGAAATTATGAAATATTTATAAATTTGTATAAAAACATATATTTCCAGAAACTAAAAAGTTTTAAAATAATGTGATATTAAATATTTTTAATTAATAATTTAATAAAAGTTCTGAAATATTGTTTTTTACATTTTTAACAAGTATTTAAAGTAACCATTGGCTAAAGCGTTCTAAAGGTCCCAACCTTATAAAACATTTATAAATATTTATAAAAACATATATCCCAAGAAACTAATAGACTTCAAAATATCTACTGTTAAACTTTTTGTATTAATTATTCAATGCATGTAATGGAGTATTATTGTCTATATTTCCTATAAAGTATATATATTCTTGATCAGCATCACTAGTAGAGTCGATCTAGCCATGTCAGTCTGTCCGTCCGTCTGTCCGTCTGTCCGTCCGTTTATATGAAAATTTCCCAAAAGTTGTCTTTCTAGCGCAGGTAGTATATAAGTCGGAGCGAGCCGGATCGGACGACTATAGCATATAGCTCCCATAGGAACAATCTGAAAAATAAATGAAAAAAAATTATAACTTTGCTGTTTTTTAATTTTTTTTTTAGTTCTTCGACATTAGTAATGGTTTCTTATTTCAGAATTATGATTTAAATTTTATCAAAATCGGACGACTATAGCATATAGCTCTCATAGGAACAATCATAAAGTAAATAAAAAAAAATATAACTATGGTGTTTTTAAATTTTTCTATAAGTTCTTCGACATATAGTAATGGATAAATATTCAGAATTACGGTTAAATTTCACCAAAATAGGACGACTATATCATATAGCTCCAATAGAAATAATAAAATTATATAAATTACAGATATTTGAAGTGAACATAATATTATTATTTGAAGCTATACAGTAAACGTTATCCTTAATACCCAGATTGCTAAAACCCATTTCCTTCTTAAATTTATACTAGACACCCACAGAGGTCGCATCGAGTTCTTCCGGGTGATCTACGAGGACGACAAGCAGGCGGTGCTGAGCCAGTGGGAGCAGGACTCGGCGGTATTCAAGGAGATGCATGCCCAGAAGCAGCAGCACCTCGAGTGCGTCTTTTACCAGCTGGAGGAAAGCACCGACGGTGGGATCCGGGACAACCACGAGCGCTTCCTCGACCGCTGCGAGGATCTAAAAAGTGGGGTAAGCTTGTGGCTGCTAGATAAAGATCATGTTGCCGTGCTCCTCCCAGTCCTCGCACTGCGCCTTGGCGTACTCCGACATACATTTGACCAGTTCGAGGGAAACGGAGCACTTGTTCTGCCTGCTCCTTCCCTGGTTCTCCAAGTACCGGAAGCATTGCTGCACTGTGTCCATGAAGAAGTTGCGCAGCTCCCGATCCCGTAGGTCCTTGGTCAGCAGGTAGCTCACCTTGCGCCGGTCGGGCATCCCGTTGCCATCGACCTGTGGAAAAGTTAGGATGGAATAATAAAGTTAGTTCTTTGTAAGGGCTACCGAATAGGGCGGTGACATGGAAGTGAATCCTTTGGATTATTGCCTAAATGCATTTCCCAGATAAAATATTTATAAGCTAGGAACCTCAGCCGATGGCAACCTACCATATTCATCTCCTCGAAAAAGCACTGGGCGACACACTGACCTCCATCGTAGCCTGTGTTGTTCCTGTTCTCCGGCTGCCTGAGGCCCCTCTGCCTCCTGTTTCCATAGCCGCCCCTGTTGTGCTGATTTCGATCCCGATCCTGGTCCTCGTCCTGATCCCGTTCGTAATCGAATCCATGGCCGTTTCCTTGCCTGCCCTCCATCCCCCGCCCCCGATCGCCGCTGTCATCCTGGCGTCGCATACACCCGCGCACGGTTCTCTTGAGCTCCGCCTCACTCAATCCCTCCTGCGATCGACACTTGAGCCCGGAAATGCAGCAGGAGCAGCAGCTCAGGCCAATCCACAGCACAATTAGCAGGCGCATCTCGGGAACTGAATGGAGGAGCAGCATTGGGCCAACATTATTTATAGGTCTGGAGAACGACGTCCCAAATAACAGAATGACTGACACACAATGACCCAAGTCGCATATCAATCTTCATTTTGCAGTTGCGTGCCGTTTTTCTCGATTTGTCATTGTTCGACCTTTCGGCGATTTTTTATTCAATTGTGTTTTTATACATACCTATAGCAACGCACAGCAAAATGGAAATAACTAAAATAAGTTTCATAAATTGTTTAGCAGTTTTACAAAATAAATTATATGCACTGCCAATATTTTAATACATTAATATTTGTTTTAAATCGCCTTAAGCTTAATCATACATTATTATTATCATTCGCTGTAAACATCATATGATAAGCTCTTTTAATAAATTTTCAACTTTTTTTTATTATTAGAAAGTGAAAAATTTAATTCTAACTACAGCTAAAAGTTTAATATTTTGAATTTTTTAAAACAAAAAAACGATAAATTAATTTTAAACTCTTTGTAAATACCTGTTGAGCTATGTAATGAAAATGTCTGAAAAATATCAAAGCAATCGATGTGGCAGTTTTGGCGCAAAATTGCATACATAAAAATATATAAATAAAAATATATATTCCAGATGCAACTCCAGCTGGAGCAGATCACCTCCAGAGGTGAGGCTCGACTGGAAAAGCTGTGGCAGGAGTATCAGGCGGTACTGGCCGGTTACTGCCAGCACATCGAGGGTTTCTACTCGGAATACGTTGACCTCAAGCAGCGGGATGAGGAAGCTGCCCTCCAGATCAGCCAGCAGACGCACGAAATCGAGCACTTGGTGGACCAACTGGCCAACTTGCGCCTGGTTTCCGAGGAGTTCTACGTCAAGCAGCAGGGCCAACTGGAGCAGCGGCAAGCCATCAAACAGCAGTTGACCGAGCGACTGAGGGAGCTGCGCACCTGCGTGGAGCAGGAGATTTCCCGGGATCACCAGGCCTTCAAGCTGATGTCCGTGGAGAGCTACAATGCCTTGGAGTCCCTCCAGGAGACCGTGGACAAGGGCGAGACTCTGGTCCAGCTGTCTGCGGTCTGTGCCAAGATGGAAACCCAGCGAGAGAAGATGTTTCAGCTGCCAGAAATATCTAGGGAGATTATCGAGTTACGCGATGTGGAGGATCGAGAGAAGGGAGCTTTCTTTGATTCAGCCACTGATCTTCTCAAGGTGAGTTTGCAAGAAAAATACTTTAGTTATATATTTGGGGGTAACAATTTTACACATATTTGTGATACCAAACTTGATTTACATTTTTTAACTCAAAAAATTAAACTAAAAAGTTGAATCAAACCTAATCCGGTTTGGACTCGATTTTTTACTCGAATTCGAGTTGCATATGCACTTCTGCACCTTGGCAAAAGCCTGGAAAAAAGACTAGCTAAAAGCTTTGCAAAAATTTTCCCCAAAAAAACATAGCAAAACGCTTGGCAAAAAGACTGTTTAACTATTTTACTAGCGCAAGTAAAAACTAAATTTATAACGATAATTGTATGGTCGTCATAACCCATTCAATTTTGTATGCCTTTCCAGGACGAGGTCGCCTTGGTGCCCCAAATGGAGACCTTCTGGCGGCGTGTCAACAACGTGGCCGTGGACGTGGCCTGCCTGAAGCAGCAGAAACGCCGCCTAGAGGCCGAGAACAGCCAATTGAAGGCACAGCTGCAGGACTATTTGGTCAATCTGAACATCGCCAACGGCTCCAATAGCCACGTCCACAGTTATCTGGCTCGGAGGCCCAAAAGTATGTCCGTGGATCGAGTGGCGCGCCTGCAACTGCAGCCCAAGCAGGTGCACAGTGCACTGCCCACTGGTCGCCGCCCCACAGCACCCACTCCGCCCACTTTCCACTTTCACCCAGGACGAAAGCGAGTGCCCGCCTTCGACGCCAACTTCTCCAATGTGGTTCGCTCCAGAACTCTCGTCAGGGGCAGACTGGACTGAATGAAATTCGAATCTAAAAAAATTAAGTTTATTTATACTTAAAAAGATAGAAGTTCATCAAGGCACATTAAGAAGGAACCACTATTGTGGTTTTGTCTAAAGCATTTTTCAAAAGAAAGTTTCTCTTACCGGAACTTCCGATTTATCTTTTAATGACTATACTGTCTACTGTTATTTTAGTACTGACTTCTAAGTGGGAAGATTTCTTTGCAATTTATACACTAAGAACGCATAAGTAATTAAGAAACATTACATTTTGAAGGTTTTTAGTAATTAATGCGATTCTTTTGAACACATAACTAAGAAATCTGCAAAATTTGTAAGATTTTAATATTGCTACTTCATAAAATTAAACTTACTGCGTTTAACTACGCCAATTTTTTTCTAGAATTTTTGATAATTAAATTTATAACGTAATGTTGTGTAGAAGCGCAGAAGGGCATGTATTTCGGTCGCCTTGTCCAAAGATTACCACAATATATGCAATAAACATTTTCTTTTAAAAATTCATTATAATAATCATAGGTTTAATTAAATATAAACTTATCCACATAGGGATTTTGACGCAATCTTCAGCAACAAATAATGAATAAGTATATGTACTATATGCATATTAAAAGATATACTGGATTTGGAATTTTTTAATTTCCATTTTTTTGGATTGGTTTTGTTGTCTATATATTGGTTGCAAGAATTGTCCGATAAATTGAACCCGCGAAACCAAATTTAAAAGCAAACAGTCCGATTTACTCGGCGTTGCCATATCAGTGAAAATACATTGTTTCTGGTATTTTTCAGTATTCCTTATCGGGACCATTGGCACGTTCCACTCTCCCACTCCGTTCCGCTGCGCCCTTCACTGGCCATTACATTCCGATTCCGCCCGTTGCGCTCTCAGATTTCCTCAGACACGACCCACGTCCAATTGTGAGTTTTCACTGCGCCCGAATCGCACTTAAATCGCAGGAAAATAGTTAATTTGCTGCAGCCAAATTCGAGTAAGTTTAGGCCCCAAGTATCTGTGTTTAAACCGCGCACCTGGTTTTCGAAATAGAGCTCAATTTTTCGGGGTTTACAAAGTGCAGCTGCAGATGTAAAGCAAATATTACAAGGAGTTATAGATACAACATACTGTTATAGATACAACAACAAGCGGAACGGGGGGAAGTCCCAGGAACGGCAGGCCGCGCGAGCGAGAGGGAGTGAGTGACAGTGCCAGTGCGAGTGAGAGTGAGAGGGGGAGCGGCAGTTGGTTCTTGTTCTTGTAATTTTACCAAAAAGAAATTTCGTTCGGGAAATGTGGAAAATGTGCGCGAGAGCTCCTGAGAAGAAAACAACCCCGAAAAGCGAGCAATCGACGAATAAATACCAACAAAACTTACACTGCGCGGCTGATTAATAAGAAGCCCGAAAACCTCCGAAAAAAAAACTAAAACAATCAAAAAACTAAAATCGAAATAAAAAGCGTTATAAAGAAAGTGTGAGAACGTGAAATCAAACTCCAAATCAGAATTTGGATTGTAAATTTTCGGGGCTGGTCGTCGCATTTCAAATGGGAGATAAACACAAAGAGAGATAAATACGGAAATAAAATTAATGGAAAACCAGCATAGACATACATATGTGGGTGTGAGTGTGTGTGTGTGTAGTGAGTGTGTGTGTGTGTGTGAGTGCTTATCGCATGGAAATGCAAGCGTAAGTGGAGCAGGCGAGAAATAATTTGGAATTTTGGACAGATAAAAGCCAAGTAAACCCCGTAAAGTCCCCCGGGGGCTAAAGCAATACTGCTGCCACGCCTAACCAGCCATCATCCTAACAGCTGCCCACATTTCGTTAACCCATATCCATACCCATCCTAGGATCAAAAACCAAAAAAGAAAAACCAACCAAGGCCACAATGATCGCCGCTGCTTTGGGTCATCTGTAGAGTCATTGCCACAGCACCACCATAAAATACACCCCATGCGTACCGAAAAACACAACGCCATCGCCTGGAGCACGAGCACCACTATTAACCCTTGTCGCAGCCGGAGCAGCAGGATGCTGCTCCTGCCGTGGCTGCTTCTCCTCCTGGTGGCCAGCAGTGGCCTGCCAGCTGTCAGAGGTAATGCTGCAAACCCATTTGTGGGAACTCGGTCCCCGTCCAACTGGCTAATCCACATCCCCACCCATTTAACCCCTTTGCAGGCCAGTACCAATCGCCGCGCATCATCGAACATCCCACGGACCTGGTCGTCAAGAAGAATGAACCCGCCACACTCAACTGCAAGGTGGAGGGCAAGCCGGAACCCACCATCGAATGGTTTAAGGTACCCGCAAAATAATACTCATCTCACTCCAAGCACACTAGCCATTAATTACACAGAAAACAAATAAGCTAAATATCAAATCAAAATGAGCCATATCCATTAGATACTTACAAATTCCATAGCATACCCCTTGAGTTGGCAGAAACCATAACTACAAAAACCATTTTAACGTCATATTTTATTAAGATTTGTTTAAATAAAATGCCGTAACAAGTTAAAACGTATATAATTTGTTTGTTATAACACCCTAATAAGCCTGGCTTGTTGCTGTTTTTTTTTTCATTTAACTTATGTCAATTTCAATAAACTTACTTCACCCTAATTAATATGCTTATTGAATTGCTCAATATACATATCTTATCAACATTTCTTTTTTTTTTTGTTTGACTTATAGAGATTTAGAGATAGACAAGTTTACTTTAGTTTTAATTAAATTAAAACGAACTTCTCGAGCTATAAGAAATGTGGCAATAAAGATAAACCTTTTGCAATTTTTTGCTTAAGAACAGTATTAGTAACATCTGCATATCATTTTTTTCATGGAACACAGTTTGTGTTTCTAGCCGGACAATAAAATAACTTAGGTTTTCTTTGATATTTTATTTTTAGATTGTTAAAAAAACATGATAAAACATATGTATCTTTAGCAACATACTCCTTAAAAAATATCAACTTCTTTTTTGTACACTGTTTTGTTTGTGAAAAATCTTATTTAGGCTAATGTGCAGTATTATTTAAATTTCTAATCAAATATGTTGGAAAAAGACCTTTTGAATATGACAACTAAACAATCCACGAATAAGTACTTTTCAAATGTATTAATTTTATCAAATATGCTTACAAATACCGTACAAAATAGTGTTTGCATTTTAATTTATATTGCTATTATCTTAGATAAACAAGTTAAGTTTTTTTCAGTGAGGCATCCAAAACCTTGCCGAATCGTAACTCAATTTGCCACTTTTCCCCACCCATTTTTAGGATGGCGAGCCCGTCAGCACCAACGAAAAGAAATCGCACCGCGTCCAGTTCAAGGACGGCGCCCTCTTCTTCTACAGGACGATGCAGGGCAAAAAGGAACAGGATGGCGGGGAGTACTGGTGCGTGGCAAAGAACCGAGTGGGCCAGGCCGTTAGTCGCCATGCCTCGCTCCAGATTGCTGGTAAGTTAGTCCGCCACTCCAGTCTGCAACGTGTCTGCCCACACGCCAAAGCTTTGTCTCTGATTATTTTATGTTTCGTTTTTACATTGCCAGTTTTGCGCGACGATTTTCGCGTGGAGCCCAAAGACACGCGAGTGGCCAAAGGCGAGACGGCTCTGCTGGAGTGTGGGCCGCCCAAAGGCATTCCAGAGCCAACGCTCATTTGGATGAAGGTGGGTTTTTCAAAACTAGACTCGAAAATCAGTTGAATTTCACTGGCCTAACCGCTTTTTGTGTGCTCCTAGGATGGCGTTCCCTTGGACGATTTGAAAGCCATGTCTTTTGGCGCCAGCTCCCGCGTGCGTATCGTTGATGGTGGCAACCTGCTCATCAGCAATGTGGAGCCCATTGACGAGGGCAACTACAAGTGCATTGCCCAGAATCTGGTGGGCACTCGCGAGTCTAGCTATGCCAAGCTGATTGTCCAGGTCAAACCTTATTTCATGAAGGAGCCCAAAGATCAGGTGATGCTCTACGGACAGACTGCCACTTTCCACTGCTCCGTGGGCGGTGATCCGCCGCCGAAAGTGCTGTGGAAAAAGGAGGAAGGCAATATTCCGGTGTCCAGGGCTCGAATCCTCCACGATGGCAAGAGTTTGGAGATCTCCAATATCACACCCACCGACGAGGGCACCTACGTCTGCGAGGCACACAACAATGTGGGTCAGATTAGCGCCAGAGCTTCGCTCACAGTGCATGGTAAGCTTTAAGCCTGTCCTAAATGTATCACACACTGTAGTCTCGATGTTCTTTCCTCAAAAGCTCCTCCCAACTTCACCAAGCGACCCAGTAACAAGAAAGTGGGCCTGAATGGCGTTGTCCAGCTGCCTTGCATGGCTTCCGGGAACCCACAGCCCTCTGTTTTCTGGACCAAGGAGGGAGTGTCAACGCTAATGTTTCCCAACAGCTCCCACGGTAGACAGCATGTGGCTGCCGATGGAACCCTACAGATCACGGATGTGCGGCAGGAGGATGAAGGCTTCTATGTGTGCTCCGCTTTTAGCGTTGTAGACTCCTCCACGGTGCGGGTTTTCCTGCAGGTCAGCTCGGTGGACGAGCGTCCCCCTCCTATTATCCAAATAGGGCCTGCCAATCAGACACTGCCCAAAGGATCGGTGGCTACTTTACCCTGTCGCGCCACCGGGAATCCCAGTCCTCGTATTAAATGGTTCCATAATGGACATGCCGTTCAAACGGGCAATCGTTACAGTATTATCCAAGGCAGCTCATTGAGAGTTGACGGTATGTTTACACTGTTAAAGTTGTGTGTTTCCATGCTTATGCTAATATGATTCTACTTTTAGATCTTCAAATTGGTGACTCTGGCACCTACACCTGTACTGCATCTGGGGAACGAGGAGAGACTTCCTGGGCAGCAACTTTAACGGTGTGTTTGAAAATTATTCCCTACGACAAAAATCTCCTAACCCAAACCATCTTTGTTCTTATAGGTCGACAAAACTGGCTCAACATCTCTTCATCGGGCAGCAGATCCTAGTACTTATCCTGCTCCGCCAGGCACACCCAAAGTCCTGAATGTCAGCCGCACCAGCATAAGTCTTCGTTGGGCCAAAAGCCAAGAGAAAACTGGCGCTGTGGGACCAATCATTGGGTAAGTTTAGGCGGCACACCCATTCAATGAGATCATCATTAAGTTTGATTTTTTATATCAGATACACCGTGGAGTACTTTAGTCCAGATGCGGAAACTGGTTGGATTGTGGCTGCCCATCGAGTTGGCGACACTCAAGTCACTGTAAGATTAGCTATAAAAAATCGAATTTCCTGTTGGCCAACTTTTTCTTTGATTTTGTTACAGATCTCAGATCTCAGTCCTGGCACTTCATACGTCTTCCTAGTTAGAGCAGAGAATACTCAGGGTATATCTGTGCCGTCGGGCTTATCGAATGCCATTAAAACCATTGAGGATGACTTCGATGCTGCATCTGCGAATGATTTGTCAGCAGCTCGAACTTTACTTACGGGAAAGGTAAGTTAACATGCGGACTTAAAGTGAGTTTCACTAACTTGATTTTCTTTTTGTACAGTCGGTAGAGCTTATAGACGTATCGGCTATTAATGCCAGCGCCGTTCGTTTGGATTGGATGCTGCATGTGAGCGCGGATGAGAAATATGTAGAGGTATGCTCATTTATTAATATACAATAGCAAAAACGACTTGACATCACCTTTTATTAAACTTATTTATCAGGGACTACGTATACACTATAAGGATGCCAGCTTGCCAACACCACAGTACAAATCGATCACGGTTATGGATATTTCTACAGATTCCTATGTAGTAGGAAACCTAAAAAAGTACACCAAGTATGAGTTTTTCCTAACACCTTTCTTTGAGACCATTGAAGGACAGCCCAGTAACTCCAAAACGGCCCTTACCTATGAAGATGGTGAGAACGAGGAAGCTTAATGAAGTGTTAAATACACCATTTTATGTAATCCCTTTTGTAGTTCCCTCCGCGCCACCAGACAACATACAGATTGGCATGTACAACCAAACCGCCGGATGGGTCCGTTGGACTCCGCCACCCGCCCAGCACCACAATGGCAATCTGTATGGCTACAAGATCGAGGTCAGTGCCGGGAACACCATGAAGGTTCTCGCCAATATGACGCTCAATGCCACCACCACGTCTGTGCTCCTGAACAACCTAACCACTGGAGCTGTGTACAGTGTGCGACTGAACTCCTTTACCAAAGCAGGAGATGGACCCTACTCCAAACCGGTGAGTTAAAGCACTATTTTCTTTCTTTTGGCTCTTTCTAAATACCGCTTCAAATCCACAGATATCGCTCTTCATGGACCCCACTCATCACGTTCATCCACCAAGGGCCCATCCCAGTGGCACTCATGATGGGCGTCACGAGGGTCAGGATCTAACCTATCATGGCAATGGAAATTTACCCACCGGCGACATCAATCCCACCACTCATAGAAAAACGACTGACTACCTATCTGGCCCCTGGCTAATGGCGTTGGTCTGCATTGTCCTCCTTGTCCTTGTCATTTCGGCAGCTATTTCCATGGTCTACTTTAAGAGGAAGCATCAAATGACCAAGGAGCTGGGTCACTTAAGTGGTAAGTGTTCAGTTGAGCAAACTTGTAGTACATGCAAACTTTTATAAAAAGAGATCTTCACATAAACCAAACCTAGAAAGGTATTTTTGTTAATGTATCATATTCATTGTTAGTAGACTTAGTAAACATATGCTTAACTTCCTATCATTCTTCTTTTTAGTGGTCAGCGACAACGAAATAACAGCACTAAACATCAATAGCAAGGAAAGCCTGTGGATAGACCATAATCGTGGCTGGCGAACTGCAGATACTGACAAGGATTCGGGCCTAAGCGAATCGAAACTTTTGTCCCATGTGAACAGCAGTCAGTCGAACTACAATAACTCCGATGGGGGAACCGACTACGCCGAAGTAGACACCCGTAATCTGACCACCTTCTACAACTGTCGCAAGGTGAGATCGATGTGCTATGTTCCTTCAAATACATATGCTTACCCCATATGTCCTTGCAGAGCCCCGATAATCCCACGCCCTATGCCACCACCATGATCATTGGAACCTCCTCGAGTGAGACCTGCACCAAGGCGACATCTTTGAGTGCCGACAAGGATTCGGGAACTCATTCGCCCTATTCGGATGCTTTTGCCGGCCAGGCACCAGCGGTTCCTGTTGTAAAATCAAACTATCTGCAATATCCGGTTGAGCCCATCAATTGGTCTGAGTTCCTACCCCCGCCGCCCGAACATCCACCGCCGCCCTCAACCTACGGATATGCACAGGGATCACCGGAGTCTTCGCGGAAGAGCTCCAAAAGCGCTGGCTCAGGCATTTCCACAAACCAAAGGTAAGATTAAAAAATTATGAATGCCCTTTTCTTATTTTTTGTCATTTAAAAAAGGGTAATTCTAGTTTTACTTTACCTTTGTTAAATTAAAAAATTTTTTGGAAGGAAGAAGAGTGCTGAATAGATTAAGTTAACTCCTGCATTCATATGTAATAATGTTTATTACTATGGCCCGGTTTTTCGTGCCCCGGCCCCAAAGTCGCCACACCTGTTTGTCCGAAAAAGTTAAAGACCAGTTAAACTTTTCGTAAAAGCATTTTTATAAAACTTACAAAACCTTTTTATACTAACATGTATAGTATATGTAGTTATCTGTAAGGTATACCAAAATGATAAGTTTGCTCGATCGTTCTAATGCATCGCAAACTGTGTCCTAAAAAATTAAAAACTTTATTTATTCATTTAATGAAACTATGATAATTAAGACCTATCTTTCCTATGGCAGAAAAATAATGTTCGAATATATTGAGTTGTCTTTGCGTGATTATCTATGTAAAGCACACATTAATTTAAGTGCTGGGACTCGATATATGCATAAGTATTGAATTGGGTTAACACTTTCATTTCCTTGCAGCATTTTGAACGCCTCCATACACAGCAGTTCCTCGGGCGGCTTTTCGGCCTGGGGTGTCTCGCCGCAATACGCCGTCGCCTGTCCCCCGGAGAACGTGTACAGCAATCCGCTGTCGGCGGTGGCTGGCGGCACCCAGAATCGCTACCAGATTACGCCCACCAGTCAGCATCCGCCGCAGCTACCGGCCTACTTTGCCACCGCGGCTCCGGGCGGTGGAGTGCCACCCAACCACCTGCCATTTGCCACCCAGCGACATGCGACCAGCGAGTACCAGGCTGGATTAAATGCAGCGCGATGTGCCCAGAGCCGCGCCTGCAACAGCTGCGATGCCCTGGCCACGCCGTCACCCATGCAGCCCCCACCGCCAGTTCCCGTGCCCGAGGGCTGGTACCAGCCGGTGCTGCCCAACAGCCACCCGATGCACCCGACCACCTCCAGCCACCAGATCTACCAGTGCTCATCCGAGTGCTCGGATCACTCGAGGACCTCGCAGGGTCACAAGCGGCAGCTGCAGCTGGAGGATCATGGCACCGGCAGCAGCGGCAAACAACGCGGTGGCCACCACGGCCGACGACGACCACCGGTGGTGCAGCCGTGCCTGGAGAGCGAGAACGAGAACATGCTGGCGGAGTACGAGCATCGCCAGTACACGAGTGACTGCTGCAACAGTTCCCGCGAGGGCGACACCTGCTCCTGCAGCGAGGGATCTTGCCTGTACGCTGAGGCGGGCGAACCGGCGCCCCGTCAATTGACTGCTAGGAACACCTAAGGAAAAAGTCTGCGGACCTCCCCAACTGGGTGGATTAGTATTAAAGATAGCATCTAGTCTAACCCTTCATTCATATCGAACTTGTAAACAGTCGGGTGACTGGGTCAACTCAAAGTTTCTGCATCAACTATCGAACTCGGATGACTGATGCCTTGAGTCCGCTACAACAAAATCTTGCCATTCTACTATTCAAATTGTATTTCAAAAATTCAGAAATCAAAAACGGAATGGGTAAATATGTTGTAGTGGATTCTCGGGTATTACACTCGGATACACAAAACCACACTTGTCACAATCACAATCATGGGGGCATTGTGCAGCTTTAGCAATTACGAATTTTCCATTATCACATCTACCAGCGTAGATACTCATAGACAGGCACAGTGCTCCCCCATCCATGCACCACAACAATGTTCCCCCCAATGGAAAACGAAGACATTTGTACTTAAGAGACGCGAGTGCTGTACGATAGATATTGCTTCATAAACGCGGGGAGACAGTAATTACTAAATAGCAGGGATCTGTGTCCCAGCAGAACTTCATTAAAATACGTACTCAAAGGAACTTATAGAGGAAGATAAATCAGATCAGGCCATAGCAAGTACACAGAAAAAAAAAAAAAAAGGTGACTTACAACGTATGTAGTTAGAACCAAAGTACACACATTTGTACAGCATGTTTTGGGTTTTGGCTTTCAAATCGGTCCTAGTCATAGGCTTGATAGCAATACAATAACGATACTGATTACGATATACTTGTATGCAAAACTCATTCATATCTACGATCACAATCGAGCATTTGTCTCCGACTCGGACTTGTGCTGAGTGGAGTTGAGTAGAGTTTGGGGGACAAGTGAAACGGCAGTTGCAATGTTTAATGGTTAGTGCTTTTCTATAACAAGGAATAATATACTTCATTGACCCAGTGAATATATATATATATGTATACATACTAAACGACACACTACACAACTACTTACATAGCATTTAGACGAGTTGAGGAGCTGCACACGGCCAACAGAACAAATCCCAGTTGTCCGTTCCGTTGTCCTGTCCCTGTGCAGATCCCTCCATGACACAATGTTTTCTACAATCTTGCATTTTGAAAAAAGTCTAAAATGTACCTGTGATATAACCCCATTATACATTATAGTATTTTAATAATTTTTTATATTTATGGTTTTCTGATTTGGAGTCGCGTTTTTTGTTCATTCTGTTCGAGCAACGAGCAATGTTTGTTGTAAGTCCCCACGCAGACGAGGGTTTTTTTGGGAGAGAATATAGCATAATTTAGAACTTAGGCACGTACCACATTAGAATGCAAAATGAATATATCATCAAATCAAATCGAATCGAAGCGGAGAAGAGAAGAGAAACGCTCAGAGAGTTCGGCCAATTGAAGAGGCCCAAAACACTTTTTTTCAAAACCCCGGATCGTGAGTTGAATCGAGGGATAGGTGTGGCTGGAGAAAAGTGTTTTGGGCGGAGTAGATAGCTGTGGAAATACGAATTATCCATGTGGACAAGAGTCAACGAATCGTTTAAACAATACTAAACACATATGCATTACATTTACCTATATAGAGACCATATAGCACCTAGAGAACCGCGCATGTATCAAATCAAATCAAAATATGCTTTAGCATAAACTCACACAAATCCACTTCCTTGCTAGCCGCCCCAGATCGGTTTGGCATGTACATATATATATTATATATATACGACATACTCCTAATCCTAATATCGAAACCAACTTGCTTCAGTTGAACTGCCCTTCCGTAGCCATATACATATAGAAAAAGCATAGTTGGGTCTGGGTTTTAATAATTAGCATCTAGTTTCTAGAGTTGTGTAACGGGAGTATTTTAAAGTCATAGCGTAAACGAATTTTAAGAAGGAACAGAACCCCAAAATCGAAGTGGACATTTAATTTTTAGTGCGTAATGCCATAAACGAACTTTTTCAAAAGCAAAAATAATAACTGACATTTACTTACGATATAAATACTATATCTAGATATATACATATAGCATTTAAAATTACATAAACAATAAAGGAACATTTTACATATATGTGGAATACTTTTGGTTTTCTTAAAATCTTTAAAGAAAGACAAGATCTTATCTTTTTAATTGTTTTCAGAACAATTTCCTAAAATGGAAATAATTCATTTTGAACACTTTAGTACTAGGTATTTCAACTACTTATTTCAATTTCCTGGTAAAAATTTATTTCTGATCTGACCGATTCTATTGCTGTAACGATCCTCGATCGCTTGACGGATATTTTCATATTTCGCAGGAAACCTCCTTGAGCTGTAGCGGAACTTTTCACTTGAGACAACCCTTGAGATTACTTCATGACCTCTCAATCCGGTTTCAATTTACAGAGTTTGTGAATGCGAACAAGGAAGTCGTTCCAAGAGCTGGACAAGTGTTAATTCCCAACAGGACACAATAAATGCTTATGTCCTGTTCCCATATGAACCCACTTGAAGATAAGGGACACGCCCTGGGATCTGAAAATCATGGCTGGTTTCGTCGAAATGGGGACTTCAAATTTTGGTTTTGAGATCCGAGATTGGATAGTGAGTGTGAGATTTGAAAACTTTTGGGTCTTATATTTTGCCTCTAATGGAAAACTAAGCAAAAATTTCGTAGGTATACCTAATCATTCTTGGTACATATTCCAGCTGTTTATTTGATATGAGGGCAATATTTGTGTTCAAAAATCACATATGCTCGATGCGCGATCAAAGGCAAATTATATGATGTACTGAAACAAATCTATCACAGCTTGACATCGTTTCTGATGCCGGTGTCCAAAATCCCACCGCCAACTCCCTTCTACCGGATCACACCCTTCGGTTATTCAAGATTTTAGAAGGAAAAAAAATATGTGTGCTGGAAGAGATGCGGGCAGACCACAAATTGGTCCGAGTTGGCGATAACATCAATTGGACTTGATGGCGGCGCCTTTTGTATAGTTAGTCCCTCCCTTGGCTGACACTTTTGCAACTGACTCAATCTGGATGGATCTGAATCTGCATCTTGCTGGTGAAATTGAATGCTCTAAGAGTTTTCAGAGATCTTTTTCCTTATTATTTCTGTGCTATGAAAATTGCTGCTGGCTGAGCTTTAGCTTAACATGAAGATTTAACAACGGGCAAGATTTTCTCTTATATTAAAATTTAAATTTAGATTTGAATCCGTAACAAGAAGAGATCAATTAACACCAAAACTAAAAGTAAAGGACAGAAAAATGGGTTTTATAAGTACTAATATAAGTACTATTACTGTCTTAGTACTATTTTTTTCATTTCAAAGTTAATATACCCACGAACTATAACAATGATTTCCAAAAAAGAACTAGAATTCATAAAGGTGGAAGTCATTTTAAAATATGTTACATTTTCTAATAAAGGTTATTATGTAGTACTTATTTATTATGCACAACTACCCTTTTTTGACTTCCAAGTGAAATGTGAAATTTTTTAGTCACCTTAATATCATATATTAAAGTCAGTTGTAAACCTTCATTTGATTACCTTGACTGCAATAAAGTTCTGAACTTAATCAATTACTAAGGGGAAATGTGTAGTTAAGACATCAATTGGCAGATGTGCCCATTCGCGGATATGCATATGCAGATTGGGCTGGTATCGTGTATCTCCAGACTGCAGATAAGACAAGTAGCTATGCAGATCGAATCCGCTGGGCTGGCCCAAACATTGAACTGACTGCGTGGGCCTTTTCCCTGCGCCTCGACTGCCTTTGCCTCATCTGCCCACGGTGATTGCATTTGGCCCGTTTGCACTGCGTCTGCGTGTTGCACCTTTTCCGCTGGCTTCTTCTACCTGTGTGCTTCTGCCAGCACCAGCAACAGCGGCAGCTTTAATGATCATGATCATAGTGCGCAACGCGCAAAAAAAAAAACCAGAAGAAGATCCGAGCTGACGAGGGAGAGCCAGCCGAAAACCAATCGATTATTATATGTGCCGCGCTATATTTCAGAGTCGCAGTCGCAGACGGAGGACTGCGGCCGATGCAGAGTTCCAGCGAAGAGATTATATTTATTTTCGATGGCCGCCTTGACACGTCCAAAAGACTGATAGAGGGAGATTGGCCCTTTTTGGCCAAACCGGTTTGACAGGTAGAGGAAGCCCAAGATGCGGTGGTAGAGGGACTGGGATGACGTCGGGGAAGGGAGAGGGCAGGAAGGTTGGTGGGACGCACGCCTTGCCCTTCTGCCCGCCAGGATAATGACTGTACGACTACTAGAGTCCTCGGCAGGAGGCCCAAGAAATCTACTTAGGTTCTTTTGCTATGCACTGCGAAAAATTGATATAATTTGATAATTTGAATTCAGTATATAGTACCAATTTTAAACTGAGCAAAATTAAACATTTTTTTAATTGTATCGAAAGATATAAGGTTAAAATTAATATATTAAACTTTCCCAAAAGTTGTCTTTCTATTGCAGGTAGTATATAAGTCGGAACGAGCCGGATCGGACGACGACTATAGCATATAGCTCCCATAGGAACAATCGGAAAATAAATGAAAAAAATTATAACTTTGCTGTTTTTTAATTTTTGTTTAGTTCTTCGACATATAGTAATGGTAAAATATTTCCGATTTACGGTTTAAATTTCATCAAAATCGGACGACTATAGCATATAGCTCCCATAGGAACAATCGGAAAAATAAATGAAAAAAAATTATAACTTGCTGTTTTTTAATTTTTGTTTAGTTCTTCGAGATATAGTAATGGTTTAATATTTCAGAATTACGGTTTCAATTTCATCAAAATCGGACGACTATAGCATATAGCTCCCATAGGAACAATCGGAAAAATAAATGAAAAAATTATAACTTTTCTGTTTTTTAATTTTTTGTTTAGTTCTTCGACATATAGCAATGTTTAATTATTTCAGAATTATGGTATAAATTTAATTTGAAGTTTAAATTATCTTACTTTCTTAGGAGTAAATATGGACATCAGAGGAAAATAAATGAATTTACCTAAAGCGTGTCCATACTTTTTATGTTTCAAAAATTATTTTAATAGTTATGTTGAAGGGGTCCAAAATATGAAATATAAAGTTTATTAAAGTTATATTCATAGGCGAAAAATCAAGGTTTTTACATAAAACTCCAAAAAATACGGGATACTTTTAAGCTTATATAACAAACATTTTTTTTTAAATAATTAGTTAAGTACTTATGAAACAGTAGAAGGGTCCCAAAGCTTGGATTTAATGTCATTTAATGCATATGAAATGTTAAGTTGTTTAAAATTCAAGTTATAAAGTATAGTAATACAAGTTAAAGGAACTCTGGTAATTATAGGTATACAGTAGAAAACGTTTTTATTTCCTATAAGGTTAAAAAAAATCGACAATTTGTATAAATATTAATAGTAATACTTTCGTAATATAAAAGTAATAACTTGATGTCCCAAAGTTGTGGATAACTCAAACTTTTAAAGTCTTTCTTTATACTTGACTTGTTCGGTGTTTGGCAACCATTCTTCAGTGTAGCAATCCCTCTTCAAGTCCAGGATGCTGATATCAGTATGTGTGTGTTTGAGGGTGCGGGTGCGAGCGTTTGGGGTCAGGTAGCAGCTCAGATTTTCCCAGATCCTAGGCCCTTTTCTCGATTTCGATCCTGGTCTCTGTCTCTGTCCCTGTCCCTGTCCCTGTCCCTTTTCTTTTATTTTTTTAGAAGGCAAAGACGACGGCGTTTTCCTTTTTTAGGGGCAAATGCACAAGAGAGAGTGCACGGCTTTCCTAGTATCAATAACAATGGCAGTTCGCTATTGTTGTGCCATCCGTTGGATTTGTGCATCCCAATCTGTTTCTGTGTGCGGCAACGTATTTTTCTTTTTTGGAGTTATCGTTAATATTTTCCTGGAAACCGGGATTGTGTTGTTGTTGCGTTCGCAGGTAGCGAGCAACGATCGCACTCACACCTATGCGACAGAGCGGGATGGAAGACAAGGAGAGAGAAGACAGGTACCTGCTCGACTTCGGAATGCAGCGGCAGCAGAAACAACAAATGCGTCGGAGTTTGGCATTGAGTTTGGCTCGACGGGTAAAGAATAACCTGAAACATGGAGCAGAGCTGGGGTCCAAAACCAAAAGATAAATCCAAGCCAGGTCTTATAACAAGCATTAGTATCTGTAGCTGACTCTCGCTCTCATCGTTTTACGCCCTCTCTCTCTTAATCTAACATTCAATTCTCTCAAGTCAGTGATGAGAAAGCTGACTAAACTAAAAACTGTTTGAAAATATAGATGAATGTTGCTTTTACTACACGGCAAGAGGGACCCAAGGGAGCGCACAATAAATAAATGAAAACATGTCGCGATATGGTGAGAAATAAATAAATGCTGAATAGACAAAACGGTTTCCCCATAGACATAAACAAAAACAAATGAACTACAGAGACTTAAATAAATGCCTGCTTTAAAGTTAGATTCGATTTTTTAAAAAGACCCAAATACTAACTTTTATTTTAAATATACCAACTACTATTTTATGTGCAAAGGTATTTATAAGTTGGGGAATTCAACAATTCACATGACAGTATACAATCGGTTGCTTACAACTAAAAAATGGTGCTTTATTCAAATTTTAAAAAATAATACTAAAAGGGAACTATATTAGGATATTTAAAAAATACAGCTTCTAACTGTAACTTTTGTTACCAAAATCTGATTGCATGTCCTTCCACCCACACCGTAAATCTAGCCTTAGACAAGCTAAACTAGCTATAAACCGCTGTTGACTCAGCATTCAGCCAGAGGCGGAGAGAGAGAGAGAGAGTTCGTCGAGAGAGTAAGCGAGAGAAAGCGCACTTGGCTACCTGCTCCGAAGAAACCTTATGGCTGAATACGCTCAGATAATCCTCCCTCGCGCTCTCCGCGTTTCCGTGCGCTCGACTCAGGCTAAAAGCAAGGCGACTCGGCGTTTCAAGTTGAGTTTTTCGTCGTCGTCCGGTTCGCGCACATCGTTTCTGTCTCGGCCGCACCGCAAGAACACAGAATAAATAAGAGACCTACTGGGACTTGGGACTGCCACTATCCACCCGACACAGTGCTCTCGAGTTAAAGTGCAGCGCGAGTGAACCACAGTGAACACCACTAGTCTTCAACTAAGCATACAAACAGTAAAATGCAGCGTATATAGGAATCCCGTAGAACGAGTAGATCCAAAGTAGCAGCCAAGAGATAAGCCAAGTGTAAAACCAAGAGGAGGACATGGCTACCAACACGGAACTGCTGCCCTTCCACCACCAGACAATGGCGGTGTTGAACAATCTGAATAGCCACTGTGGCGGATCCGGCAGCAATGGAGCGGCCACCAGTGGCGGAGGAGCGGCAGCGGTTGGCGGACCAGGAGGAGCGCCCACCTGGGCCATGGATGAACTCTATCAACAGACTGAGCTGCCCGGACTAACGCGAACCGGGGCCACCACCACGCATCACCACCTGCTGCGCTTCACGCCCTACGCCCTGCATCACCGACCGCCACACCACCAGCTTCAGACCCTGCCGCCGGCCTTGTATTTGCAACATGCCGCAGCAGCGGCGGCGGCGGCAGCAGCGGCAGCGGCCCACGCACAGCATCACCATCATCATCACCACCACCTACCGCACAGGCCCGCCTCGCCGGAGAGTCCGCCACCAGTGGAGGGCACCCACATCAGCAATCTGTTCCCGGAACTCCTCGAGCAGATCTTCGAGCACCTTCCAGTGCGGGATTTGGGCCGGGCGGCCCAGGTTTGTACCGCCTGGCGGGATGCGGCTTATGCCAAGAGCGTTTGGAAGGGCGTCGAGGCCAAGTTGCACCTGAAACGCTCCAGTCCGAGTCTATTCAACTGCCTGGTCAAAAGAGGCATCAAGAAGGTGCAGATCCTCTCGCTGCGCCGCTCGCTCAAGGATTTGGTCCTGGGCGTTCCGGCTCTGACCTCGCTAAACCTGAGCGGATGCTTCAACGTGGCCGACATGAATCTGGGCCATGCCTTCAGCGTGGATCTGCCCAACCTCAAGACCCTGGACCTCTCCCTCTGCAAACAGATCACTGACACAAGTCTGGGACGGATTGCCCAGCACCTGAGGAATCTGGAGACCCTGGAACTGGGCGGCTGTTGCAACATCACCAACACTGGACTCCTGCTCATAGCGTGGGGCCTAAAGAAGCTGAAGCACCTGAATCTGCGATCCTGCTGGCACATTAGTGACCAGGGCATTGGTCACCTTGCGGGTTTCTCACGCGAAACGGCCGAGGGCAATCTGCAACTGGAGTATCTGGGTCTGCAGGACTGCCAGCGGCTGAGTGACGAGGCCCTTGGTCACATTGCCCAGGGTCTGACCTCGTTGAAATCGATCAACCTGAGCTTCTGCGTCTCCGTGACGGACAGCGGACTGAAGCACCTGGCCCGGATGCCAAAGCTGGAGCAACTGAACCTCCGTTCCTGCGACAACATTTCGGACATCGGAATGGCCTACCTCACGGAGGGCGGCAGCGGGATCAACTCCCTGGACGTTAGTTTCTGCGACAAGATCAGCGATCAGGCACTGACGCACATTGCCCAGGGACTCTACCGACTAAGATCTCTGTCGCTGAATCAGTGCCAGATCACCGATCACGGAATGCTGAAGATCGCCAAGGCGCTCCACGAGTTGGAGAACCTCAATATCGGACAGTGCAGCCGGATTACGGACAAGGGCCTGCAGACGCTGGCCGAGGATCTGACCAATCTCAAGACCATCGATCTCTACGGCTGCACGCAACTCAGTTCCAAGGGCATCGACATCATCATGAAGCTGCCCAAGCTGCAGAAGCTCAATTTGGGCCTCTGGCTGGTCAGGTGATGCGTCCACCACGATTGCAACGCCTGTGCGGCGGAGGAGGCCGCTCGCGGCTCTAGTAATTCCCAACCATAGATTTCAAGTGGAAAAGGGAGGGCAGGCGGAGCAGACAAGATACACTGAGAACTCATAGCTTTCGTTTGCCATACCACACGCTGTACTACATTTTTTTCGTACGATTCGAGAAACGAGCTAAGAGGCACAAAACAACACGGCAAACAATGCGGCACACACACAAACACACGCAAGAAAAAGCAAGGCGAGCGGTCGGAGTTGGGGAAATAGAGACAGGGACAGACGGTGTCAGGGGGAGAGTGCTGTCAGTTCAGCTTGTACTCAGATAAATTTTTTTTTGTTGGCAAAAATGTACTACAGTTTTGTCCCCCATCCAAGGTTTATGTCCCAATTTTATGGTTTTTTAGAAACAAATTCTTTGATTATTGAACTCCCAAACATCTTCTTACACGACCTGAATTTTTTTTTTTGCTAAGATGCAGTCAACATCGAAATCCTAAACAATATTTTCTGAAATATGTATATATCGACTTATACATAAACAACCGATCCCATAAACTATAAAATACCTAAACTTACGAAAAGTCATGAAAATTCAGCTCGTGTAAAAAGGGTTTATATCCATTTAGATAAATTTCAGCTTAATCTAGCTATTTTTCTGCAGAAGACCAGACAGCACTGTTCATGGAGCTCGCTCTGCTGCGTTGTGTTGTGTTGTTGTTCCTAGGGGGCAAGAGCGAGAGGGGAGACAGCCGCTGGCGTCGGCTTACACGCACGCAGCGATAAACAAAAAAAAAAGAAACAGCAGGCAACAACAACTGCAGCTATGGCCGACAGCAACAAAGTGCATGGCGATGGAGACCCACGATAAGCAGTGGGAGGGGGGAGAGCAGGAGAGTGGGCAGCAAATTTACACACACAACGCATGTGTGTGTGTGCAATGCAGGCCGCAGTTAAGCAGATGCAAATAAATTTAAATAGTTTATTTTAATTCACGCTTCGGCTACAAAAGCCAGCGTCCTCCATTGCCACAGCAACAACAGAAAACAACAACAGCAGCATAATAGCGATACAACAACAAAGCTAAAAAGAGAGGGAGTATAGGGAATTAAAACTTGACTCTCCGCTCTTTTTTCTCACTCTCCATCGCATTTTTCTTGCTCCCCTTTTGTGTTTGTATCTTTTTTGTTTTTGTTCCTCGACGTTTTCTTCTCAACGTTCGTTGCGAATTTGTTTAGTACAGCGTCGTTAGTTATGCCGTTTAATTTAGTTGATTAAAACGTAAACAAAAGAGTAACGAAAACTTAAGCAAAAACAATGTTAATAGTAGACACTTAATGAAAATGCGTAAATTTTAGTTCTTAGTTATTAACCTTTGTCAAGCCACAATTAGTCAAATAACGAAAACGAGGGGAGAATAACCATTAACACAAGTTATAAAAACATAAA
The DNA here is from genome assembly GCF_025200985.1 of Drosophila gunungcola. Lineage (NCBI taxonomy): Eukaryota > Metazoa > Arthropoda > Insecta > Diptera > Drosophilidae > Drosophila > Drosophila gunungcola. The sequence goes on along the minus strand of NW_026453169.1, from coordinate 1,716,646 downwards.
AAAAAAACAAAAAACAAAACAACCTTGTTTAATAGCAAAAAACTCACCCAAACACTTACACACACAAACAAACACACACAAACGTTAAAGAAAATTCTGTAAATTTTTTATTGTTTAATTTATAAGTAAGCAAGCAAAAAGAGAAGATAACGATTGAAAAGAATTTGCGAATTAATTCTTTTTTCTATTGTGATATAAACTGTATTGTATAAAAAAGAAAAACATAAACAAGCAAGCAAAAATTAATGCTAAAACAACAATTACGTAATTTTATTTAAGCAGCGATAAGCGAAAAAGCGAGGATTAAATTAAATAAATTAAAAATAAATAAATATGTACAATGTTATGTTAAGTCAGGATTTCTCCTATTCTCTGTTTTTGGATTAGTTAAATGAGCCCGATTCGATTTTGTTGATATGCAATATACTGAATGCCTTAATTCCATTTGCAAACTATATTATTAACTATGTTGATTCTGAAAACCCCCTGAGTTTCAATTGTGAGTTTTCCCTAGATCTAAGTTTATCGACGATTGATATTTCTGTTTTAGGAGGCGAAACCCCCAAAAAAATTTGAACGATGATGTTGGAGACACGGAAGAAGAGAAAATAAATTAAACATGTATAAAAATCCAGCAAATGCCAGCGATTTTATTGATTACACTGGGAGTTTGCTTTTGCTGTTTATCTTGCTCGGCAAATGCGTAAATGTTTTGTGGGAAATTTATTTTATTTGGGCCTGTGTGTGTGTGTGTGTGTGGTGTGTGTCTGCATTTTGTAATGAACAAAGGGCCCGGCACTAATGCAATTGCAATGAAATGTGCATCCAGCCAGAGATGCAGATGCCGATATATACATACATACATATATGCATACACACTACCAGATATTTGCGTATATAGCATATGCGGTTATGCAACGCACACACACTCGCCAGCCTATGTACTGCAATTATTTATATTGCCTGCATTATGTATAAGCATCGATGCATTTACAAACACTTGCATTTATATACAAACACACATAGGCGCAGCTTCATATCCCTGTGTATACACATAACGGTTTTACTTGCTTGCTAACTGCTTAAATTTGCATTAAATGTGCGTATGCGTCAAGAGCCAGTGTGTGTGATTATGTACACAAACGCACACTCTTACGAAGGTACATGAACGTGGGGGAAAACCACCCAATCGGAAATTTTATTCATTCGCTGGACCCCAAAATTAAAGCTTTAAAGCAGCCCCAGGCAGATAAGTCCCGACTCGAAACTCGGTTTCGAATATTAATGCAAAGATCCGATTTGCCAAGAGGTTAAATGGATGTTGGTCTGCAAACCGGTGAGACACCACCTAGATTTTGACTAAAATTGCAGTGAACATCCCAATTTTCAAATAATTTCTTCGACGTATAAAGGATCCCCATTAATTTATAGCATAGCTTGCCTAAAATAGTATTTTATTAAGTTATAAAATCGGAACGTCTATGTGTTAAACAATTCAGAGAATAATGACTATTTTTTGCAATTCATGAAATACTGATACGTACTAGAAAGAATTCTGAAAATATAAAATTTCAAAGAAAATCATTGTCTTAAAATGCATGCTTCAAATAATAAATTATATTTGGTAAATAGATGTGTAAAAAGTGAAAATTTCACAAACTTTTAATACATTTCTGGTATGTAATCTTTTAAAAAGTGTTACGCTGGTTTTCGTAAGTCATTGTGGTCTGTCAAATAGATATTAATTTGTAGTCAATACCTTAAGTTTCAGATTAATTTTTAAATTGATTTTGTAGTTCACTTTGGGGTATTTACTTTGAGTTATTTAAGCATCTTCGTTTGAAGGTCGTTAGTACAATAACTTTTCTTAAATTATTAGATTAATTCTAACCTGGAAATTCCCTTTCAAATCCCGGTGTAATGTAAATCCCGGTATTGGGTTGGGTATTTCTAAACCAATAACCTGGACTGAGCAGGCCGTTTAAGTTCGTTTTACTTAAAATTCAACTCACAAAACCTGACTTAAGCTCTCGCTGACCGCCCCTTTCCTCTTCTGCTTCCCAGTCGAGACCTGAATCGGTGTGGTCTTTCTGTTTCTGTTTCTGTTTCTATTTCTATTTCTATTTCTATTTCTGTTGTTGTTTCTGTTTGTGCCTCAGCTGCGACTGCGACTGCGATTGCGACCGAACACTGGAAATGCGACTGGACCTGGGAGCGCGGTCGTGTGCCGGGCAAAATGTTGTTTAACCAACATTTGCATTCTATGAAATTTGAATTTTCTGAAATGCAGCCATAAGAAAGTGTCTAGTCACGACAGCAACGGCTATACTAGCAGAGGGTTGCGGGCTCCCTGTTCCACGCTTCTGGGGTCCATGGGCCTGATGTCAGGCATTCCGACTTGCCTATTGCTTATCTTATCAATGCGTCGACGTGGGCAAACAAACGGAGCCACCCCCCAACGGGCAACCACCCATCGACTTATCGGTCACGGTGGGTGGGTGGAGGAGGGAGCTGGCGACTTTAGGGGGGTTTGTGGGTACTATATTCCGGTCGAGCTGCAACTGCATTTGCGTCGTGCGAAGGGGGCAGCTGCAATTGTTACACGGAGAAAAGCAAAACAACGCCGTATCAGTTATTTTTTTACTCGTCAGAGGTTTTAATAAAATTGGCCAGACCTAAAAGGTTTTCTCTCATATGGTTTGATTATAAAAACTGCGATTGAGCATAAAATAATAATAATAACAAATATGTATAAACTGGTTTTAGCTTTGCAATTCTTAGCACCAGCTACTTTGAGTATGGAAATTCATCAAACCTACAAAAGTTATCCATTATTTTCTATATCTTTTTGTGAAGATTACACTTTTAAAAGCCAAGTTTAATCTTTTTAATAGTTTATTATATTGGGCTTAAAAATATAAATGTATTTGTTAGCAACGTCTGCGTAAATTTCAGTTGACAAATGATTTGAGTTTTCTTATCGTAATAGTTTATAAGTTTGTTAAAGTAGATTTTTTACCATTAAGTTGTAGTTCTTATAAACGAACAGAAACTAGAAACTATATTTTATTTTTGTTAAAAAAAAAACTCGAAATAGGTAAACAATGTGTAATATATATTATATGAACATCAGTGCCTTATTTTGCCAGCGTGTGGGGACTTCTTGTGGGGGTCTCATTAGCATGGCCGTGGCAGTGAAAGCCGTCAAGGGGGTATCCTGGGTGCCGTGTCCCGAGTCTAACTCCCATTTATCAGCATTTTCCACACACTCGCCATGAGACGAATTCCAAAATCGATTCGATGTTGCTGCTGGGCTGTCGCTGATGTTGCTGCTGCTGTTGCTGCTGTTGCTGCTTACACTTGGCCGTAATGTCGCACAGGGAGTTTGAGACTCGACGGCAGTCTGGCATCCAAATGTGTTCCTTCAACACACACACACAGATACACACGGACACACACAGGCCGACGAGCAACCCTTCGCACATTTCCATTCCAGTCCCTTTCGCAGCGATTCGTTCGGTCTAGCGCTTTGAATTCGAACCCCCGTTTTTTCAAAGGACTAACTTCAAATGCCGAAAATAAATGCCCCCCTCCCCCCATTTCCCCTTGGCATCGCTCCCTCTTCGCCAAGGGAAATGCATTCTACGTACATAAAAAAGTAGAAGGAACGAAGAAATTTTAATCCACAACGGACCCGTGTGTGTGTCCCCTGGATACCCCGTCGCATGGGTGTGTGTGTGCCTGAGTGTGTGTGTCTGCGTGTGTGTGCCTGAGTGTGTGTTTGTGTGCCTGAGTGTGTGTGCGTGTCATGGATACACATTTCGTGAATGCCGCCCAAGGTGACCAAGGAAGGATATGCGAGGCACCACCATTAGCTCTAGTACTAGCAATAGGATTGGCTATAGCACCACCGAAACACAAAGCAGCGCACCATCATCTGCAATCGTGGCAAGGTTATCACGGCAGCCACACACACTCAGCCAGCTACCTGCTTTCGAATGGCGGATGTTGCATACCGGGGATCGTTTGGCGTGGAATGTGGAAACAGGTGTCCTTGAACCGAGAGCAGGAAGCATTCGGTGACTAATCTGGGCACTGCGTTGGAGAGCCTCCATGGGAAATCTCAGTCAAGTGGATGGCTATCATACCAACTCGGTGTTTAAGAGTTTCCAGCAAACCCAAGATTTAAGCTTAAGACATTTTCTAACTCTTATCACAATTGGTTAAGTATGGTTATTCAAAATGTGTACAAAATTAAAAATTTTGAATTAAATTATATGTTTTATAACATTAGGTTACCTGTTTCATTCTTTGCAAAATGGCGGGACTGAATATGTTTAAGGATTAATAAGTATTCTGAATTTGATTACTACTCTTTTTTTTACTTCAAACTTCCTTTTTTCTATATAGGACCTTTGCTAATACCAACTTATTTGTACTCCATCTAAAGTTTAAAGTAATAAACTAAACTAAATTTTAAGTTTAAAAACAAATGTGATTTCACAAATATGTCGGACCCTTACAAAAGTCAGACCTAAGAAAACTTTGAGTTATGCAAATTTAGCTTCTTAACTTGAGTCAATGATTAAAAGTTCCAGAAACCCAGATTTAGTAACATATTATAGATTCTCGACTTCAAAAACACATTCCTTGCTCACTGCGAAGGGAAAATAGTGAAGCTATCGCCGGCAACGGAATGTGAGCAAAACATCCACAGCAACAACAACAACAGAAGCGAATGTGAAACAAGCGCTGAGATACAGATACAAAACACTTATTTTTAATTTCGATGATTCACCATCGGTTTGGTTCAGTTCGCTTTGGGTTCGGTTTTGGTTTTGGTTTTGGTTTTGGTGTTTTGGTATGGTTTGGTTTGGCTGAAATGAAATTCAGCGACGTCGCCGATGACTGCATGCCTCGAAAGACAGAAGACAGAAGACGGGAGAGGGAAGATGGAAGAACGGAGAATTGGGGGAGCGGAGAACGAGTAAGGAGGAACGGAGACGGGGACGGAGAACGGAAAGCCGAGAACAGGCGACAAAAGGCACAACGAGAGACGGCGCAAAACAAACTGAAAGAATGCACAAAGCGAAAACAGCGATCGGTACTGGCAACGAATCGAAACGAAATAAAAAAACGTTAAAAAAAACACTGGGGGAATATATCCCCAGACGAGGGCCCCAACCCCTCCGACATTCCAGAGACCCTACGCCAGTTGACAGAGATAAGGGGTTATCGCCGAGGGCTGCGCCGTTTGTAGGAGGGTTCAGACTCCCCGCCCGTTGGAAATTCTAGACTTTTGCTGTTCCCCTAGAACCCACCTCCTTACCCCCTTCAAAATTACGATTCTTCTACCGTAGAAGGGTAGAGCATTACCTGGTTCTGCAAAGGAGTTTTTCAATCCAGAGGAAATATGATTTAAACGGGAACGTACACTGCGAAAAATAGTAATACTTTTGTCAGTGGAATCAGTGATAGGAACAAAAATTAAATTAACATTAATTTAACTTTAATTTATTTTTACATTTATTTTTGTTATTCTAAGCGTTAAGCCTAACAATTATATTATCTAACTTTCATTTGCTTACATACAAAGTTTTTATTAATTAAATTTTTTTCTCATAGCCAATTTTTCTATTTACTTCAATGAATCCCCAATTTTTAATAACTTCTTTATATAAATTAACCTTTCCTATTTTGTTTGTGGGCACCACGGTTGTTTTTGATTAGTACCTATTTAACCCTGATACAAACAGTATTAATCCTTTTATTCCCCCCACTAATCATTAGTTTTATTTTAAGTACAAAAAATATACTTGTAAAAGCCAGTTATCTAATACAAAATATACAATATTGTTCATAAACAATCTGCGAACGGAAGCTTATGTGCTTTGAAGTTAAGGCTGAGCGATGTTGATTTAAAAATAGTGCTGACGTACAGACTTCAATTCCACTCAGGGGGAACATTATTTTCTCCGAGTGTCCACTTTTCAGGGATATCACAGGCAGGCAGCATCCCTTTGTCCGAAAGAGAATAGAGGAGCGGCGGAAGTGCTTTGTCGCCATTGATGTGACAACGACTTCCGCTGTCTCAGCCTGACCTGGGCAGCCCAGCCCGGCTTTTTCGTTGGCTTGGTCCGCTCGCAAATATTGATTATACGAGATGGCGTGCCGTATGGGCTATGGGCTATGGGCTATGGGCTATGGTCCCTGGGCTTTCGTTTCTGGACTTAAAGGGTGAGGGGTGGAGCGTTGCGAGGGGGTGGCTAAGTCACCGACAACGGCGCACATCAAAGGCTTCGTCAAAGTTCTCATTCTGCGTTGTGGTTGTTGTTGCTGTTGCTGTCGTCATTTGCATTTTGGCGGGTTCCCAATGAGAAGCGAACGAAGGTCTCTCAAATTGATTGTGAGCCGCAAAACCTGGGAAAGACCTTTTGCATATGCATGTCAAGAGTTGTCCGGCACTCGCCATTGTTGTTGTTGCACGTTGCCGCTGTTGTTGTTGCATATTGCTGCTGCTGCTGCTGCTGCTGGTGTTGCTGTTGCTGGTGTTGCTGTTGCCAATATTGCTGCTTCGCCTGTTGCTTGGCTTCGGCTGGCAGCCGGGTTTTCTGTGTCAGCCACCTGCCTGCCTGCCTGCCTGATCCGTCTTAGGATCTTTGCGACTCGTTTTAACCCCTTGCACGTCACTGTCCCCTGTCCCCTGTACCCCCCATCGTGCCCCAATCCGCTCCTTAACCCGCTCCTTTTAATTGCAAAGGCTGACCGATGCCACGCCCCGAAATGAATATTAAAATGTGTTGCAACAAATGCGAAAAACGCATAAATAAGTAAAAACTGTTGGCCACCGCAGCCAGGAGACAGGATAGCACTTCCTTTTAACCACAGCATTATCATCGAAAAGGGAGAAGCTATAGCTGCATTTTGAAGTGTCGTTTTAGATGCTCTGTTATTTTTTATATTCTCTTTATGTTTTTAGCAATGTAATAAAACAAAATAGTATGGCTAACGGGTAAGTATAGCTATCTTTGTCTAAAAACAAAAGGTTCTTTATGTTTTGCTCTATCAAAAAAGTTAAAAAGTTTAAAAAAAAAGTTGATTATGGGAAAATATCTGAAGTTTTTTTATTACAACAGTGCCATGGCCATAATTGCATTGTTGCGATAAAGTGGATTTCTTTCACAGCCATTTAAAGCAAATTTTTAGAAATGAAGCAATAATATTTTTCTGATATAGCACTACATTGAAAAATAAATAGTCCCGTTGCTTGCAACTCTATTATTTTGAATTATTGGCTTAAAAAGCTTTAAAATTTAAATCTGGAATTCATGTCGCATTACAAGAAATTATACAATTTAACAACCAAATAAAAAAATATCATAACGAACTTAAATAATAGAAATTTGCGAAACTAAAATCGACATAAGATATATGTCCTGCTCTCCTACGATTAAGGCAGAAACTGATTCACCAAAATTGGAAATAGCAGGATTGGTTAGGGTATTACTTTTGCATAAAAATAGGCATCCAAATCAAATGTAACCAAATCATTATCCACAGCCGCACAAAAATATGTGCGTGCAACAAAATGCAATCGGAATCGGAATTGCTGATGGCAATGTGGCGATTGTGTTGCTGTTGCTGTTGCACATCGGTGTTGCTGCCGTTGATGGAGTTGCAGCTATTGCTGCTGCAGTTGTACAGTACATGGTCGGAATATATTGTATATGCTTAATGGTGGGCGGTGGGGCGTGTGCGTGTGCTTTGGGGGTGGTACAACATTGCGGGCTGGGTATTTTTGGGGTTGCATTTGGTGGACAGGAAACTTGATAAGTTGCCCAGTACAAAGGAAATGCATGAAATGTGCATGGAATGCACTGTGTCTGTGGTTGCCATGTGTGTGTGCGTATAATTGCAATGTTTGATTATCTCACGCCTGCTCCAAAATGTAGGCAATAAATAATTAAAGAGCTATTTTAAGTGTTTTTCTGCCTGTTTCAGAAATTCTAAATTCCTTGAATATTTTAGTGCACAAAGTTTAAATTTTATTAACTTTTTTATGGACCATGAGCCCTTTTTTTTGTGGCTGTTTAACTTTAGCACGACCGTTGTGTTTTCAAAACGTATTTCAAGCTCATTCAGCAACTGAGAGATACATTCAGCAAGCCCCACACACAGATACTACTCACAAATACTTTGGTCTTGAGGAGAGAATTTACACTCTCCCTCTCTCTCTCTTTGTTTCTCTCTGTGTCTCTCAACTACCCACCACTGGGTTGCGACGAGTGTAGTTGGAGGGGGGCAAATACGCCCCAGAAAGTATCTCAATCGCTCGGCCCGCTCTCATCCACTCGATTTTCCACATACTTGCCGGGGCGAGTGGCCCAAGTAAGTTTGGATTTCGTTGGCAATGCTTCTTTGGGCCACATTTATACAGCGCATTTTGGTGGCGGGCGCGCCATAAAGTAGCGGGTTCTTTTATCTGCCGCCTGCCTGTGTTGAATTTCATCGATTTGAAGATACTTTGCGGGGCGGCGCCCCATCAAGTATGGGGAAATGTCAAACGCTCGACTGCGTGGCGGCGAATTCGCTACTTGATGGCTGCCTCAAATGGGCGCTGCGCCCCCCGCCCCGCCCCCTTGGAGCCGTAGATGTTGTAGCTGTAGCTGTAGATGTATCCGTAGCTATAGCCATATAGCTATTGCTGGAGCTGGCCGTCTTGCCTGGCCGCCTTGCCTTTCGTTGCCGTTTGCCGTTGCTGTTGCCGTCGCCTTCCCTCCATTTTGCTCGATTCTGCCAGGGCTGCAATTCCCGGATTCTATATAGTACTTGATATATATATATATATATGTATATAGTACTAAGAACTACTGTACTTAAGACTTGTTATACATATATGTATATGGCCGAAGCCTTAACTTGCGAATGTAAGTTAAAGCTTTGAATTAACCTAAGTTACTCCTACAGTCCCACTTAAGTCTTATATTATAAAAGAACTGACAAACCCTTAGCTTTTAAATTCAATGTTTAATAATAATAATGTCCCAATATAATATCTCAACTATAGTCCTATATCTTTCGCATATTTTTTTTTATTTAACAGCCCCTAAAAACACAATGTAAGCTTTTCAAAAACTCATATTCCCAACTATAGTTAGGATTTGTTCCCTTGGTTTGACTCCAGGGCTGCGGTTCCCATATTCTCTATTGTACTTTGTACTTACCGGGAGTTACATACGCTTTTCTCGGGAAAGGGGCCGCATTCTTATCGGACCTCCGTCAGCTGTACAAACCGAAAAATATCACTTAATTTTCGGTGTTCGCTGATAAGGAAGCATACTTGGCTCTGATCGGAGATAAGCTCTGCTTCGCTTTCCGTATGACCCATTTCGGAATTAAGCGATGGTCAAAATTGTATTTAAAAAGTGCAGTGTATGATAAATCGAGAGGGGATTCTGATGAGTTATTAATCTGCGAAAACCATTATGCGAAAACCATAATTCTTGTTCTTGTCAAGAAAAATAAGATAATCATACATTTTTTAAACATTTTAAGTATTCTTTTAGAAAGTTATCTGTTTCTGATCTCTATGGAATTAAGATTGTCATTGAATTAACAATTTTATTTAACATTAAGGTGAATTTAATTTTCGATGTAAATGTATATTTTAATGATTGATTTTGTTTACTTATATAACATAGAACTCATTCTTAAAAACTCCATAAAATTTCAGAGCTAGCTCGCCGGGGTCACCCTTTGATATATTTATAAACAAAGCCCCCCATTGGAGTTGGTTCAGCTGCTGGTGGGGTCCAACTTTGGGGACCTTCGCGGGTGTCAATGCTTTAGAATACTCCAATATTTGTAAGGATATTTCGGAGCTGCTGCAGCCCTGGGAATCTTTGCCCGTTTGTGCTGCGCTGTCGCCTGGCAAGTATTTTTCTTTCTTGGACTTGGACACATAGCGTTCGTCCGTGAATTTTCTTCCCCGTCAGCAGCTGCAAATACAGGGTGCCCCACCGATCGCGCACTGCTCCCTCACCTCGTCTGTATTTGCCCCACACCCCCCTTTAAACAAGCAGACGAACTTCGCCCCAAGGCTGGGTCTCCGTTTCTCCACTTCTCTGGTTTCTCGGCACGCAGCGGGAAAAGCAACAAAAATATTATTTTCTATTATTATTATCTTCAGTTGCTCGTGGCCCTGTATTCCCAAATATATGTATGTGTGTTCAACGACACAGAGTGTCTGTGTGTGTGTGTGTGGGGATGACTGAGCGTGTGTGCGTGCAAGTGTGCGAGAGTTTAAGCTTAAAGCTATTGTACACTTGGTGTGTCGTGTCTGCCTCCCCCTCCCCACCACCTCCCTTCTTCTTGGCCGCCCCTTTCCCTTCCCATTCCCAATCCTCCCAGCTCTTCTTCGTCCTCTCCTTTGTCCTCGTCCTCAGCGGCCTGTCGCTGTCCTTTCAGCCGGAGCCAGCAAGAGCAAGCAGCCAGCCAGGATGAAGCGGCTTGGTGCGTTGGGGTGCACCGAAAGACAGATACTCTTCTTCTGTTTTAGACGTCCAATGTGTTATCATCACAGTATGAAATCAGAAGATTCTTATTTTACTAAGAGATACGTTCTACTTTTATCGACACACAATCCTGTAAAGATCTGAATATAATAAGTATGAGAAAAAGCCTGACTCCTGAAATGTACTGAAATTGTTTTAAACACAATTAAAGGATTTAAAATGTAAATTAGCAATAGGGTGTTTTGATATTTCTTTTCTTTCTCTACTATGTTCGTAGAATGTATTTTTTAGAACTAGAAAAAAAAAACTAAGTTTTAATATCATTAAAACCTATCAAAAGCATTCTTCTTATGTTTAAGTACTCTGAAGTAAAGATACAAATTTTTGACATAAGTAGAAATTCTAAAATTTAAAATTAAGAAAGTCTTTTAAGGACCCTTTTTTTATTGTTGAGTTCAACTGAACGTTTGCCAACCTGCCAAATAAAATGAGTTTTAAAAAGACAATACTTTTAAAAATTAGCTAACGTTATATCACAAAAACTAAATTCTTAACAAGATATTTTAAAAGGTTCTTTTGTTTCAACTACCACTTTGACTATGGTATTTTCATTCCGCATTTTATAAGCTCTCTAAGCCACAGCAAAGTTGAGTCACCCACTTGTATTATAGTGTGTCACACTAACGTTGCCTTTGCTGTTGCCAGTGTCGCCATCACCATCGCCATCGTAGTCATCGTAGCCAGCTGCCTCTGCCCTGCCACGCCCCCTCCACAGAACCCGCCCCGCCCTCACCGCCGAGTCTCCATAGAAGTCTCTGGTTGTTCTGTCCCTGGTCCTACGCTTTTGCCAACGCATTTTTGTTTTGTTTAGAGCGCAAGTTATGCGGGCGCCAAGGTGAAGAAATCGAGAACCAGGCGGCATGAAGAGATGCAGATGGGGGGCAGATGGGGAATACCTCTTGGTACTCGACACATGCCGACAGGTATCGAAAATTTTACCCAAAATGCAGCTCAGCGCGTTCGCAGGGAAAAATAGAGGACGCACGCTCTGAGCAACGGAAGAATTGAAGCTGGCGGCAAAAGTTTGTAGGCAAAGTTGTTCTTTAAGCTGACTTCACCTGACGTCAGACAGCACGCCGGAAGAGCCAGCCGAGCAATCACACCACCCTAAAAACGCCCCGGTCCCAGTCCCAGTTCCAGTCCCAGTCGAGGTCCACCCCCTAAGGCCACCCCCATCCTGGGTTTTTCCCCGGCACACGCACCTTTACACATTTTTCCACTTCCCTTTCATTCCTCCGCTGAGCTCGGGACTCCGGCTCACGGGCCAAATGAAAAATTGCACACGCGGGAATTTGATTTTAACATGAGAAATAAACACAATGAAGCTGACGGCCCAAACGGGCACGGCCAGCGGCTGCGAGGGGGTCCGTGGGGCTGCCAAAGGACCCGAGGGGGTGATGGTGACACTGCGATTGTCGTACATTCTTCGCTCTTCGAGGAACTTTAATTTTCAACTTTAATTAGGGAAAGAAGCGTATGCCACACTTGCTGTTCAATTTATGGGTCAGGTTTTTTTGTTCTTGAACAGCAAAATTCTAAAGCAAGAATTCAATACATTTCGGCTTGGTAAGATTTAGCTAAAATTAGAAATTGTGACCTTTTATTTAATAAATAAATAAATAAAGTAATATTGTCACCCCAAAACCTTAGTTTCTAGTTCTCTAGTTAGCTTATATTCAAGACTTAAAACAAGCTTTATATACATAATCATACACATATTATTATATTACAATAATAAAAATAATAATAATAAGAATATTATTTTAGGCATTTTAACAAGAAGAAAGTTCTACGGAAGTTAAGGAACATTATAATCTTGTACCTTTGTTAGAAAAGTTTTATTTAAGTAAAGTAAGTAAAGAAAGTATTTTTTTCTGTGTTTTTGAAACAAAGTTAAATATTAACCATTTAGTATTTCATTTTTTTTTTCAAAATAATTACTATTACCTTTTGATCAAATGTAAGTATTCATGGCATACGTTCGAAAAACCCTGAATACTGGATTTAAGTAATTTTAAATAGTCTGGGGTTCCGCAAACGAAATTTCAATTAGTAATGATTTACTTGACAGTCAGTAATGGGTGACGAATAAATTCTTGGTGCATAAAATTCGACGTGCTGCGGCACATTTGAAACAGATAAGCGGCAGCGAATTTTCGTATTCCAGCTCAGTGTTCCTCCTCCTTCCCCAATTTCCTGCCTCCCAGCCAATCCTTCTGGCAGCCACCCCTTTTCGGATAGATTGTGTTTTACGTTGGTCGCATTCCTAGCCTAATGCTGGAATTTCAATTTTAAAGACTAACTTGATTACCGCGCGGAGTGAGGCACATAGAGGGTAGTTCCCCATTGTGTCTCGCATGAGTTGGCCCAAAGTTACTTGCAAGGATCAAAGTGACATAAGTTTGCCGTTCGCTGCCTGCCTGGGATTCAGAATCGGCTTTGGCTTTGGCTTTGGCTTCATCTTCATCTTCGGCTCCAATTTATTTAATGCCTGCAAAAGTTTTTAATGTAATTAAAATGGCTAAAGCCTAAAGAGTGTTTAAAGTCGGGAGCTATCGCAGCTTTAAGAGGATTCCCCGCACCGCATTTTTGTTATCTAACACCCACGCGCACCCACACACACACACACACACACACACACACACAGACACAGACACACACGTACGGATTCAGACACACGTGCGCGTTGTGCCATAAAGTGCTCAAGTTACTTGCTGGGATTACCAACCCACATTCTTAACCATTCCCCTCCTAATCCGCCGCCTTCACTTGTTTTCCAGGCGATCCTCGGACCGGACAACGCGGCGTATGCGTCATGCGAAAGCAATGCCCGGCAGCAGCAAGGAGTTTTAACATTTTCCAAATGCTGCAACGTTGATTTCCTTTTTTTTTTTTTCTCGCTCCTCCGAGCAAAACGAGAATTTCCAACTACACACAAGGACGGAGGACGGAGGACAGAGGACGCAGGACGAAAGACCGGTAGGGTGGGTGGCACAGGATGTGCGGACGGTCGCACAGATGAGGCAGCGGAAGCACGGACAAACAAACGGATAAGAAGGCGGAGGGCCACGAGGAGGAGCTGGAACTGGAGCCAAAGAACGGAGCGCACATGGAAGATAAGCGCACAGAGTGCGGCACTGATAACGCAGGTCCTGGTCCTGCTGCCTGTGGGCCAAACTAGAGGGATGGAAATGAATGGCGGGGTGGTGGGGTGGTGGGGTGGTATGTCAGGCGGCGTGGTGTGAGGTCCAGTGAATTTTAACATTTTAGAGAAAATACGAACGAGAGCATTTCGAACGCCGAGCTAGAAGTCTGAAGCGAATTGCGCGAGGACTGTGAATGGGTGTGAGATGTGGGTGGAATTGTGTGTGTTTGTATGTAGTTGGAGTCAAGCTTCCCTAAGATGCATTTTCTTGAGTCAAATTAACATTTATCAAGGAAAATCTACTTGAGTTATTGTTTGTGAACTAAGTTCATTTTTATGTGGAACGTTTTAACTTTCACCAGAATAACAATTTAACCCGAAGTTTATTATGCTAACAAGTTCACCATTTTTTTCCAACTTGCTGATAAATATTACAAAAGAATTTAATTTTACTACAATTAAAAGCCTCTGGGTAATTAAAAAAAAAAACGTTTTAAGCTCAAAAAATGTTGATTTAATTAAAATAAATAATATTTAAAAAAATGTATTTAGAAATAAGTTTTTGCTTTGTATACATTTAGCAATATCTTTTGAAACTAACATAACATTCACCTTAACTTTTGTATTTCAAATACAGCTGCCTTTTAGCCATTACCATTACCAAAAACTAATCAAATCTTTTGAGAAACATTCTTTTTTAATAAAAAATTTCTTGGAATCCGTAACTTTAACAAGGGTTACTTTTCAATATAGATTTCTTGCAGAAGAATTAAAATGTACGCTTATTTCAATTTTAAATGTGGCAGAAGGTGGTTGGAGTTAGGGAAGTTCGACTGTGGCAGCATAGCTGGAACGAAACAATTTGTAATTTATTTGCGAAGCGTGCGATGTGCTCCGGCTCCGGCTCTGTGCGAAAAGTTGAGGCAGCTGCCAAAGGCGTAGCCATCGCCCAGAGACAGTGGCTCCGGCTCCAGCTTTGGCTTCGGCACCAGCTCCAGCTCCTGTTCCCATTTTCCGTGCATTTGAAACCGAAACTCGGGCTGAAACCCTGGCCTGATCTGAGGCCCAAAAACTCGACGCTGGGAGCACGCGTAAGCAGATACCCAGATACAGATACAGATGGTGCTCCCCCCCCCCGTCCAGAAAGCACAGCAAAGCACACACACACATAGCAAGAGAGGGGTAGAGGGAGGGGAGGGAAAGGCGACGCGTGGGTGGTCCTGGGTCCTGGGGAAACGGTGGATGTACTGGCATTCACGCAGGGTGGTTCTCAGTGCTCCGTTGCTCTTTAAAGACCTTTAAACTTTAAGCCGAATGTCAGCCATAAAAAGAATCAAAAATAAAACATGGCAGCAAAAGTTTAGGATGTCGGATAAGCTCAAATAAAAAATATTAAACTCAAATCTTAAAGACAAGCGAAGACGACAACGATTTGGATTAGCATTTTCGAAATTTATTTAATGTATTTTATAATGCTTTAAAAGTTGATGCTTTACAATTGGAATTCAAGTTTTAACTATCCGTGTGGTTGTGTGAGTGCGGCTTCTTTAATTGCTTTTTTTTAATTTTTTGTCTTTGTTGTTGCTGTTGATTAATGCTCAACTGGCCAAGCATTTGGAATACAAACTGTTCATATTAATTGTAAATGTGTACGGTAATCCAAGTTGAAGTTTGTCTATTGGAAGTTATTCATTGACTACAGTCGGCAGTTTTGAGGAGTGTGTGCGAGTGTTTTTGTGTGACTAAATAATCTATCTCAAAATACAAATATCAAGCACTTTATAAACCATTATATCCGTTATCCAATATTAAATACAATCGTTCATATCAAAATTCTTGTTTGTTTGTTTGTTTGTTCGCTAAGTAATTATTGCTATGGTGGAAGAGCGTTTAAGCTCTGCTAAGTACAAAATTCTCTTTTTGCGAGTTGGAGTATTCGTCTATTGTTTGCTGGGAGGATCTCCTGGGTGAAAATCAAATTAAAATCGGACTCGGGCTGGGTGCGTGAGTGGGCGTCTATATATCTGGTTGGTAACGCTTAATCAGTCTTGTATAGAAACAAATTAAAATTAGCAAATTGTCTACAACTAAGCTTTGTGGCTATCTCCTTCCTACTTTTCGTTGTCAAGCAGCATTATCTAGTTAAAAAAAAGGTATAGTTTATAATTGTTACACAAACCATTGGAGATGGGCGCTGCTAGTGGAACATTGAGATTAGCTTGCACTTAGTTAAACCATATTTTAATTCGACACTTACGAAACAAATGATATCTTGAACATGTACACGGCGGTTATACATAGTTGCCTTTTCATCAATAAATTAGGAATTAGAGTAGCAGAATTAAATTACAACTAAAATTACGATACGAGACAGAGATATTCAGGGAACTCATGCATCGCTATGTACAGGGTTTAGCGCATTTTAAGGTTGGATTTGGAGAGCGTCGTGTAAATGCAATCGACTCGCCGTCGCTTCGCTTTGCTTCGCCTTCTTGGCCTGGGCTGGAAGTCATGAACTTGTGGGGCGTGGCTTTTTGGGGCTTTAAACGTGGCCTAATACTTGGTAACTTAAACGGATTTCGATTTACAATTGTTATCGCCAGGGGCCTAACACTTAGAATTTACAACTTGTAACAGGGGACCGGGAACTGTGGCGTACAATATCGGGGAGCGGGCAGCTGGGGACGTGGGGACGTGGTTGCCTGGAGTTCACCGCCCCTCTAACTCCGGCTGTCGTTGCTCTCGCTGAAGCTCTGCTCGCTGGACTCGCGCCGGCTGCTCACCGGCTTGGCCTTGTACTCTGTGATGAACACGGTCACCGAGTTGACCGTCACCTCGCGCGTCTGCGCCGTCGACCGGTCCACGTTCTTCAACCGGGCCGGGTACCGCTTGTGCCGCTGCCGGTCGTGCCCGCTGCCATGCCGCGATCCGGAGGCAGACTTCCCGTTGGGCATGTTGGCGCTGGCGCCCGGCAAAGTGGCGGCCTGCTGGGCGACTAGCGCTGAGTTCAGGCGCGGTTTGCGCGTGGAGGTTCCTGTGGACAAAAAGTTCAAAACGTAAGTGAGTGAACCAGTGATATATATCTATATCTTGCTTAAGGCACATTGTTTTGTTTAAATTTAAATGGATTATATTGCTAATAATATTCAATCCACTTGTTGTTATCAATTTCAATTTGTAAATTACAGTCACAACTGCAAATTTTAGTTAATAATTTTATCATGTTGGTGAATATGTAAAACCGGTTGGTTTTTGTATTTTGTTAAGTTTGTGTAATCAATACAATGTAATGCATTGCATAATGACTCATTGATCATCTTGACCACTCGTTACAGCTTTATGTAAGCCCCATTGTTTTGTATGGTTTAAATTTTTTTTCATTTTTAAGTGATGTATCCACTGATGTCTACATCAATCTCAATTTGTATCCTGGTAGATGGCTCTATAAAAATCCCTCCAAAAAACCGTTCAATAGTCAATCGACTAATCGAAAACGAAAACCGGAACGCGTCTGGCAATCTTGGGAATCGATGGATCGGGGGATTCGGAAACCGGGAGATTCGGAATCGGGAATCGGGGTCACTCACCTTTCCGCACGTCGCACATGCGACACTTGAAGGCCTCCGCCGAGTTTCTGTATGTGCAGACGCTGCAGTCCCAAAAGTTCTCCTCGATCACCTTCGCTTGCCGCTTTTGTCGTCGCACCGGCGAGGATTTCTTGTCCATAATAGAGGGAAACCAACCTGGCTGGCTGGAAAAACAATCCGACGAATTGCAGCTGAAAATGCCCGACTTTTCCCTCTGCCGCCGCCTCTGCTCGCCCCTGCTGCGCTGCAACTGCGCTGCCTGGGTGCTCTGCTCTCTCTCAGCTCCTCTGCCTGATTTGTTGTTGTGCGCCCACTTTTGCCACGCCCTCGCACACACACACGCACAACGGTGGCTCAGTGGAGATTTGCTGCGCTTTTGGCACGCATTTGTTGTTTAATTCGAGGGTTTTCGGTGGCTTTTTGTTGTGAAAAAAACTTTCTGCAATTGTCTTTTTGGCTGCGGCAGCATTGCCATATCGCGCAATTGCCCAATACGAGGCTATCGATATATCGATTGTGGAGCGTAAACAGTGTTGGCAAGCATTGTTTTTTTTTGTGGTCCGGCAACTCTTCGGCCCATTTAGGCGCCAAAGTATTTTAAATTTAAAATTTCTTGTCATTTGTTTTTGTTTGCTATTTATTGCCAAGCCAAGCGAAGCTATGGCCCACGCTTTTATTTTTTTAGCCAGCCAAAGGTCAGCTGCTTCAGCAACAATGCAAAGGTAAGCGGTTCTGCTTATGTTTATTATGTTTAGTGGATGGGAAATTTTAAAATAATTTTTAGCCACCTCAAGTATTTATATGTAAAATATTTTTAACCAATAGCTGGCATTTTTTTTGCCTTCCATTAGTCTATCTTTAACGCTTTGCGTTTCAGCCATTTGCTTCTGTACAAACTTAACTTATTTGCATGCAAACATCAGCTGATTTGTGTTTGCATAGGTTTGTATCTCTTTTTTGTAGCCCCCAGATCACATCTTATCGCAGTCTTATCATCAGTTCATCCCTTTTGGATTGTAGGCACCCAGGAAGGTGTTACATTTGCGACAATAGTGGTTTCCTGTCCGACAGCTATTCATGCAATAGGGGACAAAACAGGCGCAGCAGCAAAAACTGAAACGTTTTGAAACAGAAATAAATGTATATTAATTATATAATATAATTATATAAGTTATAAGATACTGTAAACAAATATAAACAATTCGTTTGAAGCTAATTAATATATATAATATAATAATCATAATTTACAATTACAATAAACATACAATCAACAAACTAGAAAGTGTATTTCGTGTGACTTTCTTGGCATAATAAATAAGGGATAGTACAATTTCAACATTTGTAAAGTTTTGCAATTACATTTAAATAAAGCATATAGATAAGAAAATTAGTAATTCTTAAAATCTTAGCCTTAACAATGTAATTCTAGATAATGATTCAGAGAAACCTCAACTTACCCCACTAGGCAGAGAAGACCTGCAACCATGTGTGTTCTGGAATTAGCAGTATGTGTCATTCTGGTAGTTTTGTGGGCCCCACAGGCGGGGCAGTGGACCCTACTTCGATTTGGACCCAGATTCAGGGCATCTGCAATAGCAGAAGTGACGTCAGGAGAGCTTTATACTCGAGCCACGATTTAACTACGAACCGATCGGCACCACTGTAGGCGGCTGTGGTGCTGGCTGCTCGACAACAACCACTGGCGGTAGTGCTGGGACAATCGCTGGTGCAGAAACCACTGGAACCACCGGAACCGAGATCGCCACATCGTACGATGGTGGAGCCTCCACGGGCAGACCCATGGGGTTGGCCAATTCCCTCGTTGGCGTCGGCGACGGGGCACTCGGGGTGTTGAAATCCACTTGCGGATACAGCATGGCTCGCTTCTGATCCATCTTTTACACACTATTATAAACCTAGTTCGAGTGCGAGGTTCAGCTTTTTTTTTTTTTTTGTTATGAGTAAGAGATTCCGGTTCTCCGACAAGCCAACGAAAGTGTTTACTTTGCGTATTTACAACTAGACGGCGTCTTTTGCACTTCGCTCGCCGCTCGCAACTGCCAGCGGATTCGGATCCAGGTAGAGATTCAGTTTCGGAATCGCATTCAAGTTTTTGGCTCAGATCGGAGCGAGCTTGAAAAGCTCCCAGATGATTGAGCAATCTTTTTTGGCTGTTGCAAAACCGAAAACATTTTTCGTGATTGTGTTTACCGAGCTTTATCAAATGCACAAATGAACAAATATCTTTGTTTATCCAACTTATCTTTCATAGGAGAATAGGATGTCCAACATACAGATAGAAAAATGTCGGTAATTAAGTAAGCTCTGAGTAAAAAAATATAGAGATATCAAAGTGCATTGTAGCGTAATATTTAAAGTGAGTGTCACTTCAAGAATCCTAATAAAACTCCGAAAAGCTTTGCAATTAAATATTAAACAAATATATTACCCTAAAAAAGAGCAGTTAACAAGACTTCAATTTTAAGAACCAGTTTCACTGTTGTTTTTGTAAATTTTCACTTTACATTTCAAATTTAGATTTTATTAGCAAATAATATTTATTTTCTCTCTTCAAATATTTGGTTTACATTTCCAAAATTTAAAAATAACTGGGTTCTTTACTAATATAACCCTTTTGTTAAACATCTTACTTAAATTGAATTCTCAGCAAAATTAAAGCTTGAAATTCCAGTTTTAAATGTGTTATACTTGAATTTGTATCAGTTTGCGTATTGCAAAATTTGTATTTACTAATTACTTGAAGAAAATGTGTACATATGAACGGAGCAATCATACGAAAACTCCTCAGTTTTGCTTACTTGCGATCGTAGGTGCCCAAATAGCGATCGCACATGCCACAGTAATGATTCGTGTTCATGCAGCTGGAAATGCAATATGGCAGACACACACAGCAGTACAACCTGTAAAAAGTGAAAGAACCAATTGAATGAATCATAGATAAGTGTAATCCTCACTGAAAACAATAAGATAGCTTTAATCTTTCTTTAAAGGTAAAATAAACATTGTAAATTTACTTTACCAGAAAAATTGTTTGACTTAAGTTCATGGTTTTTATTACTAAATATTATTAAAATTTGTTGAATATTACTTAAACATAACTTAAGACATTAAATAAGACATATACATTTAAAAATGATTTAACCAGTAACAAATAATACATTTTGTTGCATCCCATTTCATATTGAACTTAATTCGATGCTTTAAGGTAATATCCATATTATCCTCGTATCCAACAGTTTTTTTATGGTTAAAAGTGGCTTGTACAAACCGGCCTGTCAGAAAGATGTTAATTCATATCATTGATACGACGTTCGTATTACGAAAATTTTTTTGATAAAAGAGATAACATATCGCATTTATAAGCCACATTGTCCAATTTCTCAAGAGTTATTTTATGGCTTCTTTTTTTCGGCAAACACACCCAATTGTGATAGAAACTAAACTTACATGAATTTTAAACTAATGGGTAAGAAAAATGTATCAAGAAGGTTTAAAAAAATACCTTAGACTGTAGTATAGAAATTAATTTAAAAAGTATAGGTGCTATATTTTTTAGTTATTATTATTTGTCAAAACTAAACTATCAGTTTTTTTATGCATTAATATTTAATTGAGGCAGGGTTTGCTTACTTATCAAGCTTTATTGGCCACCCGTTCAATTTTATCTTTTCTGTGATTTAAAAAAAAAAGCGTCGCAACCTTTCAAGTTGAAGTTAACTCACAATATTGATAAGAACAAACATAGAAATCCATGGTTAATGGTTACTTTGTATACGTACAAATTTTGTCTTAATTTATTTAAGACTCATGTTTGTAAGCCTAATTTGTTTAACTATTTTGTTCGTTTACTTACTGGAATAGGCACAATAACAAGGCAAACAGATGGGTGCGCGAGTTGGGCCTGCAGGAGACCCGTGTCCGGGCGAAATTGTGGCAATGCGGACACTGTACGTCTATGGGCTCGGGACCGTATGGCGAAGTGGGAATTACGATGACCGTATGCTGGGTGGCAGTAGCTGCTGAGGTCGGTGCTTCTAGAGCTGGTCCCTTAGCTTCAGCCGGAGTCGATGTGGCCTGGTCGTAACTCGGTGGCGCCGGTGGGAGGAGATGCTGGTGCTCGGGTGCCGCCAGCAGCTCTCCAGATCCCTTGGGTGCCTCCAAGGGCGCAGCTGGATAGACGGGATCCATATTTTTGGCCTTTCTGGATGTGTGACTCGCTGGAAAATGACACAAGGGAGCACCGTGGAAACAAAAAAAAAGTGCCTCGTATCGCGTTTTCTTATCAAGTAAAGACAAAAGCTCGCCGGCCCGATTGTTTACCCTGCTGGGGGAATTTCATCGTCTGGCGACACCTAAACAAAAATGTTCGCATTCTCAATGATTTGTGTGATTGTGTGTGGAGGGTGTTGTGATCGGTTCGATTTGGTTCGGTTCGTTTGGTACTGTTTATTTTTTTTTTGTAGGGATTACAAATCACCGTTGTAGACGCCGACGAACTTGTTGCAGTTGCCGCAAAAGTGGTTGGCATTCATGCAGCTAGTGGCGCAGTAGGGCAGACATGCGCAACACCAGAGCCTGTGGTTTTTCCATTAAGAGATTAGATAAGGTGAAGCTGAAGCTGAAGTATATAACAAGAGGAGGTCCAGAGATCTTACCCAACAATACAGAGGAGGGCGGCCATGCAGTGGGTTTTCACACTGGGCGTGTACTCAACGCGGGTGAGCTTCTGGACATGACAGTGCGGGCAGGTAATGAAGCTGGGATCGGGACCCACGGGCAAGACAGCTTGATCTGTAAATTACAAACAGTGTTTACTATTCTAAACTTGTTCTTGACGTCACGAAAAGACCCACGTTGAATGATCACCACGGGTGGGGGTGCTGCAGCGTGAACCACTCGGATTGGTGCCTGCACATGAACCACCTGCTCGTAGCTAGGCGGTGGCATCTGGTGGGGATAACCAGTGGGCCCCGCCGGCGGCTGATTGTACTGCATCTTCGTTTGGGAGCCAACTACGAACTGAAACTCAATCCGACTCTCGCGATTTCGTCTTTGCGCTGCCGATGTTGCACAACATTGCTACAGCTGAAGTGTGTTGCTGGCAACAATGTCTATAAAAGCTATACCTTTTTAGCTTTTTATCTTATTGGCTGGTAACTATATTGTACATAAATCCAAACATCTTTATTTGTTAAAAATGAAAGAGATTTTTTCACAGTCACAAAATTAGACGGAACTGAAAAAAAAATGCTATTATCTTAAAGGAAATTGTCATCATGTATGGGTATCCGGGTTGGGAAAGGACCTTGTTTTTTTGATCTAGATAAAATACAAGGAAGTGGCGAAAATAAGTACTAGTAAGGTAAGGAATTGGTAAAATTTTAAAAAAAATACTTTTTGTAATTAAAATTGTTTATTACTTATTAATTTCGAGCTCTCGAGAAGTTGCAGCAGACTTATGATATTTTGAAAACGCACTCGTAAATAAAAAACATATATCTATCTAGCATATGCGGCGAAATTAACTTCTTTAAGGTGCAGTGAAATTACGCATTCATAATAAATCAAAAATTTAAAAAAAAAACAAATTTTACATATAAATATGTACCTTTTGAGGAGCATTTCCAAATCTAAGCCGAGGGCCTCCACAGTAACGTCTAATATGTAAACTGCGCTTCGAGAACTGATTTGGCAGCTATCGAGAACCACAACCAATTTTGGTGTTATGAAAAACTACGATTTTTCCCGTTCTTCCTTTGAATGGTATTTTGAAGTTTGAAGTTTGTTTAAAAACTGTACCTAATATTTCTATCCAGGTCCTTGAAAAACTACGATTTATCCCGTTTTTCCTTTGAATGGTATTTTGCAGTTTGAAGTTTGTTTAAAAACTTTACCTAATATTTCTATCCAGGTCCTTGAAACTTCCGTAAGGTTGTATCGTCCATAGCTTGTTTAATACTAAAAAGAGTACCCAAAGAAACTTTAAGTAGAACTAATATTTATTATTTTAATATTTAATATTTTTTTTAATACATATTAGAATATTCTTCATGGAAACGTATAACTTGTTCCTTGATGTGCTGCAATGGACGTACTTAAATTCCCATATTTTTCTATACTGTAACCAGAATCTTTGCAACAGTTTGAGCACTTTTAGACACGGTTCGCTTTAAAAGAAGTGTGCTGAAAAGCAATGCAGAAAGGACCTCTTTGATGGCAAGGTTTTTTTTCTTCAAAATCGGAACTTTCCTTTCCAACCAAACAAAATTTTCTGCTCTCAATTTTGTTACCTTTTAAAAACGACATCAAAAAAAATTTGCTTGCCCAAAACACAAACTGGCTTACATGCCGTATGAGTAATTTTTATGGAAACTTTAAGACCATTGCACAGACCCTTAGACTTAATTTGGGTATTTATTAAATTTATTTTGTACCAATGTCTACTATTTAAAAGGGAGAGAATAAAATTCCTTATAGAAAACAGCCTTAAGATCAGTACCTAGATATAAGTACATACTCCCAAACACTGGTGGGCATAAGTATATAAACATATATTATGTCATCTTAGTTTTTTAGTCCAAGGGATTTGCTCGGCTTGCTTCTTAAACGACTTTGGCTCGAAAATGCTAAGATCCCCATAAAGGCCATTTACTTTAAAATAGTTTTTAAAAACCCAAAATGTTTTAATCGTTATTTTAGTAAAAAGTGCAATAACGGAAATTCAAAAAATATATTTTTTTGATTGGTAATTATAATAATTGTTGTGACGTTTGTCAAATTCAGCAGTAAGTACAAAAATATTGATAAGAATGAGATTCTGAATCGAACATATTTTTAGTCAATTTATAAATAAATAAATAACGAAATTTAACGTTAATAAGATGACACATTAATAGCAAGTCAAAATTGTTTTGTTTTATTTTTTGTATACACAACACTCAATCAACTACTTAATCCCTGGTTTTCCACAGCAGTAAAGAGAGCTGTAATATATGTCGGTAAATACAATTTGAACTCTGTTTAAGGACAACTTTATCACTGGAGCATACCGCATATTAAACCAAATTCTTTGTCTCCAAGATAAATGCAAATCATCAAAGAGGGTATATCCTTCAGATGGTTCTCTCTTTGCGGTTTTTTGTTCCGACAAATTTCTATAAACTTCCGGCGAACGCCTTTTACAAGCTGGTCTGTTCCTGAACAACATATTTTCAAAACTAAGCTCTTCCCAATAGCAACAGAATCAAGCCCGAGATTGTTTTCCCAAATTCTAAGAATAATTCCATGCGCAGCTGATAAGCCTCGAATGTTATTAAGTGATGAAATCGAGAGTACATATTGATTACAATTATATTGTGGAAAAGCACAAATTTGAAGTTAATGAAATAAAGCATGAACATGTAATAATGTTATATTCACAAAATACTTTGTCTGACAAGAGGTTAAATTAAAAGGTTTATTTGAAATGTATAAATAACAAGAAAGGAAGTCGATTTCTATTTATGTGCGTATATGTTTAAAAACACTGAAGCTATGATGATTTTCAGCTCAATTAATTTCTTTGTTAAAAAAGTAATTCTGTTTTACGGTCAGACGTGACTGGTGTTCTTTATTTGCTGCGACAAAAATGTTATATGTTCTATACAATATATGAATTTTAATTCTGATATGAGAGTTGGTAGTCCAAGTACGATTACTTCGTCAATTCTAGTTCTCTTAGGCTCAATTCGGTCAAAATCGGTCAATTTCTGTACAACATTTTATAAGGCTCCAGTATATTTTATATTTATTCTGTTTTTATACCCTTGCAGAGGGTATTATAATTTCAGTCAGAAGTTTGCAACGCAGTGAAGGAGACATCTCCGACCCTATAAAGTATATATATTCTTGATCAGCATCACTAGGAGAGTCGATCTAGCCATGTCCGTCTCTCCGTCTGTCCGTCCGTCTGTCCGTCCGTTTCTACGCAAACTAGTCTCTCAGTTTTAAAGCTATCTGCATGAAACTTTCCCAAAAGTTGTCTT
This sequence comes from Drosophila gunungcola, assembly GCF_025200985.1. Lineage (NCBI taxonomy): Eukaryota > Metazoa > Arthropoda > Insecta > Diptera > Drosophilidae > Drosophila > Drosophila gunungcola. The sequence goes on along the minus strand of NW_026453169.1, from coordinate 1,691,295 downwards.
TCTATTGCAGGTAGTATATAAGTCGGATCGAGCCGGATCGGACGACTATAGCATATAGTTCCCATAGGAACAATCGGAAAAATAAACAACAAAAAATTATAACTTTGGTGTTTTTTAATTGTTTTTTTAGTTCTTCGAGATATAGTAATGGTTAAATATTTCAGAATTACGGTTTAAATCATCTAAATCGGACGACTATAGCTTATAGCTCCCATAGGAACAATCATAAAAATAAATAAAAAAAATTATAACTTTGCTGTTTTTTTATTTTTTTTTTTTAAGTGCTTCGAGATATAGTAATGGTTAAATATTTCAGAATTACGGTTTAAATTTCAACAAAATCGGACGACTATAGCATATAGCTCCCATAGGAACAATCGTATAGCTGCCATAGAAACTATCAAAATTAAGCTGCAAATCATAATAGCTTCAATGTTTTTAAACATACACGCAAAATTTTAACGTTTTCAAGAGTATTTAGTTTTTGAAATAGCTGCAAGTGTATATGAACTTCGGCTTGCCGAAGTTTGCTTCCTGTCTTGTTTATTATTACTCGAATTCAAATTGCAAATCTGGGGTATAGTTTTAAATATGCTTATTAATTTATATAATTTATATAATGATATTTGGTTTTCGAGGAGATTCCTAGTTCTTGTAGGTTCCCACATAGGCGCCACAGCTTTCACAAGTGTGTTTGGCCGACTGACAGGTGGGGCTGCAGTACGGGATACAACAACAGCAAATGCCCCTAGAAACAGGATTGTTAGTATTGGTATAAAAATCAAACATTTATATGTACATACCCCACCAAGCAGATAAGCATGGCTAATAAATGGGTCTTGGTACTTGGTTCAAATTCGACTTTCGTTTTTCTACGGACTCCGCAGCTCGGACATGTGGCCATTGATGGAACCATCCCCAGCACATTAGGAAGTACTATAAAAAAGTAAAGTTTTTAAAAAATTCAAAGGTAAGATTTTTAAAAAAAGTATTTTCATAAAGCGTGCAACTCAATATTGCAATACACTAACGAAATTATGAAATCTGTGAGCTTCTTGGAATCGTGATATTGCATATAAAATAAACAAACAAAAAAAAACAAGAAAAGAAGCAGCTGTTGCAAAAATTAAATATTCTTGAAAACACTTAAATTTCGATTTATATGCGCATATGGTTAAAAACATTTAAGCTATGATGATTTTCAGCTCAACTATTCAATTATGGCAGCTATATGAAGGTTTCCGATTTAAATTAAACTAAAGTCGTAAATCTGAACTATTAAATTATTACTATTTCTAAACAAAATTTAAAAAAAAATAAAAATTGAGAAGTTTTTAAGTAAATTTTTTTAATATGCCGATTGTTTTCAATGAAGCTATATGACATAGTCGTCCGGTTTTATTGAAATTAAATCGATTGTAATGAAATATTTAACTATTACTACATCTCGAAGAACTAAAAAAATTAAAAAAACAGCAAAGTTGTAATTTTTCCATTTATTTTTCCGATTGTTCTATATAGCTATATGCTATATAGCGGACGGACAGACGGACATGGCTAGATCGACTCTCTTAGTGATGCTGATCAAAAAAATGTACACTTTGTAGGGTCGGCGATGCCTCCTTCACTGCGTAATTTTAAGAACTTATAAAAACCTGACAAACCTAAAAACAACGGGAACCAAAGAAATGAGTTAAATATTTTTTTATGCAAAGCACGTAATAAAAACGAATTTTCTCATTTTCTACTTCGCACTCTTGGCTGAGGCATCTGATAGTCTTTCTACGCAATTTTTATATGTACGAGTACAATGTTTTGCCCTTAGGATACGTTTTTCTTCGTACTTACCTTGCACAAACTGGGGCTGTGCCACAATCAAGGGCTGTGCCTGATTTAGATTTGAATTCTGCTGCTGGGTTGAATTATAGCTCGGCGGTGCTTGTTCCAAGGGAATATTCTTCTCCATTTTTCGCTGTTTATAAATCCGGCAGATGTGCTTCTCGTTGCGTTGTAGTCACGAAACTAAATGCTGTTCCCTGAACGGCCTAAAATTTGTTTGACTTTTTTCCAGTCTTGCCATTAGAGAGAGAGCCAAGTGTAGATCAAGATAAGAATTTATCTACTAAAACATAAAGCTTTTTAATCTGAATGTGAGAGAGTAAGCTTTCGTATATGCTAATCAAAACATACATTTTGAGTTTGCGCAGTGATAAAATAAGCCAAAAAACCGAACAATTCCAAAATATACATACATATATACTTATTTTTTAATGGTAACAATACTATTCCTTATAGTCACAGAAGTATGCGCATTAGTAAATCTAATTTCGTGCGTAGAGTATCTCAAGCCATTGTCTGAAAATAACAATTAATAACGGAAGATAACATAGCATAGACACTCCCCAAAGCTCACCACATATACTATGACATGTTCGCTTCAGTCTTCATTCAGTCCATCAGTCTTTCGTCGAGGTAAAAAACTCTATCTGCCTCTCTCACTCTCTCTTTTCCAAAAAATAATAGAATACTTCCGAAAAGCTCCAACGCCCGATCATTTTCAAGTATTTTTTCATTTCTTCCGTTCATTTCTTCCCTAACACCTTCCTCCCATTCTGCAAAAAAAACCATAACAAACAGAAAATAACACCAAACTCTAAACATTTTTAAAGAAAAATCTACAGCATATGCAACAAAATTAAAAAAAAAAAACAATAATAAAAACCATCAGTAAATAAAACCAAAATTTAAATTTAAAAAAACCATAACGGTTATTTATATAAAAATAAAATTATGATGTTATTCGAGTGTAAGGTCTACACCGTAAGAATTTATTGATGCCACCCCGTTTTAATTAATTGTGCGCTCATTTTAAAATGACGGCTTGAAGGCAAAAGGCTTATGCAAACTAAACTATCAGCTTTGCGCAAAAATTCTCTAAACAGGAAATGCGTATTTCTACTAGAACTCCAACTGTTATTCAAAAGTTTTTTTGATAAAGTTTATTTTATAGGATTTATTGATAAAAAAAAAAAACAAAACCAAAATAATGGTTTTTACCGTTATTTTGGAAGAAATCGGTCTTGTCGCAAACTTTGACCTATTTTTTCGTAAACAGGACCCCAAAATACATAGATCGGAAGCTTATACTTAAATAATTGATTGGATAGATTTTATTATTATTGGAGGGCAAAATCTTTTAATTTATGAACTGTACAGCTGGGGCTCAAATCACTCACAAAAGAAAAGGTTACCACTGCTATTAAATGATAGATAATTAACTAATTGATTGGAAAGATTTTATTATTTTTATTGCGTACTTTTTTAATATGGAATAACCTTTATTCGATTTTTCAAATTTAATATTGGTTGCTCAGTCTGCTTGGCCCAAAAATAGCTTGATCCACCTAAGTTAATAATATACTGATTTAAAACAATAAGTAGTAAGATCAACATAGCAATCTGAAAAAAAATGTCATTTTATTGCCTACTTCAGATATCTAAAAACGATTTTACATAATTCGTAATTTGTAACTCGAGATCACGTTTTTATAACAAAACGTTTTTGATAACATTCATTACACTGTACTCCCTATACAGAGGGATCCCGACTATGAAAATTATCTATTATGTATTAGTATGTTGTTTCAGTTCACTTTACTTTGTTGTTTACAGCTAATTATTTATTTATTTAATCATATAAATCAATAAAAAAAGGAATCAAAATGTACAGGTTCTTGAGGATGTTTGGTACTCGCAGATGATCACTAGTTCTTGTAGGTTCCCACATACTCTCCACAGCTACTACAGGTGTGGTTTGCCGACTGACAGGAGTCGGTCATGTACGGAATGCAGCAACAGCAAATTCCACTGAAAGCCGGTTTGTTAATATATGCTAAAGGGTCAAACTTAAAATACATACCCAAGCGCACAGATAAGCAGAGCTATCAAATGAGTCTTGGTATTTGGCTCAATTTCGACATTGGTTTTGCTACGGACCCCGCAACTAGGACACGTTGCGGTTGATGGAAAGTTGCCCAACACATTCGGGAGTGCTAAAAAGAAAAATTTGTAATTGTTTTTTTTTTTGTATTACATGAATTTTTGCTAATATTATTCACAGAATGAAAGCAACAAAACCAATTCAATATTACCATATAAGGGATTGATGAAATTTGTAAATTTACATTATTATGCAAGAGTAATGCTTTTAATGATACAGTGACGAGATTTGTTATTGGCACAGAAAGAATGTAGAAAATCCTCGAATTATAATTTAGAGTACTATGTAAAACGGCTTAAACGGAATGAAAATACCAAATCGATACAGTTTTAACAAAATAGTTTATTAAAACTCAAGAGTCCCTATAATTGTCTTCCAGGAAATGTAGAGCTTTTTGGATTTTTAAACTTAATAATTATCGACATGTACCAGTAGTTAGTTTACCACTATGTTTAAACATTTTAATAGTCTTTTTCTTTCTCTTGCAATCATTTTCTTTAAACAATTTCAGTATTTACAAGATTTTGGCGCTTTAAAACATGTTATTTCAGTTTGGGATAGGCTTACTTACTCAGCATAGGCTGAGGCTGTACCATAATCAACGGCTGTGTCTGATTAAGGTTTGGATGGACCGGCTGGGTGTCGTTGTAACTGGGCGGTGCTTGTTCCAAGGGAATATCCTTATCCATTTTTTATTTTTTTTATAATTCCGACAGATATGCTCCTCGTTGCGATTCAGGTACGAAACTAAATTGCTCTTCACAAAACAGCCTAACAAAGCCTTTCCCACGTTTGCCAACTGAGAGAGCAAAGCATTGATCAAACACAAGAATTCTTGGTTCTGGAACGAAAGCTTTTTAAAGCTGCGCGGGAGAAATAGAATTTTCGTTGGTGCTAATGGTACCATGAATTTCTTCTATTCAAACATAAACACACACATATGTACAATAAATTGCGTGCGTTGTTTATTAAACAAAAGCTGCACGAAAAAAAAAACTTTGCTCAATTTGACGTATAAAATAGTTATAATTCCTTTGCAAACTAAATGGATATTCTCCCTAGGAAATATTTACTCTTAAGTTATATGTTAGTGAATTTTATTCCACCAAAATAGTTATTTATCAGTTTGTTTATCCCATAAAAACTTCTACCTTACCGATATTTATAGTGCTGTTATCACAATAATGGACCCGCTACTGTAAAAGCAATAATTGGTATGTTGGTACTATCTGAAACAAGAAAATAATAAAAAATGTATTTGCTCTAAAATATGTTTGTTTGGTGCTCACACCTCTTAGGAAAAGCGATACCTTCCCATACCTCATTACTTACTACATTACTGCTGTAAAAATGCCATATAACCAAACAAAAACAAAATTCATCCACTTATTTGATCAATGTAATTGTCAATGTAATCAATATATATGTTTGTGTGTAGAATCTACTAACTATTATCTACATATAAAAAAGGCAAAGATACTCATGGGCTCGTGGTTCATTTGTGTGAGTGCCCTTCATTTCAGAAGTTCATTGCTGCTCAAATTCATCACTCTTTCAACAACCTGGCAGAGCCGACGCTCTTATCTAAAAAAAAACTATTGCTGCTTTTCTAACTCTCTCGCTCTCTTTCTCCTCTCATCAAAAATAATAGGCAAAGTTACTCGTGGAGCGAAATGGTATCTTGTATTCATTAAAAAGTATGTAACAGGTCGAAAGAAGCTTTTCCGTATAAAGTCAATATATTCTATGTCCGTCTGTCTGTCCATATGAATATCGAAATCTTGGAATCTATAAAAACCGGAGATTTGGGATAATGCGCCCACATAGCGCGTTAGTCTACCATGTCACTCAGGGACATGGTAGAGGTTAGTTATACCGTTGTATTTGTTAATTTGTGCAATATCTATCAACTAATTTAAAAATTCCAAATCGTTTCAATATTTTTGAAGTTATTATAGATAGATATAGATTTTAATTTTCGGGCAGATGGCGCCACCTAAAAACCGATTATTTTCAGGGGGCAAATTTATTTTGAAATTGTCTAGCTGATTTACGGTATCTAATACGCTTCGTTCAACTGATGAAGTCCTTAAAGTCAGTCAGCTGACAAAAGCCTTGTTACTTAACCATTTCAAAGCAGCGTCCCGATTACAGAACAAACTTATTAAAAATATAGTAATTTTTTCTGTTAAAATAAAAATGAGTAGTCACAAAATGCGATATCAGAAGTTTTTGGGTCGGAATGAAATTTAAAACGAACTTATAGCCGATATGTATTAAGTCTAAGCAATTCCCGATTCCAAATTCCAAGAAAGATCAACGATTAGTTATTTATTTATTTTAATTGAAATGTATAAGTTATATATTCTGGCAGAAGAGTAAGTCAGAATAAGAAGGTCAGAATATTCCAAATATTTTATGAAAGTTTTAAAAGGGCGAGCTTGTTCGGGCTACTACAGGTACTACAGGTGTGTATAGTCGACTTAAAAGAGTCGCTGCAGTAACAAACAAAGAGGAGGCATATGGCCATAAAAAAGACAGGATTGGTCCTGATAGGCGGCCAAATGTGTCTTGGTACTTGGCTCGAATACGACGGTCGACTGCTGACGATCTCCGCAACCAAAACGCGAACCAAAACATTAGGGTGTGCTTAAAAAACAAACGAATCCATAGTTTTTGTATAAAAATGTGAATTGTAAGTTATTGATCATTAAATGGTATTAGTAGCGTAGGTCAATAACTTGACTTAATTTAAAAAGCGTTAAAAATGTTTGTGAAACACGAAGTGATTTATCAGAGCTATCTCCAAAAATAGGTATCACTTTAGGACCCATTTACCAAAATATCAGAACTGAACCGTTCACATAGCTCAGTGAGTCAAACGGTCTTTGCTCAACGAACTACCAATATTCTCGTTTCAGTTTTGTTTATGTGCTTCGCGTTCGAATTCAGACTGGCAACTAAAATGTGCTCCCCAGACGTTTTTTTTTTTTGAAGCCATCAATTTCCGATTAAGTTTTTATTATACAAAACAGAGAAAACACTATTTTCTTTAGTTTTTGTGTTTCTTTAGGTCTAGATTGAGATTTGAGTTACTTCGCTTTCGTTTCCAGAAACAACGTAATTGGCTGAAAAAAATATTTAAGCCACCTTGGGCCAAGTGAAGTTTTTACAAAAACTTAGTACTTTAAAACACACTACATTTCAGTTTTTTAGCCCATATGTTTAAATCAAAAAAGCTACATCGATTTTCTGCTGATTCGATCGTTTTTGGCGCAGTTATATGCTATCTTAGTCCAATTAAAAAAACTTTAGCCAGAAATTCTTTGTTTAATTTTCGTTGCAACAATTCAAAATTTAAATTTCTGTGAAGAAATTTGTTAATAAGTTTCCAAACTAATAGCATACTTCTATGTTTTGGATAAACTTTATTTGATAGACAAATTCATCTCAAACAATCACTATTGGTTTATATTTTCATCTAGCTGAATTAATTCGGTGTAGTTTTTTTTTTTTGTACGTGCAATTTCAAAGCTCTTCGGGCTTTAAAGATTTGAGTTTTCTTTTGCTTTTGACAACACAACAGGCAACAGCTGACTTTACTATCATTATGTTATTTAAATATAAAATGATCACTTATTCTCTATTTTAGAGGAATTTCAGTGTGAGTGGTTTGGATCGCCTTTCCAGCCACAAGACCGGCATTTGTAGGTGCTTTCGTAAATGCCTACTCCACAATATCGACGTCCGCAGCATAAAGCACTGAAAATTAATTGAAACTGCAATGGATTTTGAACTAAATGAGACATTATAACTTAACAAAAATCCATCTTAAACTTTTTCAGTCGAGTTGGGTTTTGAATCGCAGTTGGGACAGCTAAAATAATCCGAAATTACTACATGTATTGCAAACATCGACTGAGCGATTGCAATAGCATGAACATAAAGCTCAACAGATTTCCTTCGGAAAAAAGTTCCAATCTAAATTCTGATAAGAGCGATGTGAATAAAGTATGCTTTAAAGATTTGTATATTTTTAATATTTTACAATTAGCGTATTGCATTTACTTTACAAAAATATACTTGTTTTAAAGTGAAATTTAAATATTCAGCTCAATACTGAACCAATTTTTGATGCTTTTTGCAGCTTCCCTTCATCGTAATGATTCACTGATAAATTTTTTTTTTGTTTTTTTTTAAATCCATATAGCTTTTCAGATTAAGCTACAAATATACAAATATTTCTTAAAAATTCAACCCATGCCAGTTCTTTATTATTATCTATGCAAGACCAATTCGAATGGAATTAGAAGCAAGTGTATTATAGTCTAAAAAAATTAAACTTTGATGATTTTCAGCTCAATTATTTGATCGTTCCAAGAGCAGCTATACGATTTCATTTTCCGATATTAACAAAATCGTTAATCTGCATTATTGAAAATTATTTTAAAAAAAATTGAAAAATAGAAAATTTAAAATTCCGATTTTTTCCATAGGAGCTATATGATAAAGTCGTGCGATTTTAATCATTTTAAATCGTAACTTTAAGATATCAAACCTTTACTTTTTATCGAATAAGTAAAACAAAAATTAAGAAACAGAAAAGTTCTAATTTGTTATAATTTTCTCCACGATTTGTTTCTTAGGAGATATTAAGTGTAGTCATACAAAGCGGCTCTTTTCGACTTGTATACCTGCAGTAGAAAGAAAGTTCTGGGAAAGTTTCATGCAAATAGCTTTAAAAGTGAGGGACTATTTTGCGTAAGAACGGGAAGACGGACGGACAGACGGGCGGACAGACAGACATTGACTCTCCTGTTCTCTCCTGATGCTGTCCAAAAACTTATATATTTTATATACTTCTGACTGAAACTATAATACCCTCTGCAAGGGTATGAACAAGGGAATAATACAAAACAAATTAGCAAAGCTGCAAAATAAAATCAGTCTTGTTACATTACAATTTTAAAGCAGCGTGCCGATTACAATACTAATTAAAAAAAATAAAGTAAATGTTGTTGGTAAAATAAAAACAAAAAAGTTTGCGAGTTTATTTCACTATGTAACTGAAATCCATGTTTTTTAGTTCTAGTAGAAAGTTTCAGCTTCGATTTTGACTAAGCCGTTTTAAATCATTTCGCTTGTGCAACACGGCTATGTTGCTCAACATGTTTACAGTCGGCTGGACACAATTGCTTATAAAAGTACTAGAAATTGGAACAGCATTAAGCAAATAGATGAATTTGTTTACAAGTGGTGTTAATATTTATAATACTGTTCTAGTGGTTTCAACACCAACAATTACATGCTGAAATTGAAGACAAATGTTTCTTTAAGACTTTTTTATTATTTAAAACTGAACTATTTGCAAAGGTTATCATTATTAACTTATTAAAACTTGGTTCTCGGTAAAAGTTTAATTCCGATTAATCGCGAGTTCAAAGAATAAAGATTAAACGAGAAAGCACTGATGAAATCGAGAGTAAATACATAGATATGTACAGAATTTCATCATATTGTTGGAAACCGAAAACCTAACTTCCATCTTGCAGGCTGTGACCTAAAAAACAAGAATTGTCTGTTTATAAGACAGAAAATAAGGATTATCACATTTTTCAAGTTGAAAAATTTTCTGCCCGGCAATGTTTCTTTGTTTAGCGATAAGTTTGTGCACTTGTTTTTTGTATTTTAATTACAATTTTACTGTGTATAGTGCCCAATGTGAATATAAGGCTGCGTCAGCAAACAACAAATGATTGCTTATGTGGATTAAATTCATTGATTCTGTTTAAACAATGGCGTGGGATGGGGAGTCAAGTTCAATTAAAATTATCAACATTTTTGTTTGTCCAAGCTCCAATTCTTGAAACGAACTTGCAACCGGCATATATTTATGTATATTTAGTCTATGTAGTTCTTTCTGAGTCCCCGATTTCAAATTCCACGTAGTAGTAACAAGTTATTCATTTATTTTAGCGTTTTACAATATTTTCAGGGTTAAGAAAAGGCAAAAGCCCTTTGGGAATACATTTTTTTTTTTGGGATTCTTTCAGATGAAGGTCGAATTCTTTTCGATATTTCGGGGTTTGAAGAGGATCCCTAGTTCTTGTATGTTCCGACATAGGCTCCACAGCTGCCACAGGTGTGTTTAGCCGATTGGCAGGAGTCGGTGCAGTATGGAATGCAGCAGCAGCAAATGCCCCTTAAAAAAAGGATTAGTCCTTGTTGGCAAAAGGATCAAATTATAATTACTTACCCCAGCATACAAATAAGAAGGGCCAGCAAATGGGTCTTGGTACTTGGCTCGAATTCCACCTTCGTTTGCCTACGAACTCCGCAACTCGGACACGTGGCCATAGATGGAACACCACCCAACACATTAGGGGGTGCTAAAAAAAACAGACGAAACGTTAGTTTTTGTATTTAATCTTCTATCGGCAATCAATTAAGTAAATTGGAAAAACAACAGCTATCGGTTTAACGACTTTTATTTAATATATATTTGTATATCCCTCTAAATATAAATATCTTTGCTTCGAAGAATTAATTTGTTTATAAAGAAGAAAATGCAAATGATTAAATTTTCGCAAAAGTTTTTTGTTTGTACATATGTTTGCTTTGAGGGCAAGTTCTAGGTTGGAATAATTTCCATGTACTATCCACGCTTTCGAAATTTGTCTGTATAAAAATTCGGTATTCATGTATAACTAATTAGTTTTCAAAAAGAAGGGCATAAACCATTTAAAAATAGTTTTTTTCGTACTTACCTTGCATAACCTGAGGTTGTGTCAAAATCACCGGCTGTGGCTGGTTCAAATTCGGATAACCCGGCTGGGTGTTGTCATAACTGGGCGGTGCCTGTGGCACGGGCTGCTGGTGGTGATGGTCATAGGGCAAGTTCTTCTCCATTCTTCGCTTTTTTTTTTTACTTCCGACCGATGTGCTACGCGTTCGAATTCAGACTGGCAACTAAATTGTGCTCCCAGAGGGCGCCCCGAATAAGTTAGCTTACGTTCTACCCAGTTGTGAGAGTGGTGGTTTGCCGTTGATTGTGCGCTAGGGGATTTTCGGTGGCGAGCAAATTCCGATTAACTTTTGAATTTCAGACTATATCAAAATAATATTTTCTTTTGTTTTTTTACTTTTTTGATTGAAACTCAAATTGAGTCACTTCCTCTTCCAGAACCGATCCCATTGGATGACAAAAGAACAAGATTACAAGCATTAGCTTAAAAAAAATTACAATAGATTTGTTGTACATGGCCATGGCCGTTGTTATATGTATTTCGTTTACACCATATCACTCAATATAAATACCACTCAAAAGAGCAGGTGGCTGTGAATATATAAATAATTAAAGCTCACGATCATACAAAATTTTAATATCACTCACATTTAAAATAAATAAATACATAGCCATTTTCCCAACCGTGTGGAAACGGTTTTACATGTTTGATTTGGGCATTTGTTAGAAAGAGCTCATTTTGGCCAATCATGTAAATATATGCATAAATTATAAACAATTAAACAGGACCAATTGATATTGATATTGATATATGTATAAAAAATCAAAGATAGTTCTTATTTATTTACAGAGATTGACATAGTCTACCGATTTGTAATCCATTGCAATCCTTTGCTCTAAACTCGTTGAATTGTAGTTTTTCTCGGAGTATATACGATGTGTTTAACAAACAACAAAGTTAAAATAGGTTTTCAATTATTATTTTTTCGACTATGTCTAAGGCTATTTTGAAAAATGGGGATGCTGATAAAGTTTAAATTCTAACAGGAACTCTATAAAAATTGAAAGTTATTTTTGTAGCACAGACATATGAATAATGTCCTGACACTCCAACCAATTTACAGCTACTTGACAGCAACTAAATATTATTGGTGAATGATAATAATAGTGGTAAAGACGCGTTGGCGAACACCCCAAATTAACCCGTCTTAACACACATTAAACTAAAATAGTTGGTTAACAAAAATGTTATTTTTTGATATTGTCAGTCAATTAAAAGCACGAAGATTTCTTCCTTGAATCTTTTTATTTTTGTGCTGAGAATACAAAAGCTTTAGCTGGTACTACAATATTTTGCTTAATATCAAAATATTGCGTAATAATAAATGTGAGAGAGGTAACAATGTAAAATGAGTGAAGTTTGGGGGTGCATTTCGTCACAGCTGCTGGCCGCAGACTACGAAAATCCACAACCTCAAAATCGAAATCTCTTCAACGCTCGTAGGTGCCAACAAAGGCGTTGCAGGATGGGCAATGATGGTCGGAGTTCCGGGCACATTGGGTGCAGTAGAGGCAGCAGGCACAGGGCCAGCAGCTGTTCGACAGAGAAATTAGTTAGGATAACAAAGTAAAGGGTTCTTCCAGCCTACCAGGTCAGGCACATGATCAGTGCTATCAGATGGGTCTTGGTGGTGGCCTTTGGCTCTATACGGGTGGTGACCTGCTGGTGGCAGCTGGGGCACACCACGTTGCAGGGCTCCGGACCAACGGGAGTAGACATTTTGTTGATTGAACTGCAGGAAAAACAAAAAAAAACAAGAAGCTTTATAACTTTGTTATTGATTGCAGCAAAGACCTTGGAAACATCGCGTGTCGTTGGTGCATATGCATTTAATTAGTTGTGTTGTGGTGAATTTAATTGCACACCCGCCATGCAAACAAGCTGTGATCAGCCCTATCTCCCGTCACTCCAATTCTTTTCAGGGTAAATCCCAAAATGTGTGAGGTCATCTTCATCCACGTGCCATGTGGAAACTGAAAGTATGTGCCTGTCTGTCGATGTCGTCATCGTCCAATTGCGTCTCTCTGTTTTTGCCCCTTTCAACCCCCATTCCATCCGTCATCTCTCCAGTGCTCCAGTGGGGTACTCGCCCAATTTGTTTGTGCGCGCCTAAAATCAACATGTCTATTTATATTCACACTGGGTCCGACCACAGCATAGAATCATCATTAAGCGGCGGGTGTGTCCGGCGCCAGTGCTTAACATATCCCGCCGGAATCCACCTTTCGACCTGCGTGCTCTTCCTCAGTTTTCCAAAACTAATTTTCGAGGAGTGGCAATCATCCCGAAGTCGTTGTCCTGTTTGCTCAGCAACGTGTTTAGCTTAACCCGATTTTTTCAAAATATTTATTTGAACTTGACTTTAATAGCTGGTGTCCATACTTGTAACACTTATATGCGGTTTGCATTTAAAGCTTGTATCAGTATACTTACAAAGCACGTTGCCGAAACAAAAGAATTTCCAAGCCAAACTAGAATTTCGCAGAGCCCCCAAAACTCACTGCGCACTGCTGGAGTTTCGAAAGTGGTGTGCGGCTATTGTTTGCGCGGCAAAGGCAGGTTGCCTAGTTCGTCGCGTTCAAAAAATGTTGCCAATCAGAAAAGGTTCCTGCCGCATGTTGCAGCAGCATGCTGCAGGCTACTCACCGCATTTTGGGATCATTCGGTTGAATTGTAAAGAGGATATTTTTAAGTTTTCGCATGACTTTACTAAAACAATGATCCAAATGTTTTTTTTTGGATAAGGCGAAAACAATAATTTTTTTCTTTGGAAATAAAAAAAAAACTTGTTTTCATTTTTATGAAAGTTGACCACATTTTAAATATTTTGCAGGGCAACAAATGTCGCTTTTTTCGTTGTGCATAGTTATTAACTATGGTTATGACTAATTTGTCTTTCTAAGCATTTTCCCTCTGTACCTACATATATCAGTTTTGGTATTTTAAATTGAAGAGAATCACGTTTTTAGTGTTTTTTCGAAACCAAAAAATTATCAAATTTTACATGCTCGTTCTTATAGGGTATATACATATTACCATATGTGGTTACTATAGGGTATAGTTGTCCGATCGGCAAAGGTTTTTTAACATGATCAATGTACAATGAGAGCTGGCTACGAGCTGGCTTGTCGAATGTTATTAACATATTTCGTCAAAAAATTTGGTATAAGAAATTTTGTTTGTTAAATGTGCGATCTACACTACTTTTGTACCTCGTTAAAAGGTGTTAAAAAAAAACCAAATAACAAAGCTGTGACTCCAGGACTTTTAACTATACTTCGACATTTGCTTTATTTAAAAAAATGTTGTTAAACAACAATTTACGAATAAAACGTCTGGTATGCAAAAAGAACGATTAAATATCTTAAATAAATAGAAAACTGTATGGAGTCTTTTTTTACGGTAAACGTTAAACTTTAAAAAAACATAAAAAATGTAGGTATAGAGCCCATTTAATCACAAGATTGGTAATGGTGCTATTTTTTCGAAGCTTTTTGTTAAAAAAAAAGAAATTATTTTAATTTCAACTTTGATCATACAGAAAAAATTTACGTGTTCCTATATATAATTGATTAAGTTTAGTTCGTAGTTCTTAACGAATTTAAGTATAATCTAATTTAACTAAATAAAAAATATATTGAAATAAGATTGACTTAGCTATAAAAGAGATACCAGTGCTACCACAAAAATGTGAAGATAATGTAAGTGCCAATTTGCCTTTCACTTTCACAACGTTTCCAGCGACAGTGCTGCCAGATCGGCAGAAATAGAGAAGCAAAGCAGACCAACAAAATTCAGTTAATGGGAATCCCAGAAAATGCTTCGCTTGGCAATGCTTTATTCGATTATCTTTTCTCGCTTACAGTTTCGCATACAGTAAGCAGAGTCGATTAAAGAACTTAAGTATGGTAAGTGTTTATATGATAAATGCGCCACTTCATGAAGACATACATGTACATACATATACTTGGTTGTACGAGAATGAAGAATACGAATGTGTAGATATGAAATCGGCGAGTGTTTTCGTTTTCGCTGGCGTCTTCAAAACGATCCCAAACAGGCGTTGCAGTTGGGGCAGAATTGGGAGGTCTTGTAGCAGCAGTTGCAGCAGCAAGGGGCGCAGACGCAGGGCCAGCAACTGGAGGAGGATAAAAAGGGTAGAATTAGCTATAAAGTACCAGGCACGATCGTCGCTTACTCATCGAACGCTTCCTGTTAAATGTAAACACAACAAAACAGATGCGGTCACAGCAATAGCACCCAGACTGCTGGACTTCTGATATTGAAATGTTGAAATAATTATCTCCATAGTGTGGAGTTTTCCATAAAATGGATTGCTGTCTTTTGATAAATGGAAAATTTAAAAAAAACTTAAACATGTTGGCCTCTTTGGTGCTATTTATCTGCCCGCAGCTGTGTTTTATTTGATATACTTACAGGAAAAGGCAGAGGATCGCTGCCAGGCAGTAAGTTTTTCCAGTAGGATGGTGATCTACTCGGACGCGAATCCGGGCGTTGCAATGGGGACAAATCATTCCCTGTCCAGGGGTGTCCACCACAACCGTGGTCTGGTGGTGCACAACGTTCACCGGGGGTGGTGACATCGGCGTTGTCTGCGGTAATTGCTGTACCTGCGGGTAAATCTGATTTGGCGACGCCTGGTACTGGTTCAAGGCCATCTCAGCCGGCGGAGCCGTGGCAAAGTCATCCGAATAAGCCGGCGGCGAGTCAACTCGCTTGTAGTCCATTATAGATAGCGTGGTATTTGATAAACAGGCACGTAGGGTAACCAAAATCCTTAATTACTTCCAGCAAAATCAAAATGTTCTTCTGACCAATGCAAACTGCGAACCGCAACTGAAAGCTCCCGCGAAATGCATGTGCTTCGGGAAAAGAAAACAATAACAAAAAAAATGACGCTGAGCATTCTGCACTTGGCGTGAGCGAGACAACTATACGATCGCATGAGCTTGCATATATCGATAAGTTATTGCTACGGGGATTACATTGATAAGAGTTCCCGAAATTCGAATTCAAAGACATTGCTTTATCAGCTTACAGTAGATATCCGAAAAATAAAATATTCAACCTATTTAGTGTCAGTAAAAACTATCGATCATTTGATTTTTGTGTAACCGAGTCTTGGGCAAAACTTTTTTTACATTGGTTTTGCTTAGGGAACTAGAGGTGCACCTAAGTGAATCTTGGAGTCTTTTCGAATTTTCAATTAAAAATCTGATATTTCAAGCATTTTAGTTTTGTTTCTACAATTGCTTGATTTCAGACTAGAAATCAAAACAATGAACATATATTGCGACACTAGTATTGCTATATACGACCAATGTATGTATGTATCCACACCTTAGTTAAAATGAGATAATCCAGCTCTTTAACGTCTGAATGGTAGACTTTGTGTCAATGAATTTATGGGAAAACCAAAAATGTTTATTTTAATGTAAAGGCCACACGCATTGCCCCAAAGCTTGGGGACATTAGGGGCATTAAAAGAAGTCCACCCTAATGTACAAATAAATATAAAAGTATTTGAAAAAAATTGATTTCCTTATTTTTAATAATTTATTTTTTTGTCATAATATGATTGCTTTAAAAAATTGTAAATTTTAAAATATCTAGAACGTGTATTTCATTCTTTGATTTCCTTTTTCTTCAATAATTTATTTTATTTGTCATAATATAGTTGCTTAAATAAAGTGTAAATTTTCAAATATCTAGAACGTATATTTTTCTCTTTATAAAGTCCATACACGTAAATACTTGCTGGCAGTGCGAAAAACGTTTATCAAATCAAACTGTGTAGCTCCCAATGTGGCATCCGCAGTTAGGACAGTAGAGCTGGACACTCTTCCAGTAGTTGAAGAAGTATGGCAGGCACACCCAGGACCAGCAGCTGGTGGATTGTGGATGTTGGTTTAGTGAATCTGTGAGGGGGAATCCGGACTCTCCACTCACCACCAGGTGTACAAGGTCAGGGCGAACTGGTGGGTTTTCCGGGTGGGGGCGGTGACCAGACTAGTCGTGACCTCACCCTTGCAGGGCGGGCACCTCACCCGCACCAGCTGGTGGCCAACAGACAGCATGTAGTGCGCCAGCCCCCACTCCGATCAGGGTGTAAATGGGTATCTGGGTCATTACCACCCCACAGTCTGGCCCCGGGGCTACCATTTCCGTAGCTGGAGTTGTTCATGTTTGCGGTGCGACTTGCACTGGAATCACCGGCCACTTAATGACAACATTGCTCTATCCTTATCTTTTCTGACTAATCGACAGGTACTTTTTTACTAAATGAACCATACACCGAGGTATAGAAGAGTATGCACTTGCAGCACTTAATCGATTGACATTTGTTCCAGTAACTCCATAGCATTTTATGAGCCATCTAAGTAATTGCATTAATAAACTTAGCTGAGCGTTATAATCTGATTGTATAAAAGTCATCAAGTCATCAATAGTCATCGATCTAAAATGTTAAGTTGCAATAAGTCGTTTGTAGTCTCATATACCCACTTGCTAATATCCTCGGCAACTGATATGCCAAATTAAATCCATTGCGTGTCATGAAAGTTTCTATGACTATGACTATGACTAGGCTTCCTATTATGAAAATTAAATAACTAAAAAATAGCTAAGGTGAGTATTTTTTATGACCCACATGAGTGATTTGCGGCTTTTCCTATTTGAATCTCATGTTTAATGTGTGACTGTCGTACAAGTATATTTACAGTTAAATTTCGCTGAAATATGACGCTAATTTTTAGGGTTCTCTATAGATAGTTGTGTGCATGAATAGACGTTAGTTCTCGTAGGTGCCGATGTAGGCACTGCAGTTGGGACAGTAGTGGTTGGCATTCTGGCACGAGTCCATGCAATAGGGAAGACAGACGCATGGCCAGCAGCTGTGGATAAAGATTGGTGGAGATTGATTAGATAAGTTCGGGGAAATAGTTTATTAACCCGATTGCTAATTCCAATTGGCCTATAAACGCTCTTACGGATGCCGTTTGCAGCCCGAATTCAGTCAGTTCACTTGTTTGCTATCGCAGCTCTGTTATCTCACTCAACTCAACTCCAGTTCCAGTTGAGATAACATTGTTTTCAAGTATGGCCTGCACACAGACGATATGCCTGTAGAAACTTATTGTACTTTCAAAGCGATAAGAGGGCGCAAGAGTTGCATGCGCGTATCATTTTTATTTTAAGGCAAGAAACTGACGAGTTCTCAATGCAAACAAGTTATTATATATATTTTCTTTAAAGAAACTAAAACATATTTATATATGTATATATTGGCTTTTACTCAACACACCTATCTCTACCTGTTTTTCACAAACAATTCATTGTAGTTAATGAAATTACTTCTTTGTCAATTTTGAGCTTTGTAAAGCAGTATAGTTTTTTAACTTTATTTAAAGTTTAAACATTAAAAATGACCTAATCGTCAAAATTTGGTTCTGTTCATTTTGAAAAATATTGCAAAAACAGTACTAATTAATTAAATGTTATGGGATCCCTAATTTAAAACCTTTAAAACTAAGAATTTCTACAAACTGAAGATCTCTGAACACTGTGAACACTCTGGCCAACGCCTCAGTCGTTCTATCTGGCAATTACGGCAAACAGTGACGTTAAGGAAAGCTGTCTATACACATATGACTTGGTACTTACATGAGCAGGCACATGACGAGGGCCCAGCAGTGCGTCCTGCTGGAGGGAGTGCTCTTCACGGTGGTCACGACTTCGGCGTGGCAGGAGGGGCAGCAGATGCGGGTGGGCTCGGAGCCGATGGGCACCAGGTTGGAGGTCGTCGTGGTCTGGATGATCACCGTGGAAGGCTGCTGCGGCTGTGGCATCGGTGGGTACATTGGAGGCTGGGTGGGGCCACCGGGCTGATAGGTCTGTGCTGGCGTGAATCCGGCCTGCTCACTGTACGGCGGAGGCTGTTTGCTGTCCATGTTACTGAATTTATTATTTACTGGATTCTCTAGATTCCTGAGCGATTTAAGAGCGAACTAAACCGATCGCTTTGCTGCCTGGCGTTGCACTAAAGACCGAACTGAAAGTGAAGCTCCGGCAATACCTTAACATTTGGCTACAATCTTATCGCTACGTTGTGATAGCTTTCATACAACGTGGACTTCATTCGTACTCATAAACATATATCTTTTTTATTGTACACTTGATTTAGTGAGTTTTAGGGATGCTCCTGTGAATGTGTGTTAGATGAGTCACTTATAAGATAGCACCTATATTAAATAGGCTGATAATGAATAAGCAAAACAAGGTTTGACAAGTTGAACTGCATGGGAAATTGAATTACGCTGTGCTTGGTTTAGAAACATATTGTCGCGAGAGCATTTAGCCAACACAATTTGTCGGCTCTCACTCTCTTACCTTTATTTAATCATAGTAAATTCTGTACCGGTTTAAGAATCCAGCCTAAATTTGAAGTATAAAATGTTGCATCTGTTTTAACGCCTTATACGATTTTTGTATGTTTTTATTTAATGATGTTTTTTCACCTTTATCACGATTTTAATTCAATTTTTTTGTCCTATCCTATCACCATTTGAAATTAACACTTAAATTAATTGTTTTTAAAGACATTTAAATTTTGCTAACCCTGTGACGCGTTTTTGTATTTAATATTGTTTTAAAGCTACAATAAAAAAGATCAGAACAAAGAATTATGATTACTATATTATAAAAAGAATAAACAATTTAATAAGAAGTATTCAAGGAAAGAAAAAAAATTGGTCCTTTCGAGTCACATCAAACATAAGATTCAAGTGAATCATAACTCGAGTGTGGAAAGCTCAGTAGTAAAATAATTCTACCCTAGATAGATAACACAGCAACCAAGAAATTGGTGAGTCATGCAGGTCTAGTTAAAAGCAAAAAAAAATTTGAAATTTCGGTTTTCTCGAGGTTTCTATTTAATATCGAAACAAGTTAAATTAGCTAAGGTACATAGATCTCCTAATTAAAAAACTTTCTACTATAATATTTAGTAATGTTATTGCATTTTTCATTTAATTCTAAACTTATATACATAACTACATACGTTTCATAACCAGATCTGCTAAATAAAATATGTTCTACTATAATATTTAATAAATAAATATTTTTTATTTTATTTAATAATGTATTTTATTGTTTCCTTTACTAGTTTAGTATTTTTGGTATTCAATGGGTTAATTAAACTGTATTCGAAGCGTTGTTGCTTTATGGCAAAAGCTCTATTATTCACCCACTCGCCGGAAGCTTTTCTTCATGGGGTCTACGTTCAAGTGCAGCCGTTAACATCGCAACCATGAAAATAGTGTTAGGCAAATAAGCAGCTGGACGGGGGCTTGACAAAACAGATGAACAACTGGTTTGTCTAACACCCCGCTCGACCCCAAATGATCCCCTTGCCATTCCTTACTTGCCAGACCTAACTGTTTGACTTATGTTTTTTATGGTTTCAATGTTTCAATTGTAAAATAACCCAATTTATAGGCAAATAGAAAAGCCAAGTCGAGTCAGTTCAGCAACATGAGTCGGCAGCTGACGTTCCATCTGCAAGCTCCCGAGGAGGAAGAGTTCCCAGCGGATCTGGTGGAGATTAACCTGAACCCCAACTGCGGCCAGGTCAAGCAGCAATCTGCCCAGGCTCTGGACCAGTTGCTCCTATCCACGCCCCCTCACAGGGGCTATCCATACGGCTATGCCGAGGAGTCGGAGCCGGACACCTACTTCTGCCGGAAGAGCAACTCCACGGGGCAGCTGGCCGAGAAGGTATCACCTCCGCCGCCGGCGGCCACCAACATCAGTTGCCTTCGACAGATGTACTGTCCGGAGTGCCACGAGCGGTTGCACGAGCAGGGAGTCCGGCTGGAGCGACTCCTGACCATGTGGTGAGTGCTAAGTCGATATGCAGTTTAAGAAAGACAAATTTTCCTTTTAATGCATCTGACAATTCAATTTCAAATTGAAGAACCACGGGTTTATTGAGCTATTAAAAAGTGCTGAGCTATTAAAATTAAATTTAGGGGCAATCAATTCAAATTTAAAGAAAATACAAATATGACACAAATTTTTTGGATGTTTTAGTTTATGGGCTATTACTTTTACTTAGTGACCAAAATTTTAATAAATTGGCGGATATCGTTTAATGTATCTTAGCTAAAGGAAGTTTAATTTTCAAAAACAAAAAATATCATCCTTTAAAATAAACATAAAAACAGTTTGGTGTTAATTACTGATTTACTATTTAAACTATAATTATTTAACATCTAATGGGCATTTTCGATCTGCTATGCTAGATATGCATTTGGAATATTTAGACAATTAGAACAATTAAATAATTAAAATTCGATAATTATAACCAGTTTTATTTCCTTTCAAAAACGTAATAACCTGAAGTTAATATGTATAAGTACAGTTATTAAAATTTATAGACTAGAGACTATTTAAAAAATGTCTCCTTGTTGTCCTGATTATTTTCTTATCATTTCCAGCTGCTTTGCCCTGCTGCCCATTTATCCCTGCTGCCCGAGACGATCCGCCAACGACTGCAAGGTCATCTGTGGCAAGTGTGGCTACCTCTTGGGGGCATGGAAAAGACAATAAGGAGAGGGGGGTGGGGGTTTATCGGGCTCGGAGTGGGTGCTCCGCATTTAATTATTTGTTTATATAGTTTTTAAGCACTTTTTGTTGACCTTGCGGCGAGAAATGAGCGCGCTGAGACTGAAGTGCTGAGTGCCAAAAAAATTTTTGATTTCTGCAGCATTCTCCCATGTGTTTTTCTCTTAGCTCAGATCTCTTCGATAAAGTATTTCTCTTTATTATTAATTTCACTACTGGGGGATTTGCCAAGTTGTTTGGCATCGCTGGCCAGTCGCAATGTCTCGAGGGAACGACTTGGATGCAGATCTGGAGGTGGACCTCCAAGGGGGGGACAACCAATCGGAGGCCACCACAATCACGCTGGAGGAGCGTCCCGGCAAGCCGCAGGTGCGATTCTTCAGCATTGGACCCAGTAGCTACCAGGTTCGCTGTCCATTGTGCCAGCAAAATTCCAAGACGGAAACCGTGGAGATGACGGGAGCATTGGGCCAGCTCAGCTGCCTTTTATCCGCCCTGTCCTGGTAGGTTATCGAAAATGTATAAAATACAAAAAATATCCTAAGGGACTAACCTGTTTTTCTCTCTATGTTCAGTTGCTTTCCCATCTTCGCCCTGACTTTTGTCTACTCCTGTCTGCAAAGTCGCCTAAAGTCGAAACGTGTGTTCTGCAGCCGATGCGGTGGTCACTTGGGCTTCCACTGGCGTCCCAAATAGCTGGACGTCCACTTAGTTAGCTCTCTAGAATCCGCGCAAGTGATCTATAAATAAACCGGCAGCTGTTGTCAAATTTTTTAATAAGTTACTTGAATTTATTCGATCATCACTCAGGCGGTGCCTCCAAAAAGTATCTCTCCCACTCTCTGGCCCGCTCTTAGCTTTGATTGTGATGTAGATACCAATGCAGATTGGGATACATCATGCGAATGTTCGCGGCTCTCGAGTCAGTTGCTCTGCCGCTTCGAAATGGCCAGCACCGAGAGTCTGGATGGCAGTGCCTTCGAGGGCGACATCTCGGCGGTGCCGCAGGTGGGTCACCTGACCACCGAGCCCCAGGAGTTGGAGTGCCCCGCCTGCCAGGAGTTGCAGATCACTCGCGTGCAGCCGGAGGCAGTGACCATTCTACAGAAGATTGCCTGCTCGCTAAATGTGCTCCTCTGCTGGTAGGCTTAAGTACCCATCCTGTTAGGATAATTGATAATGGAAAAAAATCTAACAAAACGTTTTGAATAATAACACGGCCTACAAGTTTGTATATATTTCGCGGTTGTACTTTTAACATATTAATTTTATTATCTTATTGATCTATAAACTTATAAAACTAGTTGGAAATCATTTTGAAAATAATTTTAAAATTTAATTTACAAGCCAAGTGCTCTTTTACAAATATTTTTCATATCATAGCAATCCCATTCGCTGGAAGGGTCGTCATGATGTCAACCATTACTGCAGTTCCTGCGGCTGCTTTATAGGACGCGACATAACTCTTAGTTGGTACAAGAGAACACTATTTCGCCTCCAAAGGGGCGAGGTGGAGGACCATGGACGCTGGCAGAGATTCCACAAGGTGGAGAAGGAGCAGCTGGATGAGAAGAAGCTGGGCAGGCAGCGCAAGGCGCTTGAGGCAAAACGTTTGGATGAGAATTATTAATAAATAATTTAAAAAAATCTTAAAATGCCTATGATACATAGGGTTGGTTGGCTTATACAACTATTTTCTTTTAAAATACATTAAAATGCTTATATTCAAGGTCAAACTTTGAAAGCGGAATATCCTCTATTTGCGGAATATCCTGCACAACTTTAGAAACTCTAAAATAAAAACGTAAAGTTCCTCAATCAAATCAAATCAAATCCGCCCGTCCGTCTGTATAAACTGTACGTCTGGATCTCGGAAACTATAAAAGCTAGAGATTCGGGACTTGGAATGCAGATTCCAGTAGTTCCTAAGCAGTGCAAGTTTATTGCAAAACCGAGCCACGCCCACTCTAACGACTGCAAATCGTGAACGTATGTACTGTCACTCTGAGACATGTTAGAAGGTTGGGGTTGTTGTTGTGTGTGCGTTTCTGTCATATCTATCGGTTGACACAAAAATTTTCTAAATCGAATAATTATTTTAGGAAATAGGAGGCTTAGCCACTGATCGGCCGCTGTTCTGCCGTTGCTAGCAGATGAGAAAGAGAGAGAGAGAGAATAACAGAACTGTTAGCGGGGGGGTGGGAATGGAAATTCTAGTGTTGGCTATGCAGTTTGACAGATGGCGCCACATAAACTTAGTAGTTTTGTATGGGAAATACTTAGGTTGAAGTTTGATAGCTGAGTAACGGGTATCACATAGTCGGAGAACTCGACTATAGCGTTCTTTCTTGAGTCGAAAGCTTTTCCAGCTGAGAAGTATCTTGCTCAGCTGGAAGAGAACGAATTTTGCTGATTGCTTTAGTCGTTCGTTCGTTCGAGGTGCTTATCGGTTCTATATGTCTTACATAAAATAGATTCCAGCCAGTGGAATTGTTTAGTTTGGGAAGTGTACATCGAGGAGTTTGCGTAGTTTTCACCGCTAACCGAAATTGGAGATTTTCCGTTCCAAAAGTGTCATTCACAGATACTCGATATGTGGGCCTATTTTTCTGCTAATCCTATGCCTGGGATGTCTGTACAAATATGTGAGGCGTCACTATACCTACTGGCAAAGATTGGGAGTGGACGAAGAGCCGGCAAAAATCCCCTTTGGTGTAATGGACCCCGTTATGAAACAGGAAAGGAGTTTTGGCTTGGCTTTGGCTGATATATATGCCCGACACGAAGACAAATTCGTTGGAATATACATGATTAACAAAAGGAGTATCCTAATCCGAGATGCCCAATTGGCTCGCCAAATCATGACCAGTGATTTCGGTAGCTTTCACGATCGTGGGGTCTACGTGGATGAGGAAAAGGATCCGCTTTCGGCCAATCTCTTTAACCTTCGAGGATCCTCCTGGCGGAATCTTCGTCACAAACTCACACCCTCATTCTCCTCCGGAAAAATCAAAGGCATGTTCGGTACGATCGACGATGTGGGCGATAAGCTGGTACAACATTTGAAAGGGGTTTTGGACCACACCGACGAAGTGGAGATCAAAGATGTGATGACCACGTATGCGGTAGACATCATTGGATCGGTGATCTTCGGCTTGGAGATCGACAGCTTTAGCAATCCGAAAAATGAGTTCCGTGAAATAAGCAGCTCAACGGCAAAGGATGAGTCTCTACTGCTCAAGATTCACGATATGTCTATGTTCATATGCCCACCGTGAGTACAAAATAAAAAATAAAAAAATACATTTGTTTGCGAAATTCTTGCAGTTTAATTGCCACCGCTGAATGTTTACTTAGCTGAGTGTTTTTTTTAATCTTCGAGAATTGCAGCTGCACTTTAAATGATAAGATTAGAAAAAAAATGTATTTAACAACAAAAATATTAAGTATTGAGATTCATTAATCAATTTGTTAATTAATTACATTTTTTCTTGACGTCTTTTTTTAAGATAAATTGTTAAATTCAGTGGCTGAGGCAGAAGCTAATATTTAAACAAATAATAAACCAAGAAAAACACGTTACCCAAAATTGTGAAATACAGTTAATAATTTAAAGTAATAGTTAATAGAACATGTCCTTATAATAATTTAAAACGGGTTAAAAATAGAACATAATTGAGTTAAAAATAATTTTTAGGTTTGCCAAACTAATGAACCGTTTGGGTTACGAGAGCCGGGTTTTAACATCCTTGAGGGACATGATGAAGCGCACCATCGAGTTCCGTGAGCGTCATAATGTGGTGCGCAAAGACATGCTGCAGCTGCTAATCCGCCTCCGAAATACGGGCAAGATCGGCGAGGACGATGACCAAGTGTGGGACATGGAAACGGCTCAGGAACAGCTAAAGTCAATGTCTTTCGAGAAGATTGCCGCCCAGGCATTTCTCTTCTATGTGGCTGGATCGGAGTCCACTGCTGCCGCTTCCGCGTTTACCCTCTACGAGCTGTCCATGTATCCGGAGCTATTGAAGGAAGCGCGCGAGGAAGTGGATGCAGTGCTTAAGAAGCACAATCTGAAGCCGGGGGATAAGTTCACCTACGAGGCGGTGCAAGAATTCAAGTTCTTGGAGCTCTGCATTATGGGTGGGTTTTCTTAAGACTCATCTAGGTACATTGATTTCATGCTAAAAGTGTGTTTTTAGAAACCATTCGAAAGTATCCCGGCCTGCCCTTCCTGAACCGAGAATGCACCGAAGATTATCCTGTGCCCGGGACAAACCACACCATTACCAAGGGAACACCCATCCTTATTTCGCTATTTGGCATGCAACGTGATCCCAAATATTTCCCCAATCCCAATGGCTATGATCCCCACCGATTTGATGCGGACATCATGAATTACGATCAGGCAGCTTATATGCCGTTTGGAGAGGGACCCAGGCACTGCATAGGTGAGAATATTTTATTAAATATATATGTGTAACTCCAATTAATTATAACATATTCCTCCAGCTCTGCGCATGGGTAAAGTAAATTCAAAGGTGGCGGTAGCCAAGGTTTTGGCCAATTTCGATCTAATTCAGGCTCCTCGCAAAGAGGTTGAGTTCCGGTTCGATGCTGCTCCTGTTTTAGTGACCAAGGAGGGTTTAAAAATTCGTTTGAGCAAGAGAAAGTAATTTAATAAATATTGGTAATTATTCGTAAAACTTTTAACAAATATAATGTTCATGGATATTTTATTCCAAAACTGTACTTTAATATTTTCTGAAAAGGAAATAAAAAGAAAAGAATTTAAAATATGCTTACCTTAAATAACTAGCTATTTTAGTTGTTTTTTTACATTAAGTATATAGGAACATTTTTTCGAACTCTTATGGTTTTGTTAAACTTTTATATTGTGTCCTCTAAACTCAAAGGTCTAAAAGTTTTTATACTCATATTCTAAATGAGTTAAGTTAAGTTAAGATCTACGTTTTTCGTTTTTTCTCAATAGAAACAAACAACAATGTTTTTTATACAACTTTGCTAAAGCTTTAAGCTCTCTCTCAAACAGCAACTCGCTCAACTCAGCTTTAAATGGTAAAAAAATTCAAACAAAGCCAAACCAAACATAAACATAAACAAAAACCATACAAAAAATCTATAGTCATCAGCTGTTTTTACCGGTAAACGCAATAAGAATTACAAAAGTTATACACCAATCAACAGGAGTTGTAGACCATTGTTGTATACATATCGTGGAATATTTGAATACAAATATTTCGATTTTCAAACTAATTGATTTCAGAATCTTACTTATTCCGATATAGATTGATTTAATTTTTGACAAATTAATTTTATTTATTTTATCTTTCTATGTGATTTCTAAGTCTAACTTATTCCGTCTATAGCTTAATTAAAATAATTTATTATTTGATTTCTGAGTCTAACTTATTCCATTTATAGCTTAAATCAATTTTTGTTATAAATATTTTTATTTTATAGTAAAGACATTTCGTCTTTCAAACTAATATATAAAGCTTAATTGCATTTCTAATAAAATACAATTTTTTATAAGAACGTTCAATGTTTATAATGTCAGAATGTGTCCCATAGATGATTTGCATCTCGACCACACAGAAGTGTCTTTAGGAATGTCGAAACACTTCCCATGTGGTCGATGTTGTTTTGGAACTACTCTATATATTGTGTAAGCAAATATTGGCCTAATGTTTGGTTGTCGATCTGGTTCTGGTCGAGGGGCCACCGCCACACCGAGTGAATATCCCCTGAATAGCTGCTGATGACATCATAGCTCCATGGTCGCATACAAATTCTTTTTTAAAAGTGGCATCTCTCTTCGAAGTTCTCTTTATGATCAGATCACCTCGCTCTCTCTGCTGGGTTTAGGTAGCTCTGGCGGAGATCAGATAGTCAGTTACCATGGAGCAGCTTCAGCAGCTGGAGAGGCTGCGGGTGAGATTGGTGCCCGCTGGAACGGAAGAGCGTGCCCGGAATATCATTGCCAATGTGGTGCTGGAGGATGGCCTGGTGCCCTTCATCGATGATCATGCCGCGGAGAAGGTGACCCTGATCGCCCAGGAGTCGGCTGCTCCAGTTTCCGGCTCCAGCCAGCAGCCACGCCTCCGGTACTATGCGGTCGGACCCTCAACCTACAAGTTACTGTGCCCACTTTGTCGGGAGAGGAGCCAGGCGGCCGTGATGAGGGCAGCCAGTTGCAAGGACGCCAGCTTTTGCCTCAGTTTGCTTTCCTGGTAAGGAGTTTCCCCATCAAAGGATGCCCCTTACCACTAACTATTTCCCCCTTATTCCACATAGCATCTTTCCACTCTTTTGGATCTGCTGCGTGTGCACCTGGTGTGGCTGCAATCGGGAATGGACCACCAAGGGGGTTTATTGCAGCTCGTGTGGCGGCAAAGTGGGAATCCAGCGCAAGGCTAAATAGCCCACTTAACGGACCAATTAAAATGAAATTAATGCCAAATATTCCTACGTTCTATAATTCTATTACGCATCTAACTCAATTAAAGACGCATTGTAAATCAATTTTTCTTGTTCTCTTGGATATTCTCTGCCACACTTGGAAAAAGTTGTTTAAAAGATACATAAATAGATTTACACAAAAAATCATTTAATATTAATCTTTCTAAAATGTGGGGTTTTAAATCTTGACTGGGTGATTTTAGAAAGCGACTTTAAAATTAAGAAATATTTCTAAATTCTAAAGGTTTTAGAAAGTTCATGATGTGATCTACTAAATGTATTCTCTAAATGAGTTATGCAATAGTATTTTTTTGAGTGTCTTCTCGCTCTCTTATAATAACCAAACAGGTTGCCTGCTTGTTTGGCAGCGTTTCGCTTTCAGTTCGATTGCTGAGCGATCATGACGACAACGCTGCCGGAGAAGGAGACGGAGCAGGAGGTCCGGGAGCGGGCGGCCAAGGCTTTGGAGGATCGGAAGGAGCGTAAGATCTATGAGAATTTTGCCACGCCCCTGGCTGGAACGTTCCTCAACCTCCCCCGCGAACCGGTGGAGATCAAGTGCCCCGCCTGTGGAATCAAGGATCTGAGTGTGGTGCAGAATGATCTCAAGTGGTGGGCCAGCGAACTTAACCGCATTGTGGGCTGTCTTTTTGTGTAAGATAAAGTTGTTTGTAAGTCTTCAAAACAACTGATAAATCCTATTTCAGGACCTTTTGTTGTTGCTGCTGTTTCAACTACTATGTGCCCTGCAAGCAAACCGACCGAAGTCATTACTGCGGCAATTGTGGCTGCTACTTTGGGCGATCCATGAAGAGGAGGGAACCTCTTCAAATAAAGGCAACCACCGCCTAGCCTACAATGATCACACATTTTTTTTAAACGATTCTAAAATTCAAATACCCACCCACAGCAAAACCATCAAAACAAAAATAAAACTGAATGCATACAATTACTCTTCTGTTCTCTGGCTAAGTTTCTCTCTTTGGAGATTGTATGACCAATGTATACCCCTAATTTCTCTTTGGTCGCTTTAGTCTGCGTTTGTTTTTGACACAGTCAACATCTTTGCTGTCCGTAATGGCTCAGGATCCGCAACCACTTTACTTTGCCGTGGGTCCTGGCCCCAATGAGATCACCTGTCCGTACTGCAGGACCAAGGCCAAGACCCGTGTGGTGCGTTCCTGGCTGCGATGCTGCACCAAAAGGCACCACTGTGGTGCCTGCGGGGAGTACCTGGGCGTATACCGTCGTCCGCAGCTGTAGATCATCACTGAAGATGTCATCCACACAAGGAGAAAAATTTTAACAAAATGCTGAGCTTTTTAATGAAAAAGGTGCCTTCCTGTAGAATATTTTAATGTTAATAAAACCAAAAAAAAACAATGCTTTTACTTTTTACTGTTAAAAAAAATATATATGTGTTACAAAATTAATATACAAATTTTTTTGGAAACCTTTGAATCAAATTTTTTTGTCTGTTTAACAATGGAATTTTGTAATCAAGAGCGAATGATTTATATGTTTTCCATGCGGTAATTTAATTTGCCAACGCCTCAGCGAGAGAAATGTCGGGAAAGAGAGGTAGCTGGAGATCTCTAATTCTGAATCTATTTTGCCCTCATGCGATCTCTTTAAATTTTGTTTTGTATTTAGTCTCCGATCGTTCTCGCTAGAACTCACATCATGACCGTAGAGGAGCCGCAGATTGTGGCTATTAGTGTCAGCCACAAACAACAAGTGGGTTACCTAAAAGAGGAGTCCACCTGGATACATTGTCCTTCGTGCGAAAAGTCTGGATCGAGTGTGGTACAATTGGAGGTGGTTACTTGCCTGCAGAGATTCCTGCGGTTCACAAAACTTTGGTTTGTGATTTAATACATTTTTCTTAATTATAAACTAAACAACACGAAACATTTTTTGTAGTAAAAAGTGGCAGGGCCGCCAGGATATTAACCACTATTGTTCACACTGCGGCTGCTTTATTGGAAGATTTGTGCCCATCAGCTGCATGGAACGGTGTTTGTCAAGATCAGCTCGTAAGCAGGCCGCCGTGGATGATATGACCCTAAAAACACGTCCCAAGGATTGCGCTGAAAAGGCTCAGAAATCCAGGGAGAAAGTCCTGGCCAACAGAGAAAAGAAAAGGGCAGAGAAAGCTGCTAAGGAACTGGACAAATCTCAAACCCAAATAGCAGTTCACCAATAGTTAATTGGTTTCTGTATTCACTGCACTCAAGCTTAATATATAAATCTAAAAATGCTTACCGGTTGGGTTTAAAAAACCATCGATGGTGGTCACCATCGATACTTTCAATAGTATCAATCGTTGTTAGGTTCAGAAAAAAAGAAAAGTTAAATCTCTTCATTTGGTCTATTTGAAGCTAATAACCAAGACTAAATATAATGAAGTAGTATTTACATCACCTTCAAAAATGGAATATACCGATTCGCCAGGGTCTGCAGGCTAACTGACTCACAAAGTTTTCTTTTAACTTCCTAGCCTATTCTTATCCTTATTGGAAATATAGTGTGAGGTGAAAGTTGCAAAGTCCAGAAAACTGCTATATGAAAGAGTCGTCCCGACGTTTTAACTTTTGTACTACATTTTTATCTAGATAGCTTTAGTACTAAGAAACTAGTTCGTGATCTGCTGCATACTTTTAAACAAATAACTCTTTCCATTGGAAAATTTATATGCAAATCTAGGAATTAAAGTTACTTGCGGAATTTGGTAAATAAAAAAAAAAGGTTTAATGTTATGAATACGAACTGGTGATAAAAGTTTGAAGGTATAATGTTATGAATACGAACTGGTGATAAAAGTTTGAAGGTATACAATTTTATATTGCTCTTAAGAGTTTGCTTCCTTTCTTTTTTGTTTTTTAAAATGGACTGGTTTGAGTCCTAGCTCAAATTCAGATTTCCCGCCAGGTAAGTGTGACCAGCACTACATTAATGCAATTTTTCCAAAGAGTTTTGCTTCTGTAGTACCCACGCCGCCGACTGGTCACATTTTCTGGTTCTGCAGCTCTACAACAGAAATTAATTCAATCGCTGAGAGTTTCTGGAACCATGAAGTTGTTTTTATCTCTGTGCGTGGTGGCCCTGGTGGCCGGAATCGTCGTCGCCGATGACAGCAAAGGACCCAAAGTGACCGAGAAGGTAAGTGCTCCTTTGATTTCGTCCTCTCCCGGTGTATTTTGTGTACTTGAACACCATCTCCCTCGCACACACACACTCGCACACACCCGCTATGCAATAAATCAAATGAGATGATTGTTAATAATAAACCAATTCCGTTTGCGTAGGTTTTCTTTGACATCACCATTGGCGGTGAGCCCGCGGGTCGCATCGAAATCGGCCTGTTCGGCAAGACCGTTCCGAAGACGGTGGAGAACTTCCGGGAGCTGGCGCAGAAGCCCGAGGGCGAAGGGTGAGTACTTGGAGTAGCAGGGTAGTGGTAGCGTATACCAGGTACCGCTACGCTTTCCAAAAAGAAGCCGCCGATTAGCGGCACTCGCACACCAGAACAACTACACCGTTTGTAGGTTATAGCGGGGCTCTCAGATTGAAGCAATTACGTGGCGTTTAAGCGACCAATCAGCCGCTGAGAAAGCGAATCTCGGGAATAGTATGGACTAATGGGCTGACAAAGAGCACTCACTCTACACACTTCGTAATCCCCCAGCCATAAGAAAACTCGGTTAAAAAAAATATATTTTCTTATTTCATAACATTTTGATGTGTGCCAAATTGCCAATTGCTTACGTTACTCAAGCCCAGGTTCAAATCCCACCGCTGTTTTATGCATTATTCTATTTTTTAAGATTAATACTTTTTTTTCAAAAACAAATTAAATTTGTAATTTTTACATTTCAAACTGTACCGCTCTTATCGATGCTAAAATCATCAAATCCTGGGTTAAATGAATTTAGTTTAAAACCATCAAATTGATAAGGAAAAACAATTTTGGCGTTTTGCAAATTGCATTCCCACACAAAATTAAATATATTGGTTATAATGGTGATGGTATCAAGCCTAAAATCATCAAACTTATAATCAATTATTTTTGTAAGCACCTTTAGGGGCAGCAAGTTCCACCGCATCAGCAATTTCAATTCAATTAAAAATTAAATATATATTTTGTAACGCTGATATTTAGCCTAAAATCATCAAATTGATAACTAAATATTTTTTTTCTATGCAGCTTCAAGGGCAGCAAGTTCCACCGCATCATCAAGGACTTCATGATCCAGGGCGGCGACTTCACTAAGGGTGACGGCACCGGAGGACGTTCCATCTATGGCGAGCGCTTCGAGGATGAGAACTTCAAGCTGAAGCACTACGGCGCCGGCTGGCTGAGCATGGCCAACGCTGGCAAGGACACCAACGGCTCCCAGTTCTTCATCACCACCAAGCAGACCAGCTGGCTGGACGGACGCCACGTCGTCTTCGGCAAGATCCTCTCGGGCATGAATGTGGTGCGCCAGATCGAGAACTCGGCCACCGATGCCCGCGATCGTCCCGTCAAGGATGTGGTCATCGCCAACAGCGGCAGCATCCCCGTCCCGGAGGCCTTCTCCGTGGCCAAGGCCGATGCCACCGATTAAACTGGTTGGCTGCCCAGCCTCTATGTACGGATCCCTTTCATCCATCAGCAAACATAACCGATTTGATTTTATTAAGCCTAAACGCATAATCGATTTTTCCAGACATTTGCATTTACCATTTGCATTCGCCATGTTTATTTACATTCTGTTCCGTAAGCAAGTAGCTCTGCTCAACTAAAACGAGAAATGGCATAAATAAAGAACATTGTTTGTGATAAAGGAGATGGAATCGTTCTTTTCAGCTCTTTTGTGTGTCTATACCATAATGGGCCGGCCGGTGGTGCTCAGGTTCAATGAACCGGTTTTGGAACCCCTTCCTCGCTTTCTCGCTTTTGGCGACTTCCCTTAGCGGCAACCGGTTTTTGCCTCTTCGCCAATTTGCTTGCCTTTGTGAGTCTGCTGTTCTGTTCTCGATTTAGATTTCCCATGTTTTGCCTTTTGTTGTTGATAAACATCGTTTGGTTTGTCACATTTTTCTGATTTGCACACTGGCGTCAATTTAAAGTACACACAGCCGAATACTTCTGTATGTTCAGTTTGTTTGGGTTTGCTGGGAACACTAATTGGACATGATTGAAAGAACAGGTGCAAGGCTGTTTCTGGAACGGCCATTTAATTGGGTCGCAGAACCTGTTTTGTTAACTTCTGAATTTTATTAATAACTCAACCATAAAACTTCCAGAAGTCTTACAAATATAACATATATTTAAAAGTAAGTGTAACTTTTTAAAAGTCGACCGAATTTATTAGTTTACCAGTTTAAGAAAATGTAAATAGAGTTTTTGTATGGTTAAACAATTAACGTAATTTAAGAATGTTTAAGAATCTTAAAAAATTTTAGATCAAGTTTACAACTTCATTCAGAAATTTGTTAAATACTTTTAGTTCCGCCTTGGATTTGGACTCAGTATAGCCAAAGGTCTTGATTTATTCATTAAGATTTTATTGAACTTTAACAATTTTAAAATATCGAAAATGCTAAAATAATAACCAATTTAAGTACCAATCCCATTCTTGTAAAGTTTCCCTTTAAATTTAGTTATAATACAACAAAATCTCTTGACGAAGAACAACAATATCAGAACCCCAAATCAGCCCTCTAGTAACTGAAACTAAGGAAAAGTATATTTAGAACTTTTGTCAGACAATGATGAACTTGCAAGTTGCACAATTAGCAAATGCACTCAACATAAGAAATTCGTACAATTATGCATATGTGAACAAATCGAAAGACCCCACTCCCCTTACTCTTTTTAATTTTTCTTTTGAGCGAGAAAAACAATAAGCTCAAGAGACGATCTCATATCGCTCAACTGGGGGATAGTATACATATGTGTGTCGGTGCAATTGTACCCCTTTTCCAGCCCCACAATCGCTCTGTATACATTAATGGAAGCAATAGGATCTCTATATACAAGGCATTTGTATTGGGGTCTGGTGGCAATCGCATATGCCACACATGTTCCAGTGACCACAGCACTTCTGGACGTACATATCTCTAAGATTATATTCCCGAGAGCAATCAGTTGAGTGTTTTGTTTTTGTGGGGAGTCAAGGCGCAAGGAGAAATGAGTTCAGTCTGATTCGTTTACTCACTGGAACCGGAAGAGTTTACTAGGCGAATGCAGTTAAAATACGGCCGGAACTTAATTATAATCGCTTATCGTTATTGTTCGAATACGAAATATGGTTGGTAAACACGAATGCAACAAGTTCAATAAGAGCCGTCTTTGTAGCCTGGCAACTGACAAACTGATAAGGAAATGCCGGAGCATCTTTAATTCGATGATGTGTACTTTCGGAAATGACCTAAATTGTTTTGAATTTGAATCCATAGGAATCGCATAGGAATCGATGGATCTTTTTGGCACTTTTTGGCCTAGCTTTGGTTCAGATTTCTCAGGGAGCCAAGATCCTGGTACTGTTTCCCCATGCCAACGAGGGTCACTTTGCGGTTATGAGAACTCTAGTCACTGAATTGGCCATCCGGGAGCATACAGTAAGTAGTAAGCTATGTTAAGTCAGATGGATATCATCAGAAAGTTACTTCGCACAGGTTGAAGTCTATACGGGACATGGTTTGGGGGAAACTTTGGATAATGTTACGGAAACGGTGATACCGGAATATCCCTTCTGGAGCGAGTGTTAGTATGGTTCTTATGAAAACTGCCAAAAAATATAGTAATTATCACCCCAAACAGTGCAAAAACTGGCGGCACCCAAGGGAAACCTAGCTGATCTTGGTCGCCTGCCCATTGAAAATCTTCGCCAGTCCTTGGCCAGCGTTGGAACCCGCGCCCTGGATCACTTCCTTGTGCAGGAGCCCATCCAGAAACTGCTAAAGATGTCCTACCTTGAATTTGATTTCGATGTGATCCTAATGGACTACTTCTACACGGA
The DNA here is from genome assembly GCF_025200985.1 of Drosophila gunungcola. Classification (NCBI taxonomy): domain Eukaryota; kingdom Metazoa; phylum Arthropoda; class Insecta; order Diptera; family Drosophilidae; genus Drosophila; species Drosophila gunungcola. The sequence goes on along the minus strand of NW_026453169.1, from coordinate 1,656,352 downwards.
GGCACTGCTGGCACTGGGGGCTCTCCACCAGCGTCCTGTCATAGGTATCATTTCCACAGACTTTGGCAGCTACATGGATGCAGTGCAAGAGGCACTGGTGCCGGCGGCCTGTTCCCCCATCGATTTTGACCAAGGTTTGGTCCAGCTGGGCTTCTCCGAGCGACTCGGCAATATCCGGGAGTGTATCGATCGCAGGAAGCGATTTACCAAGGATCACTACGGCGGTCAGGAGCAACTGGTGGCCAAGTACTTTAAGCTGCAGCACTCAATACCCGAATTGCAGGCCAGCCAGCTATCTGTGCTGCTGCTCAACAGTCATGTGCCCCTGATGACCCCCCGAGTGACCATCCAGCAGATCGTTCCCGCTGGAGGTCTGCATATCCGGGGTCCCAAGGAGCTGCCCTGGAACATGAAGCGTTTTCTGGAGGAGGCTCGCGCCGGAGTCATTTACGTTCAGCTGGGAAATGAGCAGCCTTGTGGACAGTTACCCAAGGATAAGTTGGAGGCTTTGCTTGGCTTGTTCGCCGCCAGAAAGGAGAGCGTCATCTGGACATGTCACGATGTCAAGAAACTGGACGGATTGCCCAAAAACGTGATGATCCAACATGCGGTGCCGCAGATAGACATCCTGGCGCATCCGAGGGTGAAGGTTTTCCTAACCAACGGCGACCTTCTGAACCTTCAGGAGGGCATAGTGCGGAACGTGCCCATTCTGGGACTGCCGCTCTTCCATCACGAAAGGCGGAACGTGGAGCTAGCCGTGCGATTGGGCGTGGGTCTGCAGTTGGAAGAGGGTAATGTGACGACTAGCTCGCTTAACTGGGCAGTGAGTAGGCTGCTCCTGGAGTCCCACTTCCAACTGACCATCCGAGATGTGTCGCTGGAGTTCAGGGACCGACCTCTCGGTGCTCTGGCCAACGCTCTCTTCTGGGTGAACTACGTGGCCCGGCACAAGGGAGGAGCGGCTGTAAGGACCCGGGGCATTGGCATCTCCTCCTGCCATTTGCACCTGTTCGACCTGTTCGTTTTCTACGCTGGAATAGCCACTCTGGTCGTGGCCATGCTGGCGGCCCTGGGTTATGGTGGCTTTTATGTTTGGAATAAGAAGAACAACTCAAAGTCGACCAAAGTAAATTAAGTTTTGTGTTTGGAAATAAAGTGCATGCCAAGCAGTTCTTGCTGTCGAAAAAATATCAATGGAGGTAAAGCTGAATCAGCACGAAATTTTCTTGATATTCAATGGCAAAAATGGGTTTACTTGTAATCTAATCTAATTTCACGTGACTTTTTCTTAGATCTTAGTCAAAATAAAACTAAAACCTGCCACTTATTGCTTATAATTTCGAATTCAATACGTACCAAATATTAAATTTTAGTTTCCAAAATAAATGCTTTGGTCAAAAGGGTTTTTTGTTTTGTATAATATTTTTAAGTTTGGCGCCAATATAGCTTTAATAGCTTTAAATGCATCACTTCGCTGTAAACTAACAGTATGGTTAGGGTTTGAGTGCGCGCTACCATAAATGTTATTTTTATGAAAAGCTGGTTGTTTCTCTTAGCTCTACAACTGTCCTGAGTTCAAAACTGGTTTATCTTTCTATTGAATCGTCTATCATAAGCAAAAAAATATTAAAACAACAGCTCTATTTATTAATATTTTCTTTGGTTTAAGTCATAGCTTACCATTACCAAAGTTATAAGCCTGTGGCTCTTTTCACTTTTCTAGTAAATTTATTTAGTATTTGGTATAATTTAGTACGTGCAGTCACGGTCACTCTGACGGCCATCTTCCTTTCTAAAGAATCGCGTTCGCAAAACGACGTGTTTAAAACCTTTTCAAGTGTTTTAAAAGGTAATTAGCTCCCAAAACTAGTTAAAAATGCAGGCAAAGACAGCCCGCCGACTGCTCACAGACCTGCGCTTGAAGGTCGCTTTCGTGGGAGGCGGATAAACCCACAGCCGTGTCACACGTGGAGACATGGAGCACCCAAAACCTGTGAGGTTATGTTGATTCCCTCGTAGGCGACAACAACAATCCGCAGTGCCGACGATTATGTGTAAAAACAAGAATTAAACTAATCCTGACTAATTCCATTGCAGCTCCGTCAGAATGTCCGGTACAACCGCCACCATCCGCACCCGCAAGTTCATGACCAACCGCCTGCTCGCCAGGAAACAGATGGTCTGCGATGTCCTGCACCCGGGATTGTCGTCGGTGAACAAGACCGAGATCCGCGAGAAGCTGGCCGCCATGTACAAGGTCACCCCCGATGTGGTCTTCGCCTTCGGATTCCGCACCAACTTCGGCGGCGGCCGCTCCACGGGTTTCGCCCTCATCTACGACACCCTCGACAACGCCAAGAAGTTCGAGCCCAAGTACCGCCTGGCCCGCCACGGCCTCTTCGAGCAGAAGAAGCAGACGCGCAAGCAGCGCAAGGAGCGTCGCAACAGGATGAAGAAGGTGCGCGGCACTGCCAAGGCCAAGATCGGCACTGGCAAGAAGTAAGCCTGAAAGGAAAGGATGTCTATGTCTGTGGGTATCCCCGACTATTCCCAAAAGCTGCTGGTTATGCGTTAGTCACATTCTTTTATCAACCATCCAACAAACGACAAAACAAAATCAGTGTTTACTTTTGGAGCGGCTTTTGTTTGTAAACTAAGGAAATAAAACTCTAAAAGTATACAAGTTCTTGTGGTTGATTGTCTGGGATCTGCATGAGTGCTAATATAACCGTTTCAAAATGTAGACTTGAAACGATTTTATTTATTTTGAATTTCGGATTTCATAAATCTATAATGCGCTTTTATTTACTAAAGTCAAGTGTGTTTTTCATATTTTACTTAATTAACATGGTTATTGTTTTTGAAAATGTGCCAATACCTAATTTATACTTTATTTATTGAGTTGGCTTTAAAGATAAATATCATAGGAATGTAATACAGATTTAAATTATTGGCTGTCATTTTGTAATGTTTTCTATTGTAGACATTTTTCTTAAGAGTGCTTCAATTAATACCTGTTTTTTGTGTAAGCATCACGTTATTAGCATTGAAGATTTTCCATTACGGAACATAATAACTCTTAAAAGAACAGTATATTATAATTCAAATTATTCATAAAAAGTACCTAATGAAGACAACCATGGTCCTTAATTCAAACACTTGATAACAACGATTTAACCATTCAAAAATATAGGGAATACCGTAAATGAAAATATCGTTTTATCGTGATAGGCCAAAGGCAATCGATTGCCGCGGCCGGCCAAAGCCAAACTATCGATAGTGTCATCGATGTTTTGACAGCCCTAATTCGTATCGTATACAGAATATTGGTAAAAAAAAATCTCGGTTAGATGCTGCTCCTGAGACCTGTGGAGGATTACTTGGACGCCCAGTAGCAATATCCTTTAGCAGAGTTCTCAGCCAGCGCCCAGCATGTCCAGTTCGAACGGAGCCGTGACATCTGGGGGCGCAGGAAGCAGTGGCGGAGGAAGCGTCGCTTCGCCTGGCGATTGGATTTGCCCAGATTACGAGTGAGTGCGCGTAAAGATGCAGGAATAGCCGCCAACCGGCGGATCAGCCGAACCAGGCGAGGAGTCCTGCGAATCTCACCTTTCCCACGATTTTGCAGCTGTCGCCATCTCAATTTCGCCCGCCGTTTGCAGTGCAACAAATGCGACCGCGACCGCGAAAGCAGTGAAAAGCCGGAGCGGGATAGGGATCGAGAGCGAGACCGTGGAAACGGGAGCAGCAGCAGTAGCAGCAGCTCCAGCAAGAAGAAGCTGGGTACGGAGATCGGAAAGGCGGCGGCGGACAAGTCGCGGGGTTTGTTTAGCGCCGAGGACTGGCAGTGCAGCAAGTGCGCCAATGTGAACTGGGCTCGTCGCCAGACCTGCAACATGTGCAACGCTCCCAAGTTCTCGGACGTGGAGGAGCGGACTGGTGAGTCTGAAGCAGATGCATCCTGTCCCAAAACCCCCTTAACAACTCCCTTTGCAGGCTTCGGCGGTGGTTACAACGACCGCGGGGTGGTGGAATACAAGGATCGCCAGGATTCGGACAGCGAATACGATGAGTTTGGTCGGCGCAAGAAGCGGAAGCACGGCGAGCATCGAGAGGACTCGAAACGGGCCAGGAGGTCCAGTCGGGATGAGGTGCGGAAAGTCGAAGACGACGATGATGACGACGAAGAGGGCGACGACGGGGATCTCTCAAAATACGATCTTTGGGGCGACGACGAGGTCACTTCCACGGATGTCAAGAGCAAAGTAGCCACGGGCAATGGCGACAAGGAACGCAAGCGTACCTCTCGCGACTCCACCTCTTCAGTGTCTTCCTCTTCGTCGTCCAGTTCGTCCAGCTCCAGCTCCAGCTCGTCGTCGAGCAGCTCGAGTAGCTCCAGCAGCGGCGGCAAGCGGAAATCCGGCTCTCCCGGCAGGCGTTAGCTGTAATCCGTACCCTTTAAGATCTTCTCTCTGATCGCATGTTTTTTCATACATTTCTATAAGGCATCATCCTTGCCTGCTTATTTATTTGCCAGTCTGCGCTGCTCTCGAACATGACGTTGTGGTACGATGTCGAGTTTACTCTAAAAATATAATAAAACGTATCATTTAAGAACATCAGCATTTACATTTATTGTAAGACACCGTAACATTAAAGAACCGGGCCTAATTGAAGCTATCCTCGTTTTGTTTCAGGCTGCTGGCGGCTTCGTCCGCCTGCTGCAGCTCCTTGAGCTTGGCCAGCTGCCTTTCCGAGTCGGCGATCTGCTCTTCGGTCACGGTCACTGGTACATCGCAGGATATCTGCTCCTGCCGCACGAACTGCATCTTCTTGATGGCTTCCTCGAGGAAGGGAATTTGCTGGGCCTGCAGCTGCTTGTGGTAGGCCTCCAGCCGCTCTTCCTTGAGGTTCTCGCAGTAAGTGTCGGTCAGCTTTTGCAGCGACTCCTTGCGGGTGATCCAGTGGAAATGTGTCGGCGGTGGCTTGTACACCAGTTCGAGTTTCTCGAGAATCCACTCGAAGCGTGGATAGTCCCAGCGTCTTAGGTATTTAAGGAACTTCTTGCGCTTGTCGATTAGCTCCTTCAGTCGCACCTTGATCATCTTGTCGCGCGGATGGGCATCCATGTGCTCCTGATAGCGGCGAATCACCGCGGTCATTTTGGCCACTAAACGTGAGATTAATTAGGGGTAAAATTGAAGAATTTGCATTTTGGCTAGCAACATACACTTGGCCTCCATTGACCCGTAATCCTGGGCATGCCTTTGCACCTCCTTTACCATCTCATCACGATAAAACTGTGTGGTCAGATAACTGGCATTGTTTCTCAGCTTGAACTGCGCCTTAACAGATTCGTCGGCTCTATAGGTTCAATAAAATAATATTATTAAGTCACAAAAATATGTTATATGCTTACTTCTCCAGCTCCTTGCAATCCCTATATTCCAGCAGCAGCTCATCGGCTTTCAGAGGAGGCAGTTTGGCCAGGTCGCCACTCTTTTCCGGCTTAAAGCACGCGATCTTCTCCGGGCGCACCCATTTGATTTTCAGATCCGACTTGAAGGCATATTCCCGGACAAACTGGCGCGGCACTGCCTGCGCTACATTTAATAGTTTATTCATTAAATCGGGTTTTATTTTGTGGCCAAATTGCGATAGGTTATATCACTTGGCCAGTGTATACCAACAACGCAAAGTGATAACTGCTTGGACAGCAGCTGTTGAGCGAACCTATCGATTGTTTTATCGATATGCAGTAACAGTGAGTGCACACTGTTTTATTTTTAATCATCAGCTGTAGCAACACCATTTGTTGCTGATTTCTTTTCGTCTGTCTGTCGGCTTGTTTCGGACCTGGAATTGCGAAATTTGTACGTATAAAGGCATATTCCACCATGGCGCACATGTCCCACATGCTCCAGCAGCCGTCGACGTCGACGCCATCCGGTTCCAGCTCCTCGCGCACCATGTCTTTGATGGAAAAGCAGAAGTACATCGAGGACTATGACTTTCCCTACTGCGACGAGAGCAACAAATACGAGAAGGTGGCCAAAATTGGTCAAGGCACGTTCGGGTATGTCCTTAAAGTGCACATAACTTTCGGTACTAAAGCCCCACTCCGTTCGCAGAGAGGTTTTCAAGGCTCGGGAGAAGAAGGGCAACAAGAAGTTTGTGGCCATGAAGAAGGTGCTGATGGACAACGAAAAGGAGGGCGTGCGTGTAAACTCACATATAAGAAGATCTGTTCGTAACTTGTTTATGCTCCCTAGTTCCCCATCACGGCCCTGCGAGAGATCCGCATCCTTCAGCTGCTGAAGCACGAGAACGTGGTTAATCTAATCGAGATTTGCCGCACAAAGGCCACCGCCACGAATGGTTACAGATCCACTTTTTACTTGGTCTTCGATTTCTGCGAGCACGATTTGGCTGGACTTCTATCCAACATGAATGTGAAGTTCAGTCTGGGCGAGATCAAGAAGGTGATGCAGCAGCTGCTCAATGGTTTGTACTACATCCACAGCAACAAGGTGAGTCATAACATAAAACAAGTGTTTAGCACAAAGTTTTCATTTTGCATTTCCATTTGTAGATCCTGCATCGTGACATGAAGGCTGCCAATGTGCTGATCACCAAGCATGGCATTTTAAAGCTGGCAGACTTTGGGTTGGCCCGCGCTTTCAGCATTCCAAAGAACGAGAGCAAGAATCGCTACACCAATCGTGTGGTGACCTTGTGGTACCGCCCGCCAGAGCTGCTACTGGGTGACCGCAACTACGGACCGCCCGTGGACATGTGGGGCGCTGGCTGCATCATGGCCGAAATGTGGACCCGCTCGCCCATCATGCAGGGAAACACAGAGCAGCAACAGCTGACCTTCATCTCGCAGCTGTGCGGCTCCTTTACGCCGGACGTATGGCCCGGCGTGGAGGAGCTGGAGCTGTACAAATCCATTGAGCTGCCAAAGAACCAGAAGCGTCGCGTCAAGGAGCGCCTGCGTCCGTATGTCAAGGATCCCACCGGCTGTGATCTGCTGGACAAGCTACTGACCCTGGACCCCAAGAAACGTATTGATGCGGACACGGCCCTCAACCACGACTTCTTCTGGACGGATCCCATGCCGAGCGACTTGAGCAAGATGCTGTCGCAGCATCTGCAGAGCATGTTCGAGTATCTGGCGCAGCCACGCCGCAGCAACCAGATGCGCAACTACCACCAGCAATTGACCACCATGAACCAGAAGCCCCAGGACAACAGTATGATCGACCGGGTCTGGTAGACTGCTAGAGGTGCACGCACCCAAAATTTTGTACTATAAGATTCTCAATTTCAACTAGTATAGGTATTATTTTAGGCTTACAAAGTGTAGCATTATAAAATTGCATTTGCATTAGCACTTGCTCTAAATATTCTTAAAATTTTTTGTTTAACTGTGGAGGTTTTGTACTATTTAATTAGTATATTAATTGAGGCTACCTTAACCTAAAATATGCTACGTATAAATATTCAAATTTCTTATTTTGTTCTCGAAAATTGCGCTTATCAACTAGTTCCACGAGAGGCGAACCAGTTTTATAAAAGGGAATTCACAAATTCGGCTTATACCCATAGAATATATTCCTTAGGTGTGTACACACTGGTCACAAAATGCACGTTGATGAGAAACCGCAAAAGGTAAACAAGGCTAAAAAGGCTGATAAAAAGCAGCGTAGATGTCTGGCCATTATTAAAAGTGACTGCGATGTAACCCCGAGTGATGACCCTACTCCATATTTGGCGATCCTCAATGTGGGACTCAGCAATGGGCTCACGGAGGAGAACTTACTCCAAGCGGCGAACAAGTCCAGCGGAAAGGTCACCGAGGTGATCATGTTGCCTGGAAAATCATATTGTTTTGTGGTCTGTGCCACCCTGGAGGACTCCCAGCTTATATATCTGGGCATGCACAACGTCTCCACCATAGGACAACAGGGAGCTGTGGCCTACCTGAGTTACATAAAGGAGTTACCGGCTCTTGCGGGCAAAAGTGAGTGGAACAGACATCTTCCCAGTGGCCTCGTGGTAATTCCGGATTTTGTCAGCGAAGAGGAGGAATCAACGCTGCTGGAAGCCATTGCTGCAGATGGGAAAACCTCTGAGGGCTCCGGCACTTTGAAGCATCGAATTGTCAAGCACTTTGGCTATGAGTTTCTGTATGGAAGCAACAATGTAGATCCCTCAAAGCCTCTGGATCAATCTATACCAACAGCCTGTGATGTTCTATGGCCACGACTGGAAAATTCTTCATCCACCTGGGACTGGAGCACTCCGGACCAGCTGACGGTGAATGAGTACGAGCCTGGTCATGGAATACCTCCGCATGTGGACACACATAGTGCCTTCTTGGACCCAATTCTCTCGCTGTCCCTGCAATCCGATGTGGTAATGGATTTCCGGCGAGGAGAGGAGCAGGTCCAGGTCAGATTGCCGCGACGCTCCTTGCTAATCATGTCCGGCGAGGCTCGCTACGATTGGACGCACGGCATCAGGCCGAAGCACATCGATGTGGTGCCCAGTGCATCAGGAGGTTTGACCACACAAGCCCGTGGCAAGCGGACTTCCTTGACATTTAGACGCCTACGAAGAGGACCCTGCGACTGTTCGTATCCCATGCTTTGCGACACTCGACAAAGCAAGGCACCACAGGAATTGTCAGCCTCCCTGGCTACGCAAGCCGTCAGCCTGGAGCAACAGAATGTCCACGAGGTGTACGATAAGATTGCGGACCACTTTAGCGAAACGAGACACACACCTTGGCCACAAGTGGCCGGATTTCTAGAATCATTCGATCCCCAGTCCGTAGTGCTGGACATTGGCTGCGGCAACGGAAAGTATCTGGGCTGCAATCCCCAACTCCTCGCCATCGGTTGCGACCGCGCCCAAGGACTGCTTGCTGTGGGCCGTCGAAAGGGACAGAATGTGTTTCGATGCGACTGCCTCAGTGTGCCTGTGCGCTCGTCCAGCATCGATGGCTGCATCAGCATAGCAGTCATACATCACCTGGCAACTGGGGAGCGTAGACTGGCCGCTATCAAAGAGATGGCACGGGTTCTTCGACCAGGAGGTCGTGCTCTGGTTTATGTTTGGGCCAAGGATCAGCGAAAGAATGATAAAAAGTCCGCTTATCTCCGGCAAAATAAAGCAGTAAATAAGGAACGCACCACCGAGCAGCAGCAACGCCAGAAGCAACACCAGCAACTAGAAAAACTGGCCAACAATACCCCACTGCCCGTGCACACCAATCGCACTGAGTTTCAGCAGCAGGACGTGCTGGTGCCCTGGAAGACCAAGGATGAACAGAGGACCACATACCTGCGCTATTACCACGTCTTCGAAGAGCAGGAGCTTGAGAGCCTGGTGGCCCAGCTCCCAGAGGTACAGCTAACTAAGAGCTACTACGACCAAGGAAACCACTGTGTGATATTCGAAAAGATTTCGAAAAACTCTTTATGAAACGAGGTCATTACATTTATGTAATTCGTTTATTTGATTTCAAAAATACACATTCACACATTTTTATTTTTGTTTTGCGTTAGCGAATCGAACGTAACTAGAACTTAGTTAAGCTTACTGCTGAACCATCCAAATGATGTTCTATTTATTGTAGCTTTGGACCATAAATTGACAATTCCTTAATTACAATGTTTGTGTTCCACTGAAGAGTGTTTCAGTTGTTGTAGGTACAAGTGCGGTGTTTATTTACATTTTCTTTTGTTATTTCATTTAAACGAACTGGATAGGAGAGATTTCAAGTGTCTAACGCACAGGTGGAAAGATAAAATTTGGAGTATCATAACTAATATGTATAGAGACTACCTAAATCAGTGAGCAGGAGCAAATGGGGCTTGGTGCTAGCTGGAGATTCCTATAATAACTTCACTATATAAACTTCTATAAATCCATCAATATGTACGCTTAAGGTCTGTTATAATCTTTTGCATGGGGTAAAGTTCGAGCTACAGAAACATCTACACGGGATACATGTAAGAATCTGGTTTTAAAAACACTCTCAGAAGTCATCCAGGGCACTTACTTGACAAAAACTCTACATTTAGTTAGTGGTTTTGAAATATAATGCTTACCGCTAATTATCGACTAGTTTACAGTTTCAAACGTTTCGCTTTGGTCGTGGGTACAGTAGAGTAATTGATATGTTAGCAAGTAACATTTGGACTATGTGATTTCGTCGTCTTAACAATAAGTGCTAAGTGTATAGAGTGGGTCCGAATACCTCTAGGATACGTAGTAGAGTCCTGCATGATTCAACTGGTCTTTTTTTCAGTTTTAACAAACAAATCGAAATTCTGTATTTAATTCATTAAAACATCTTGAGAAAGGTTTCAACACCTGTCGATTCTTGCAGGGCTCTTAGACGCATGTACGTAATTTTACTGGGTGTATAAATATAAATATATTCAGTAAATCTATATAGATCGCGTGTATAACAGTTGTGGTGCCCAAGTGGTTTTGTTTTTTTTTTGTTTTTTTTTTTTTGGCTATATGTATAGGAGAACAGTTAAAGAGAATTGATTTATTCGTTTCAACAGCTAGGGTGAGTCTACAGACTAGGTTAAACCAGAAATTCATCATCGTCGTATAATTAAAGCCTGATAGTTTACTTGTTTGTTGTTAAAGCTGATTTATCAGTTAATAGGTATGTATACACACATACGCAATCGACTCGAGTCCTTAGGTTCTACAGATTACCATTGTTTTCGTTTATGATGTACATATGTGTATACTTCAGTCGTTGTTGAATATACAAAGCTTTCTTTGCCTGGTGATGACCACTGGTACAATATCTTTTTGTGTCTATCCTATTATCCTAATATCTTGTCCTTGAACTTACTTTTTTGCGTTCTCCATTTTAAAGCCTCTCACCGAAACACTTATTTGAGCAGCTGGCATACTTTCTCCAACTCAATTTTCTCGTCTTAGATTACTTATGTAGGATTTGGATTTGGACTGGGGTTTTGTTGTCTGGGACTTTTGGTATTTTTGGTATTTAAGGACTGTCCAGGATGCGGGGTCCAGTTGCCTTGAGCACGAGCTTAGATAAATGTTTCGGCTGCCATTTGTTACAAGCACTCCGCCAGCGGTGGCTTCTCGATGGGCGGCGAGGGACCGGATACGGAAACCATTGGCACGGCACTGATCTTGGGCTTGACGATCTTCAGCGCGAGGTTGCCCAGGTTCTTGGGGCTGCTGTGCGGCGACGAGGAGGCCGTGGAGGATCGCTGATGCACCAGGACCCGCGGCTTGGCCTCGATGGCAATGCTGGGCGAGGACGAGGTCGACACACTGGCCGTGGCCGTGGCACTGGCCAGAAGTGGCACATGCACCAGTTCCTCCACCGTCTCCGCCGAGTCCTGCGACTCGTGGACCACGGCAGCCGCGTCGCTGTGGATCAGTGCCGCCGTGGACAGCGTGTCGCCCTCGTCGTCCTGCATGTAGGGTGGCGGTGCCTCCAGCGAAATGCTGCCCACGATCATGTTGGCCGTGGTTATGGCCGCCGATCGAGCCAGCAGACTTGTAACGGCCGTGGGCGACTGCTTGCCGTCGTGGATGACCGGCAGGCGGAGCAGCTCTCCTCCAGCGCCGCCGCACTCCTTCAGCTCGATGTCATTGCTGTCCTGCGAGAGGTGCTGCTGCTTGCAGGATTCATCGTCGGTGCGCCATGGGCGCAGACTCTTCTGGAAATTGGTATAAATTTAAACAGATCATTAAAGTTTAAGCTCAGTAGTCGTATGGTGTATGCGGTGATTTGTGCAAATATGTTTTTCAAGGTAAACAAAGCTTAATACAGATCACTTATAAACTACTTACTTTTTTCATAAAAAAAATATTATTATGACTTTTTAAATTAGGTGCCCCAATAGTAGAATAAACTTAAACTTAAACTGATGACAATGGACAATTTTAACCATTCAAATAAAGTTAAAAAAGTCTATTAAATATTTAAACTGTATGGACCCAAATAGACTTTCAATTTTAGAAATATCCAGGACTTATGAAGAACTATTAAAGGTTGGTATTAAAAAGCATATGGGTATTTAATAAAAGTAAGGGAAATTTTAACTTCTTTAAATAATTTAATGCTATTTTAGACTGCCGATATCACAATTTTGAATTGTGACTGGGAAAAAAGTGTTAAATCTGGAACAGCTCAGAGAAACTTATTTAATGTCTCAAGTGATAAAAACACAACTTAATTTTATGTAAAAAAAAACATGGAAGAAAATAATTTTATTTGATTTTTTAACGCTGTTCACAAATTGAGATTTTTTAATTTCACTGTGATTTTTAAAATTATAATTCTACATATTCGCTTCTGCTTAAGTTAGGGAATCAAATGAAAAAAGACCATGTGGAAGAACCATACGACTTTTAATTCGCAAAAAGTGTACTAAAATCGGATGACCACTCTTAAAATTAAATTAAAAATAGCGCAAATACTATGCTTAGAAAAGTCTAGTATATCATAATTATATGCGCTTGGGCCTTAAAAAAACTTCTGTTAGGCCTGTGTAATATATATAAATAAATTATATAAATAAAAAAAATAATTAACATGTCAAACAAAATATATATTTTTTTTTAATATGACACAGTCGAAGGTCCCAGTTACTAACACCCTCAATGCCTTACAAGAAATTCCTTTAGATTTATTATTGTTATTATCTACGTAATGTTACAAAATAAAACAAAACAGCACTGCATTAAACCTGTCTGTTATCTTAGTATTGAAATCGACGCTTATGTCTGCACTCACCCTGCGGCCGTTGTCCGTGATGTTCTCGGCACTCTTGGCCTTCCGGCAGAGCACACTCTGGGATCCGTGGCGGCGCAGGAACTCGATGGAGTCGAAGCCCCGTCCCTCCGAGGACACGAAGATGGCCGAGTTGATCCGGCTGCGCGTGCAGCGCTCCGAGATGGAGGTGGAGTGCTCCTCGGCCAGCATGTGGATGTGCTGCAATGGAAAGGATGTCAGTGGGGGTCTCTGCTGGCTGCAGCCGCATCCTCCGGCCAGTTGCTTACGCGGCTATTGCAGTGCAACGGTGGGTGGGCACATTCACTGCTGTCGAACTGCGTCCCGCAGGCGCAGAGCAGCGGCAGAGCAGAGGCAGAGGGAGAGAGAGGGAAGAGAGATAGAAAGAGATAGAGAGGAGAGCGGAGTAGAGCGGACAGTTCTCTTGGGGAGTCACACGCACAACACATAAGCCCACTAACAACGACCTCCCGCCACTGGAACAACAAGAACAGGAGCAAGCGACAAGCGTGGGACAGACTACCTGGCTACAAACTACTGAGGGACAACACACGAAGCCGGGACACAAGCGGATGCGGATTGCGGTCTGCGGATTGCGGATTGCGATTTGTGATATTTGCTGTGGCAGAAGTGAGCGAGTGCGGGCCTTTTCCATCCAGTGAAGGTACATAGCTGCAAGTTTTCTGTACAAAGTGGTGGTGGTGATGGGTGATTGGTGCGAATTGGTGCTCCGGTCTGCAATCTGAAGTGGAACTCGAAATCGAAATCGAACTCGAACTCGAACGGGAACACGAACTCCAAGCAAAAACCACGTGCACGTGCACCACAAGCTGCAAGTGCTAGTGCTGGGGGCCAGTGTTGGGAACACCCTGCTCTTTTTGGTGGACAAAGTCAGTGGCTCAACCTTTGGCGAGGGAACTCCCAATACTCAGTTGGGAAGATTTCGGTGGCTAGCCATACAAAATTATTGAATTTTAATATAACCAAAACAAAACCAATGTTTAATAGGATAAATGACTGTCAGAAAAATATATAATAGGCTTGACAATTTGTGTATTCAAAATAATAAAATGTAATTGAATGATAAATAAGTTAATTAATTGTCTGAATAAATTAAAACTTGTTGAATTTAATGTTAATTTATTGGATTAAATCATCTCTCCCATTATATGCAATTATTTCATTAAATGGCGCAAAAAGTGTTTGCATAAACAAAATGTACTCTTCATAACAGACACTATTTAAATTTGCATAATTTTTTTAAACGCATAAATTGTGTGCAGAAATCATATGGTATATCATTTTAAAATGGTAGGTTTTAAAATGTTTACTCAATTAGGGCTTATATGGTAATTGAAAAAATTTTATTTGAATAGGGCTTATAAGGTTTTTTTTGGGAAAATTATATGTAAATGAAAAACTATTAAAGCTTTTAGAATTCTTGGAAACGGCCATAAAATTTTCAGTAATCAAATTAACAAAAATTAAGCATACTGGTGGGCCAAGTCAAAAGTTTTTAAACTTCGATACAAATTTGGTTTTAAACTTTGATAAAAACGTTAAGCTTGTTCGCAAGTATGTGAATTGATTTCAGTTCCTAAAAATCTCTTAGAGAGGGCCAACACTGCGTATGAGTAACAAGCGCTTAAACTGGATTGCAGGCCATAGCTCCACTTTTTGACAAGTACTAAACACAAAATCCCTGAGAAAGTAAGATAATAAAATGAATGTGTTTGAAAAATTTAAGCTTCACCATTCCATGCTCCCTCGCCCAAGTGAGCCACTCTGTGTTTCTATCGTCCGCCCAACACTAGCTGGCTGACTTACGCTGGCCGGCTCGCTGTAGTTGCTGTGGTTGAGCACCGACGACTCGGTGTGGATGGTGTCGCTGGCCACCAGGCTGTGGTACTTCTGCATCTGCAGCTGCATCGTCGAGGAGGCGCGGCTGTCGCGCGATCCCTCCCGCGAGCGGTCCGCACAGGAGTACTGCCTGCGGTACTGGCGCCTCCGCCGCCCGGCACTGGCCGAGGATGCCGCCGACGCCGCATCGGTGGTGGCCCCCAGCTGGTGATCAGCGCATGCCAGCGCTCGAGGCTGCAGCGGAGGCGGGCGAAAGTAACTGGGATCGTAGCTGAACTGCCGCCGCCGCCACTGGTCGTACTGCCTATAGTGGCTGAAGAGGCGGCGGCGGCGCAGTATGAGCTGCTTCTTGGCCTCCAGCACCTCGTCCTCCTCGACGAAGGTGCGCTCCTGCGAGTTCTTGAGGATGCCGCGCTGCTGGGCGAACTTCCGCTGCTTAATGGCGCCCGCCTGCAGCGGCAGGATGCGTTGGACGACCGGCTCCTTCTCTCGCTGAAGCAGCTGCTGGTCCTCCTGATCCTTGTCCGGGACCTCGTCCCCCTCCACCTCGATGTCCATGTCCCCGTGGGCCCCTTCCGCGCTGTCGACGTTCTCCAGCACATTGGCGCCCACAATCGACTGATTGTCGACGCTGGGCCCGCGCACATAGGTGTTCACCGGCGTGCCATGGCCATGACTATGGCTATGGCCATGTCCGTGGCTGGAGGCCGCACTCACGGCCGCCGAGGAGGCTTCGCGGTGCGCTGGTTGCTAGCTCTCCACGTCCGCCTTGTGCAGCAGGGCAAACTGGCAGCCGCAGTCGCGCTCCAGCTCCCTTCGCGGATACTGGAAGCAGCGGTCGAACAGCCCACAGCCCTCGCAGCGGGGCAAACACTGTTTGTGTGCGTTGGTTGGCCAGCGCCGCGGCCAGGGCCAACCAAAAACGCAAGGATCGCGACAGCAGCAACGGTAAGAGCGGCAGGAGCAGGAGCAGGAACAGCAGGAACAGCAGGAACGAGATCAGCAGGCGAGAGCGAAGTGAAAGTAGGGAACGTTTGGTCAGTGAGATCTCGGGAAAGCGCCAACCTGAACAGCAAAGCTCAAAACCGAAAACCAAAATCGCTAAATGCATTAAAAATACCGGCGAACAACTCTAACTAAAACTTGGCTTTTATGCTTATGTCAAAATATATTAACTTTCATTGAAATTATTTCGAAATGATTTACTTTTATAGAATTTAAAATGTTTCATAAATTTAATTATTAAAGGGATTTTTCTTACAGAATTTAAACTGCATTATAAAATGTATCTTCAAAAGCGATTTTTCGTAAATGAACCTCAATCTAAGAAATTGTAATTTGCTTAAAAGAGTACACTGATAAAAATGTTATAAATCCGATTAATTTATTCGATATTTAAATGTTTGTGTCTTTGATTTTCGTGAAACATTACATTTGGCTCAAAATTTAATTTGACTATTTTTTTAAATTGCATATATTGTGTATAAAACAAAATACAAAATTTGGACCAATATTTTTCTTGTTAATTTAATTATTTAAATATCAAATCTTGCAATTCAATATGCTTTGTATTTAAAATTATTTTACAAATTTAAATTTTGTATTTAAAAGCCAAATATAATATTTGATATTACCACTCAGTGTAATATTTTAAATCAACAAAAAGGATATTTTTATAATACTGAAATCTGACATTGAAAATTAATCGCTTCAAGTTTTTTTTTAGAAGAGTTCGGCTGTATGTATATGGAATGTGGATAGTACGAGTTATAAATTAGAGGTGCTCTCATATGCATAGCGCATCCTGAGCCTAATGAATCTAGGTGAATTCGCTAGTTGACTTCGGCGGACCGAAGACTTCATACTCTGCAGAAAGGCTAAAGAATATATGCCACTGTTTAGATCCACAGAGTATGCCCCACAACTAGTGCCAAAGCCTACGGAAAAGAAAGCCGAAATAAATGAGAAACTAGCACGTGCTATCTTAGCAAGCAAATCATAAGAAGAAACAGTCGAAAACGTCTGAGTGCTACAGGGAAAATGCATTAAATATTTTTCCGGAGCAGAGTATTTAAATCTGCAACCACCAATTTATCAAATTTCACAAACGGACCACAAAGTAGCAGAAAAGCTAAAGAAGAATTTAGTTGATAGGAAAGGATTTTTTAATTAACTTCTAGAACATTCTCGGGGAATTTTCAGATATTATTCAGACTATTTTTAATGGGTTGGTCTAGGCTGTGCACGGATTAAATAGGAAATTGTGAGTGTACTGTTCAACAGGAGTCGAATATTTTCTTGAATTGATGCATAGAAAAAAAGCGAATAAAATGCAAAGATATTTTTGTTTGTTTCGTATATAGTAAGTAGTTGGAAGAATTTGTTGTTTTTGAATACCTTGACAAAGAAATCGGGGTGTAGGTTCTAAAAATGAAGCATAACAAAAACGAAACGGAGATAAGTTCCTTCGCGAAAATCCAAACGCTCAGCGCTCCGTGTTATCCTAGAGGCCCGCACAACCATCGTCCTCACCTCCCCGATCGGGATCGGGACTGGGACTGGGATTGGAGTTCCTCGAGTGGCACTTACCTGGTGCGAGTGCTGGCCATTGCATCCGCTGGCACTGCAGACTCCCGTGCCCGGCACCTTCAGCTGCTCGTGCTTGTAGTCCGGCTGGTAGGGCAGCAGCATCCGGATCTTGCCCCATCGGTTGAAGAACAGCGCGATGGCTCCGGCCCACACCATCAGCACGATCAGGACGATGCCGATCTCCACGCCGCGTATCTGTAGAAGGCAATTCACATAACGATTTAGGTATAATGGCGTCTTTTCAAGGCCTAAATTGGGTGGTTTTAGGTCCCTAAATGTACAAATATACTTTGCGAGTGTAGTGGCGAAATGCTACAGTTTACAGTGCCTATTTTGGGGAGTATATAGAAAATAAGGGTACCACTGCCCTAAACGTTTTTTTCTGCCATTAAAGCAGACTTATAACTATAAAAATTCAGAACATATGAAATTCAATACGTTAAGTCTTGAACAATAACCTAATACTCACATCCTAATCCTAAACATTTTGCACACAAATTAAAAATCTTTTCAGTATGCAAGAATTACCTACACTTTGATTTAAAGAATAATGAATTGTTCCATATGTAATATAAAAATCAAGTTCCTGTCTGTATAAATAGCAACAAAATGGAAAAAATGAAATGCATCAATTTTTAGTTAAAAATACTAATGTATACTTTAGTCTCCATTGCCTGTATTCTGCAAACTTTTCTTTAAGACTGTTAAATACTAAAACTGGTTGCTTAGCTAGGAACTGTCATTTTCAGTGCGGATGGTTTAGTACTTGATCTTTGGGTATCTTTGAGTCTTACAGTGGGCAATTCCCTGGTAGTTGCATGTGTTAGGGTGTTCGTGGCTGTGGAGGTCACATCGTCGCCGAAGATGCTGGCATTTGCGCTGCCGTTGCGACCGCCGTTGCTTCCATTACCATAGATACCCGGCGGAAAGTCCTGCTGTGAGGTGTTCCTCGGCAGATCTGGGGGGATGAAAAATCAAACGTTTGTGATTACGGCCAAGAGTCTAATCCACGGAGGGTACTCACCCAGCGTCTTGAACTTGATCTGACCGCGACTGCGATACTTCTTGCCCTGCCAAATGGCCGTCACAACGAGCGAGTACTGTGTGCTGGGCAGCAGGCGATCCAGGACAATGGCCTCGCTGCTGCCAGCGACGTCCTGTACAACCCTGTAACTTAAATTAATTCAATTACCACTCTCGAACGGCAGCTAAGGGTGAAAGTGTGGAGGTGGGGGGGCTGGAGGTTGGGGATTGGGCGGCTTGCGGCGGATTGTGCAATCGCATGTGTGTCTGTCTGTGTGTGTGTGTGTGTGTGTGTGTGTGCGCTAATTGAACAAACTATAACATTCCAGTCGTGAAATATGAGGCCGGTCCGTGTTGGTAATTACACCATTGGCCAATATTTCACTTTGTCACTTTCGCCACAGCCGGAGCAGTTAACAAACATGTCCTAGATTTGCCAATGAAGCTCACATTACCCACCCACCACCGATCCTGTTCCTTGCGCCGAGTGCGTGGGGCGGCAGAAGTGTCCCAGTTTCCCAGACTTCTGGCCTTTGTGCACCGGCTTCTATTACTACGGCCGTGGCAACAACAAGCGCCTGACAAATGATTCATTATTCATACATGTAACAAACACACTCCCCCACAGACCACCCAATGGCCCCCAGTGGAACCGATGTCCGAACAGAAAACAGGGCACAGAAGTGTACCGCTTTTCGCCAGCAGACGAAGAAACAACAAAGTCGAACAAGCAAACGTAAATGTTATAAAAACAAAACACAGCTAAACATTGCCGTCTTGTCGATCTATTAATGCTCTTAATTTATGCAAATAAATTAAGGACATTTTTTAAAACATGCTAAACTGACATTTTAAACGATGCAAAAATGTTTATTGTTTGTAAAAACATTTAAAAACTCTAACGATTAAAAACACATTATGATCTTAATTTATGGGAGTAAATTTAAAGCATTAAAACAAAACGTTATAATATATTTACAAATGACATTTTAGACCATTCAGCAAAAAAAAAAACATTTTAAATCCTAGCGATTACAAACGCATTTATGGTAATTAAAGAAAATTTTAAAATTAGAAGAGTAAATATTTTAAATGCTGTGCAAGCCAATTTTAACATAAGCTAATAAATATAACGGTTAGGTAAATATATCTTATTATGATAAAAAAAAATTTTAAATCTATAGTTATATTTGAAATTAATGAACAAGTAGGCATGTAATAGTCAAGTGAAAATTTAAATAAATTTATTTAATTAAAGTTCAAAGTAACCAATTTAAATATGTAAAATGAACATACAAAAATGTATTCAAGTCTCAAGATCCTAAGATCAGGAGACGGTTTCTGAGGATCCTGATATCAGGAACCCGATACAAGGGTCAACATCTGTCAAAATTTTTAAAATTTTAATTTAGTTATAGAAACACAATAAAATACCAAAAATGCATACCAACAGAAAAAGGCAAGTAACATAACCGAAAACTTGAATTCGTGTAACAACAAAAATGCATTCGTAATATAAAGCCGTATTTGCATTTAATATTTTATATATGTTTACATTATGTTTATCATAAATATTATTTTTCCTCAAAAAGGTTTACTTTTATTATGTTGGTCCCACTGTTTAAACTAGCATGCATCATTTTAATTGGTGATCTTATCGGTATACACTTAATTAAGACAGGTTTTTTCTATGTTACAAGTATCATAAAAATTTTTGCTAAATAAACACAAGGGTGAAATAAATGCCTTGAAAAATGTAATCAAAAAGATTACGAATCGAATCCAAAAAATAATTTGAATAAAATTCTACAATTTTGCCTCCCTAAAAAAAAAGGTATTTGAATAAAAAGGTGAAACCTTGAAAAAATCCAAATTCCCTTTGATAAGACTACCAATTGACACGATTTAAGGACTTAAGAGGGCTTTTTACGGCTCATTGTGAATTTACATCTGGCTGGTCCGCAAAAACTCTTCTCATTTCGCCCGCGCCGGCGGCTAAATAATTGATTAGCAGCCACATGTGTCACATCCATTTGCACCGGGCCAATAGACATGCGGCCGCAGGGCAACTGGAATTGGGCCGACTTGGGCAAACATCGGTGGATGCGATATGCCATATGTGACAGTGCCAGACGTTGTCTAAAGTTTCGCCGTTAAAGTTTTCATCGTGTGGCGACGCCTGGGGAAAAATCAAATTTAATACCCGGCTCTCGTACCGCCTTCTCACTGTTTGGCATTAAATTCGCCGACGAAGCCGCTCATTATACACAATTTAAACTCACGCCATGGCTAAAATTTTACTGGTAGTTTTCTGGGTGGATCCTTTGCCCTTTCGGCCATACAAAATGCAAGCGAATTTCCTCAAAAAGGAAGGAAGGAAGTTTCTAATTTTCTCGCCGGTTTTCCTTTCTCTTTACGGCCTGATTGTGGGCTTTGAGTTATTTGATATTCAGAAATATGGCTGGAAATATGCAATTCGGCCGGCTTTTCCTTTTTTAATGTCCCCTTTTGTGAGTGTTATCCGGTTCGTTCCGGTTTGATAAATAAAAAATTAGCTTGCTGGGCACCAGAACTTTCGCATTCGTTACTCAAACTTCGCAGTGTGCGCATACAGTATGTCATACAAAATATACAAATGTGTACTCGCACGAAAGGCAATTGGGGCTTCTAATGTTATTTAATAACTTATGACGTTCATGAGCTGGTCTCAAAAAACGTTACTTTTAGCTAGCTCGTGTTCCTGGATGCAACTAACCATTTATAGTTTGATCGACAGCCAAATGAGTTTCGTGACAATCGTCCTGCATTTGCATTAACTTAAAAATTCAATTAAAAATACGCATACGCCCCATTGGAAAGGTCTATCAATGTTCAATGAAGGACTTAATGGGCTGGATAGATAACTTCCAAGGAAAAAGCGAATGCACACATAGGAGTTCCTTAGAAACAACACAAAGCCTGCTTATATGCTTATATGGAAAGTACAAATCAGGTTTACGTTATGCTTGGCTCTATGCTCTCGATTCCATTTCCTGTTACTGCGGCCTGTGCACTTTTATGGCTTTTACTGGAAAATTTTTGTTGTCATCCGAGAAAACGACACGGCACAGCTGGCAACACTCAAATCTCATCCGCTTAGCCAGTACACAGCAACTATAGCTGTTTGTATTTGTAGGGGCCTTGACATTTCAATTTTAATAATGTCAAATTGGCTCTAAAAACGCAGATAACAATAATGAATAAATTCTAGAAAACGGCTACCTATTGATCGGGATTTTCCATCCACTCTGCCTTTGTCTTGTCCGCAACGTGAACATGTCCTGTCCGCCCCGCCCCTTTTACGCCTCTTGCCACTGTCCCTCCTCCGCTGGGACAGTAATTGTTATTAATTATTATTGTTATTGATGGTGCTTGACATGCTTGGACGTATTGAACTCCACCCCCTACAACAGCCACTCATTGTTCGTCAAGAATTTCATAAATCCACTTAGCAATTTAGAGCATGCATGGTACATTGAAACAAAAATTGTGAATTACATTAATTTGTTTCGAGAATTGTTTATTATAATATAAATAAATATTATAATATAAATATTACATATATAAATAAAAATTTATTTTGAACGTTTTAAAAGACAGTTTTCAGAAAAACTATGTACATTTTTATTTCGGCAAGCCGAAGTTTATACACCCTTGCAGCTATTGCAAAAATAAATTATATGCTTATGTATATGTTAAAAAAATATTGAAGCTAAATTGATATTCATTTGATCGTTTCTAGATATATGATATCGTTTTCCGATTTGAATAAATTTAAAAGCGTAATTCTGAATTATTAAACCATTAGGAGAGTTAACATTTTATTTTATTTTTTTTTTGGTAGTATGCCGATTGTTCCCCTGGGAGCGATATGATATAGTCGTCCGATTTTAATCAAATTTAAACTATATTCAGAAATAAAAAACAATTTCTATATCTTGAAGAACTTTCATGCAGATAGCTTTAAAACTGAGAGACTTGTTCGCGTAGAAACGGACGGACAGGCTAGATCGACTCTCCTAGTGATGCTGATCAAGAATATATATACCTGTAGGGTCGGAAATGTCTCCTTCACTGCATTGCAAGCTTCTGACTGAAATTGTAATACCATTTGCAAGAATATAACAATATTTGAACATTACTTTAAGACTTGTAGGCTACAATAAAGGTAAACTTAATAGCGACATAAAAATTTTTAATTTAGCATGAGTACCTTTGGTATATAATCATTCATCCACGTCTTTAAAAATAAATTTCTTTTAAATTATAGTTTTTCTTTTTTTTTTTTAAATACAAAAATTCTTTTCCTCTTGTAAGGCTTTGCAGTCCTATAACTTGAAAAATTCTCTGTGCGCACAAGCACGTGGATATCGATGTGTGTTCGGGCATATCTGTGTACCTGTCTGAAACGTCTAGGACAAAAGTCTATTCCAGTCGGGGAGCTCGAGCCCAAGGCAAGGCCCAAGCTAATGCCAAAGGCAAAGCTCGAGCCGACTCACCGTCAACGTGTCTATGTACAAATCATACATTATTCACGGGCACAATTTACTCGAAAAACGGCAGGAAGATAGAGCACAGGGAAACCACCGCCAACCGCCCACCATAATGACTGGCAGTCGGAAGTATGTAATACAACAAAAATCGATAGGAAAGTAACACAAAAATTAAAAACAAACTGACTAATAAATAATGACCAAACGAACGAGGCAACTACCGAAAAAACACCAGCTAGGACCCAAGTTTTGTAATAAAAATTTTGACATAGGCGTGAACTTTATAGAAGAGCGGGCCAGGAGCGGTAGTAACAACAACAAGAAGGCTTGGCGTTCGAATGGATTGGCGGGCAGTAAAAGACAAAACACGCTCATGCAGCCAACAGAAAATGGCCAACATACACACATACACACAGACTCACGCAAAACGGGCCATTAAATTGAAAAACACCTTGGAAAACAGTCGGCAGCGGACTGCAGTCAAAAGGCACAAAAGCCGAGCACTTAACTTATTACACGGACGGCATTCCATGGCATCGCGAACGAGCCAAACTGGCTGCCACTTGGACTTGGCCAACACGGAGCGGAAGTGCTTAGTTTGCTGGCGAAATATGCAAGCCATTCGGCCCATCTCATTCCCATCAGTACACGGCGATAACATGCACTTGAAATTAGCATAATACCTATTATTCCTTGTTAAAGTAAACAATTTTCTTTTCAAAAATCACTTTTTAATACAAGTTTCATTTAAACAATTGTACATTTTGATTGATGATCTGTTGATATTTTGAAAAGGCTAGGCAGGTGTAGATAGAACAAAACCATTGCCAAAACTACTTTTAGACATTTTTAAAATCATCGTTTTTCCTAGCACCAATAAATGTGATAATAGATTCCAATGCTTAACTTTAAGAAATATAATTTGTCATTTCAATCTGGTCCAGCTTGATATTTGTAATTTGTATTTTATGGTTAAATTGCAGAAACGTGCCAAGCTGATATTGAAATATTTGTTTTAATGGGTCAACAAATCACAGAAAACCATTTGTATTGACGTAGGACTAATAAAAAAAATTATTTTTGTAATACTTGATAAATTTGATATAATAGACAAAAACAAAATGTTTTTTTACAATAGAACAAAAAAGACAATCTCTTGTGTGCAAAACTTAAGAATTAGTGCGTTTTTTTCCAGTGTTCGGATGGGTAACTGCTCCTCTTCCGGTTGCCACGCAACAAACATGGCGATGAGAAATAGCAATCAGCGAGGATGAGATGTATAGAGGTGGCAATGCATATGGGAATGGTAAGATGGTAAATTGCAGGCAAAACAGCTGCAGCTGGGCTGCATTATTTCGGTAAATCATCAAGAATATTGCCATGAGAGTTAACTGAAACTGGCACGGTCCCAAAGTCCCTGACATATGTGTGCACATGAGAGCTTGCTGTTCGAGAATGTGGCAGTGCCAACGGTTATATGCTGGCAAACTTACCCAACTCGAACTTTTCACAACTCAAGTTCACCGTAAATCGCGCCTAATTGAGTGGAAATAATGTTGGTCGATAGAAGTTCTTAAACTTCGAACTACCTTATGTTTAATGGTGCTCTTCTTACTCTGGTGCACTTTATTTCCCTGTTGAAACTTTATTAAATAAATAAAACCCTTTAATAGTTCATTGACCATATATGAAACAAGTTCTTAAGACTTTTTTTAGGCATCAAATTGATGAAAATTTTTTTAAATATTTTTGATTATTGGTAAACTAACATTTATGTTATGTTACAAATACATTTTTTAATATGCATCGCTTTAGTAAATTTGAATAAGTAACTCAAATAATCTTTGTAAAAATCGGCATATTCTTAAAAACTCGTTATCTCAAGAAATATTTTAAATTTAATTTGCTTTGGACAGGCTTAAATCCCATTTTGATGTCAATAAGAATAAAGAGAACTCATGGAAAATTGTATAGGTCTAAAACGGTAGACAAAAGTTTTGCTTCACATGGGAAAATCCTGGGAAAGGCAGAATAATTTAAATTTTTTATTTGGCAGCTGGTGGTTTGAGTTCGAGAAATTCAGCTGTAATTTTCGGGAAGTTGGCCCCGCTTTGTGTACAAAACTCGCAATATTCGCCTTTGTTTTAAATAACTTGACTCCAAGTACACGCGGCTTTTGTTTTTCTGTTTTTCTTTCTCCCTGCAGTCGCCTTAAGTTTTCCATTTTCGTGTTGTAGCTTCTGCTTGGGGTTTTCCCACCCACTCCCTTACCTCGGTTTACTCTAACTTGGGCCGTTATTTAGCTCATGGCCAAGCAAATACACTCGCATTCGCACTGGCACTCGCATAGAAGCACAGAAGCAGAAGCACAAGCCTCAAGCAGGCGCACACACACAATTATGAGCGCAGACAGTGCTCTTGACTGACCGTTGCCACGCCCCCCGTCCCGCTGACGCCCCCTAGACTCTAGGCTTTTCGCCACAAACTCATTCCACTGGCCGTCAATTGCAGGCAGAGTTGTTTTTATTTGCTCGGACTCTGCATAAATGCAATTGCAATCGCCTTGCACGGAGAAAAATTCTACGCAAACTAGCTCTCAGTTTTGAAGCCGGATCAGAGGACTGTATCATATAGCTCCCATAGGAACAATAGGGCAAAAAAATGAATACAAATTATAATTTTGTTATTTTTTAATTTTTGTTTAAGTTTTTCTATATTTAATGATGGTTTATTATTTTTTATTTACGGTTAAAATTTGATTAAAATCGGACGACTATATAATATAGCTCCCATGCAAACAAAATTTAAAAAAAATATCAAAAATTGTATCTGCTCTAATTTTTATTTTTTTTTTAATTTTTTTTGGACATAGTAATGGTTTAATTGTTTAGATTAACGCATTTTATTTTATTTAACTCAAAAACGTTTTCATATAGCTGCCATACGAACGATCAAAAAATCATCGTTGCTTTAATGTTTTTCAAAACTTATTCGCATATGTTTAAAATGTTTAGATTTAGATTTAATGACTATAATGACTACTTTTGTCTTAAAAAATATTTAATTTTTAAACTTTGCCGAAGCTTGCTTCCTTACTTGTTAAATAATAATATAGAATTATTTGCTACTTTGAAGGCAGTATTTTAAGAATTGGTCATGTTGATAATAGAAATATAAATTACTTATTATTAATTATTTATTTATACATCAGAAAATTTGAAAAATAGTTTAACTTTCAATGTTTTAGTTTGGGGATATATTTTAGTATCACTTAAACGGTTTTAGCCCCTCTATTCAAAATCATCGATCCCAGTACGGTCGTATACTACATTGGAGCACGACCGATATTAATTAAAGTGCAAAAATGTACATCTAAATCGCATTAAAGTAAAAAAAAGGCAAAGAAAAAATTAAACAAAATTTTTTTTCCGTGCGCTAAGACCGCCCAACCTCTAAGCCTTTTGTGTCAGTCAGTTGGATGGTAAGTAAGTGTGCTTTACCGTCATTTAGACAGTCAAGTGGCCCGGCGGATTGAGTTCTAGCTTTGTTTGTGGTACCTACCTGTCATCCGTCGGCTTGTACGTCACGATGTACTTCTCGATGGGATGTGCCTTCAGATCGATTTGCGTCTGCCACGACACTCGGACCGCCGTGGGCGTCAGAAACGTAACGGTTATGTTCTCCGGCGTAGCCGGAATGGTGCCTATTATAACAATAATTGCTAGTTATTATGTCATTATCGCTGTAAATGCTTATAGTATATACATCAAAATAGTTCACGGGCACTGGCCAAGTTTATGCGTCGGGGGAATTAGCTGGATTTGGTTAAAGCGACGTCGTTAAGACATCAGCACTAAAGTTGTGTCATAAAATGAAGAGCTTTATGGATTTTCTTCAAGTCTTCTCTGTCCAATGAGGAGATTACCACTGATTCAGCTGTCAATCTTTAATCAATTGACCAGATGGAGCAGTGGTTTTTTGTTTATGGCTTTGAGGTCCCCCATTTTTCTTTCTTCCTAATAATTATGAACTTTACTGTTTAGTTGCTATCGATTTTCGCTAAGACAAACTTCTTTATTAGTTTAATACCCAATATTTATACGTTTTGTTCTTAAAATTGTTCTTAGCATGGTCTTTGACGAAATTCTAATTTACATTAATGCAAATGAAATGTAAAACATTTGAAAACATTTTGATGATTAAATGTTTTTGCGTGCATTTGTTTTATGTATACAAACGTATTTTTAATTTTTATATAAATATTTGGGCTTTTAATATAATAAATCATGTCTCATAAGCCCTATAGTCATGTTTTAAGTTTTGCTTTAAGCTGAATTTTTATTATTGGAATTTTAATTACGCAAATGATGAACCAACATTATAAATCTAAGTCGGACGTGTTGAAAGCCTTTTGTTGATACATGATTTTTGTTGGATAGAATTCTAGTCCACAAATGACGGAAATTTATTTATGGTAAATCTATTTTAAGCATTTATATTGGCTTAGGTTATGAATAAACATAAATTTGTGTTTAAGTTATTTAAAAAATCTTGCCTTGTTTTAAAGTCAGCTAAATGTGCAAATAAATAAATATCTTTAATTAAAGCAAAAAAATCTTTTCCAAAATTATTTACACAACGCTAGAGTACCATATTATATGCTAATTAACCTATATTTATTTAAACTCAAGCGATCAAATATCTTTTCTGAGACACTTGAAAATAACAATAATTTTGTATATATTCCAGGGAAAATTTTAAAATTGTATATTTAACAAAAGTTTAGAAGTCAATAAACGAAACCGCTAAAGTACCATATTAATTTTATAGGCTAGTTAACCTTTATTTATTTAAACTCAAGCGATCAAATCCCTTTTCTGAGTCAAAACACTTGAAAATATAAGTAAATATGTATATATTCCAGAAAACATTTTAAAGTTGTATATTTAACAAAAGCTTATAAGTCAATAAATGAAAGATGGTTATCGTGTGACCTAAATTCTTTTTCACTCCACTCTTTGCTCGTTCCTGAGGCAATATGTACTAAATATTTATATTGGTAGACATATCCAAAAATAAACTCAAGTTTGAATTAGACAACCGATAAATTCTTTTGACTAACTTTTCTACACTCAAAAAAAGAACTGATAGTTAAAATCGTAAACTTGACCTTTGACGAAACTCTAGTAAATTGGTGTACATAAATTGCGACAATTTGAGCTGGATTAGGTAACCCACTGCCACATTGTTGCTGCATATCATTACGACTTGTTCGAGGGAGCTTACGACCCTAAATTCTGGTAGTAGGGATCTGGTACTTACCCGCTAGGCAAGCGTTAACAAACAGCACAGCTATGAACACAAACATGCTTTCGTATGAATCCGGTTGCTTTTCGTTGGGGATGTCGATGCTTTTGTTGCCCTAGTTGGTTTGGCTGCTTGGCTGCTTGGCTGCCGGTTTCCCTTGCTTTCTATGTGGGCGGTCGGTTCTTCTTTTTTTTCGCTAGGGTTTCCGCTTGGCTAATTCGTTGTTGCAGTTTCTGTTTTTTTTTTCCTCACAAAATAGTTGCTTTAAAAATAATCTAACTAAACTAAAATCAGTCTTGCTGTTTTGCCCCACACTCCCGTTTTATTTGTTTGTGTGCCTCGTACTTGTACTCGTAATCAATTTTCAATTTTGCAATTGTGCAGCTGCAGCATTTCCGCTCTGTTCATTGGCTTTCCTGCTAATTGACTTTTCCAATGACATTTGCATTAAATTTTCCCCGGCCTGGCTTTGATATATTTATGTCCTTGTGGGGTGGTAGGGGGAAATTTATGCGTGTGTATTTTTATAACACATTTTTATGGGGCCCCGTGTGCGTCCGTCTCTCCGGTGTCTCCTGTTTGAAACGTCATCAAATCGAATCGCATTTGATGAACGTTCCGATAGTAGGCTATTATATAGTGGGAGATCCTGGCGGACGGGGGAAAAGTGGGGCTGAGGGAGTGGGGGTGAGGAATATTCCAACAGTTTTTCTGTTTCGTGCTCACTTCGGTTCAACTGGGGAATTATTCACATTGCGTTCGCATTTTGTTTTTGTTTTTGTTATTATTTTTATTTTGTTTCTGCTTCTGCGGCTTGTGTTATTATTGTGTGCTGTTCATTGCTTTTGGTGTTGCTGCTTGGCTTTATAAAAAATCAATAAAAAGCGACTTTTTGTCTGACAGCCGTTGATTTGGATGGCAACCTAAGTGAGTTTTTGTTTCGGCTTCCGTTTGTATTTCTATTGAGGTTTCAATTGGGGCTAGTGGCTGGCTGGCTGGGTTGGGTTTCGAATTTGAGCTCTGTTGCTTTTCGGCAATCGAGAGGGATGTTTTCGGGCCTTTACGAAATGAATTGAGGAAAAAGGTCCCAAGCGACCAACTGCCACCTGTCGTCGCCAATCCCTTGGTCCTTGGTCCTTGCTCCTGGGTCCTTTGTAATTCCTGCGGCTTCGTGCTGTCGCCCTTACTTAGTTTGATACATTTCGTATTTTGTTAACAATATTGGCATAATTGCCAAAGCATTTAGGCCGCATTTTACTCCACCTTTGGTCTTTCTCCGGTTATTGTTCTCCCTTCATTCACCGAGTGGTTCTGTTTTGATTTTGGTATTTGCTTTTTCTCACTGCGGCTGTGGCATGCGGTTAATTGTGGCCCAGTGTTTGTGGCCGAGAGGAGGCTGCAATAAATCAGAATGGCATTAATGGCCTGCGGCAAAATATGCGCATATATATTTGTGCAAAAACTATACTGCTAACTATATGTGAGTGGATGTTCAACATTTACATTAATTATAATGAGCTGTGTTCTCAACTCAATCATAATTAAGCGAATACGACTCATTCGTTATTCATTAACCAGATCGAAGCGAAAGAAACAGAAACGGAATCCAATTACATTATGTGCTGCATACTTTTTGGGGCCAGGCTTTTGATTTTAATTGGCATTGCGCATACGCCACGTGGGATACCTTACCTAGTTCAACACTCCCAGCACTAACCTCACACACACACACACACACACAATGCATACCTAATGTGTTATACATAATCCCATATTCATAGCATGTTTCATCTGCACCAGACAATTCAATTTGTGGATTGCCCCGATCATGCGTGTGTTTTGTGGGAATTCTGCCTTTGTGTTTACGGATTTTCGATTAGCATGCACGACTGAAAACTGTCTGGCTAACATGTGTGGTCCGTGTTTTTGCGATACCATGCTAGTTTTTTTCCCAACCTGTTGTCGGTGTACATTTTAGACTCTTTTATTGGCACCGTTTACTGTGATTTTGCGCTTTTCACAAAAGTAAACCAATAACATGTTACAAGCGGCTTCAGCATTTATTTTTATTGACATTGTAAGGGAACACGGCGCCCAGAGGACCGTTGCCGATTTCACTTGCTCAGAGAACCAATTGGGAAAATTGTCCATCAAACGCCTGTAAAAAAAAGGACGAATTTTTTTATGGCCAACTTTGAAAAGAAAAAGTCCTGATGGGACCTGCGACAAATCTGTTCCATTACTTTCAATGTTTTGATTATGGTCCAATGATCCAACACAAAAGTTGGCCGAAGTTTAACAGTTTGACAAACTGCCATAATCAAATTGTGACAATAAAAAGTATAAAATCCATAAGGTCTTGGGCATTTAAAAGTCGTTTAAACTTAATTTTTCCCGGCCTTGCCCTGGAATATTAACTTAAGTGACTGATAATCTTTTAATACATTACTCTCAACCTTATCCAAGAAAAAATTACCATTTCCACTTAAGTAAATAACTCTAGTTAGCAGCTGTCATTGTCCAAAGATAATTGAGATAGCTCTCACTGCCTGGGCACTCTTGTCCACATCTGAAAGCCTGGAACTGACCACGCCCCTCACTTTTATATGCTACCGTTGACCGGCCAACCGCTCGATACTCATTAAATTTATGCATTTATGTCTCATTTTTGTTGGTTGAGCGACCCCTAAAAGTTTAAGAACTTTTGGCCGTCACTTTGGCATGCTTCGGGCTTTCTGGCCAAGATATCAAAAGCCATGAGAGAATGTGTAATGAGTGAGCACACGCTTTGCAATTTAAATGATAATTTTTGAACGCAAAACGAAGTACATAAGGAATTAATATAAAAATTCCGAGGCAGAGTATTTCATTTAAGGGAGGAACAATATAAACGAAGGCATGGTGGGAAGATACACGGGATAATGTCAACACAGTTGCATAAAAATGACAGCTTTTTGAATAATAAATTACATTTACAAATTCCAAAGTAAAAATTTCATTAAAGGGGAGAAATAAAACCGAAGCAATGAGCCGACAGATGCTGGAATATTTAAGGTGAAAGTAATGTGGCTTGTAAAGGTGAAAAAAAAATAAATAATGCAAAAACATAAATCACATTTTACAAATTACTCTAGAGTTCCAGAGACAACATTTATAACAAAATTGTTAAAAATATGGCGGAAAGTTCAGTTATCTAAAAAAATTTATTTAAGAGAAAATAGTTTTTAATAGAAATGAAGAATAATCAAAAAATCATATAAAAATAAATCAGTATGAGATAAGTGGTTAAACGTTAGAAAAACTTAACTTATGCCAGACAGTACCAATACTTTTAGACGCCCCTAAAACTAACTAGAAAATTTAGAAAGTCAAAAACCAAGTTTTTAATTGGAGGGGGGAATAATAAAACAGAACCCAAGTGGAGGTGACGCATCGGCGGCGGAAAGACAGGTAAGTGGGAAAATGGGTTTGGAATTGTGTGAAAATTAGGAGCGAGTGCATGCATTCCCGCAATGGCAAATAAGTAGGTGAAAGCAGTTATCGTAAAATGAAAATGGCGGCTAGTACGCGCTGTCGCTTTCGCTTTCGCCAACGCTCTTAATTATAGCTACGTCCCATGCACACGGGCACTCACACTTGCAGCCGCATAAACACACAAGCGAACACACTTACCCACACCCACAAAACACACCGAGCTTCGGTGGATAATTTTTTTTATTGCAAACGGTAGCGCCGCTGAGACTCCTTTGGCATTTTGCGGCACTGTTTGGCTTAGCTGCCAACTGGCGGACTTAGGATTGTCAGCCGGGCAGACAATAAATCAATCAGCTGTGCTAACATCAAATTCCGGCGCAGACAATGCCCCTACGCCATATATTCCAGCATATTGGTATCCGCGTGTAGCGGTGTGTGAGCACTATTAACAAAAAGGTCAACTTAGCCGCTTCAATTGAAGGCGAAAGCCAAAAGCGGCGGACGATAGGAAAATGGGAAAAACCGGAAAAAGGCTTGTGTGCCGCTCTTTACACCGGTGCACACTGCTCAGAATTTTTTTGTCTATGCTAACATTAATACAAATGACTATAACTGCAAGCCAACATGGCGGATGAATAATATTATTTTTCAAGGTCTAAAAAAATATCTTAATAACATACAAAATAACAAATAAAAGACAGCATTGATCCGCGTTCAGTACGCTTTTAAGAAGTTTATCAAGAAGATCTTAAAAATTTTATAAAGTTTTAATCTAATATACGGTATAACACTTTTTTTCAACTAGATTTTTAGGAAAACATGGTGTTTGTGTAAAAACTAAAATTAACAATGCAGTCATATCAAAAAGGTTTAGAGCAAAAACACTTACACAAAAACAGCTAAGAAATCAAAAATTCTTTAACTCGATATACCAAAGTAAAGGTATTTTCGCCGAGTGTGGAGTATAGATTTGTACATGTGTGAGTACCTATGTGTGTGTGTATAACAATGTATAGAAAAAGAGAAGCCGAATGAAAAGGCGGCAACATGCTATTATGTCCTGGCCGTAAAAACAAAAAAGGAAAGTCTACAGAAAATAAGGGAAAACACTTGACTCCAATTTCGGCGAGATTTTCAGCAGCTCTGCTGGGAGCAAAGAATGGGAAACGGGTGATGGTGGAGAGAAAAGAAAAGGGAAAAGCACGATGCAGGCTGCCGTGGATGATGATAAAAAATTAAGCGCGAAGTGGCAGGCTAAAGTTGGCTTTAATTGAGTACTACTTTCAGCTTAAAGCTCGCGAGGAAGGGAGCTGACAAAAAAGTAATTGCAATAATGAAAGCTTAACATGAAAAAATTTTAGTCTCTGCACAGGAATTTACATTCTTATTTTGGTGTTGCCTATGCGAATCCCTATGAGAAAGTTTGAAACTTAAAAACAATAATAAACCTTTATACAATCTCAGACAATGGTTAACTTTCCAAAACAAAAAAAGATGTCTAAGAAGTAAAAATAAACAAAATGAATTTTAAAATAAAAGTTTAAAGAAAATATGTATTTAAACGTAAATAAATTAATAGTCTTTTCAATTGTGTTTTAATTTAACTAAAAACTTATTTCTGAGTAATGATTATTCTGATTAAGATAAGCTCGTAATTAAATGTACTTTTTTAAATAGATTTTTATTACACTACGAGTGGTGATCGCTTATTCAAAACTTTGTGCACAAAGATTTAGTAATAGACTTATATATTTATTTTCTGTTCTAAAATGTTATTTATCGAATCACACACTTATGGTTATAAACAAAGCGATTTGTAAAGATTAATCTATTGAATCGTTTTTAAAAATTTCTTAATTTTAAATATTCTTTTTAAGTGATTTTTTGTTTTGTTTTCTTTCTGGTTACATTTTTTTTAATGCATTCCTGCTGGTTTTTTTATATATTCTTATTCATTTACAAATCGATCTCGTTTATTAGCATATCGTTTAAAAAACACAAACAACTTCGGCGATGAAGAAATTTCCATTTTTAATCGGTCAAACTCTGCGGCATTTTGCTCGACTTCGCGCGAGTCCAAAAATACCGAGACCAAATCGTGCTAATATATATAGAAATGGGTGCATATACTCAAATATATCTAGACACGCTGCCACATGGTGGAGCAATGCACGCAATGCGGCGAGTGTGGTTGCGACGGATTTAAATTTAAAATGAACATTTACTCTTTCCGGGCATTTTGCCGCCGATCCGATTTTCATTTGACCTGTTCTAGTTGCGGTGAATGTGCGGATATATATTTATATGTTTATGACTACATGTGTATAGTCAGTCCCCTGTGGGATTTTTTGCTGGAAACGATTTGTTTATAATAACGTACTACGTGCGACTCGCTACGCATCCAATGGCCAAATAAAACAAGAGGAACTGAGAGAGGAAAGATGAAAAAGATTTACAGCGGTGCAAGGGCGTTGTATTAACCCACACAAATTCTTAAACATACCCAGGTTAATTGTAATTCGTTGATTGTTTTCGCAAACAAACTGAACAGAAGCATTAAAATTACTTTTTAATTGCCACAGCTGCTCTGCTTTTCAGGTTGTGACTGACAGAGTTCAGTCCATTAGGCCATTTTCCATTTCATTTCATTTACTTTTTCATCTCACTTAGCTTTCTTTCTTTTTTGCAATTTAATTGGCTTAAAATTCAGTCGTCGTCTTGAGAAAAGCCGCAAAGGACTCAAGACTTTTCCGTGTTAATTGAGCGACTGTCACAAATACACAAACATATATTTACACAGAAAATAAAAGAACGAATGAAATCCGTTTTATTTTTGTAAAAAACAAATTACATTATAATACGTTCTAAAATTGTAAATTTCTAGAAACGAATGCCCTGGCTTTAAAACAAAAATATAACGTCCATTATATGTAACTAGGTCTTATATGTGCAGTATGCGTAGTTAGCCTTAATGATATACCTAAAATTTGCTTATATTAGATTCCAAAAACATTTAAATGTGATTAACGTCTTTTGTTGCTGTGTACAAACAACAGTTTTAACGCTCGCGGCACTCTCAAAACACTCAGCAACACACACACAGTTAAGCCCTCAAAGGTTTTGCACTGTCACACAATTTACAAGTGGGCTTTTATTTACTTTTTGCCGTCGGACTGTGGTTAACCGGCTCAGCCACCTGCTACTGACACGCCTCTCCGGCTCGCCGCCTCCTCCGTTCGTCCGGGGTCCTGAATCTGTATATGAATCCCAATACCAATCCCTGACCCGATCCCTATTCGCAATCAGAGCTGGAAACGCGTGCATCCACTGATAACGCCGAAAACAAACACTTCACTGCGCTCAGTTCTCAGTTCCCAGTTGTCTATTAACTGCTTTCGGTTCACAGCCCGATTAACTGTGCTTTGTAGCCACTGACTTTTTCACTTCCACTTCCGTTTCCGGTTTCCGTTTGCTCGTTGTGCTGCGGCCGACGCGAAAACTACTACTGAAATGGACAGCCGAAAATGAAAACGAACCTGCACTCAGCTGAACCAAAACGGCGAGAGAGGAAAAGCTTTCCATGCCAGCGGTGCACGGAATGGAAATGCTCATTCGGCTATTTTACAGCTAATAAAACAGGAATTCTGATTAAACATTTCTAAGCAATTTATTTCACATTCGATAAAATTACTTCAATGATTTAACCAGGCAATATCCAACCTGTTAAATGTTGAAACTAAAAAGGAGACATACCCTTTAGCATTTTTATGTTAACAACTTTAAATTTAAATCAAAATTAATTTTATTAAAAAATTTCTGAAATTCGTGACAATAAATGGAATTTATTATTCTTTACAAACTTTTTAGATGGTTTATAATACCCCCAAAAAACAAAAATTAAGGATTTGCCTAAACTAAAAAAAAACTCTACACTCATAGAAAAGAACGAACGATGTCAAATGTAAAGAAAATTCGAATTTTTTTGATTCAAGAACGAAAGGCTATATTCAAGTTCGAATTATTCAATCCCGAAGTTCTACATTTGAGAATGAACGTCATCAGTCCAAGTACTCAAAAGTGCTTGAAGAAAGTGCGAAAGATGTTAATTTGAGTACGAAAAATTCTTAATGCAAGTATGAAAGTTTCTTTACTTAAGTTATTTTAAAAAATGTTTTTTTGTCTCTTTCTCTTTCTCTTTCTCTTTTTTCTCTTTGACTCCATATGCAGGGATAAAGCGAAAAATATCGTTTTCTCTATGTATTAAAAAAAACATTTTAAAATATTATTATCAAGTATGACCCGTACTTATTCTGTACACGTTCGTTCTAAAAATTTTAAGAAATATTCGGCACGTTCCTGCTTAAAATATTCGTTCTACTTTTTTCTGGGTGTAAATGCAATAACTGCAAGTACATTTTGAATGGAAGGCAATTATTCCTAAAACTTAAGGAATTTTCCTAAAATCAAGCAATTTAATTTCTGAGTGTAAACTTAATAGTTTAATAGCTGTGGAATTTATATATCCTAAAATCATTTTTTTGTACTCATTAGGTATGAAAATCGTTTTTTTTAAGTTATTAAAACAAATCAAAGGTAATATTCCAATGTAATATTTTACACACCAAAAATTGTGTTGTCTGAATAGGAAACCATTAATCAAGACATTCCCCTTCCCAAGTTAATTCCCATTTGGTTGAGTCCAAATTCCATTGTTGGCATCGCCAACTTGTAGGATTGTGGACACAAAAGCTTTGCCCCCTTATAAAGAGTGCTTGAGTTGAAGAGAGGCCGAGCAGCTTTTCTTTAACCAACTATTTCTTGTGTTAGGTCGTGTTCGCTGCGCCAAGGAGTCGTTTGCTGCTTACTATTTGAGGGGATTTGGGGGATGACACAATATTTGGGGGTCGAATGACCGACTGAGTCACTGACTGAGTGACTGACTGAGTGACTGGCTGACAGACAGACAGACAGCCCCATATACAGCGAAAAAGCGCATTGGCAAAGTTCAAGTGCGGCGATGTGGCTTTTGTTATTGTTGGCCAGGAAACGAGCGCCAATTTCAGCGGAAATTTCAATGTTGTTTTTACCAAGCGCTTAGCTTTCTCCCCACTCCACCTCATTTTCTGCGCATCTAAGGGTTCAAATTAAAAGCATACTTAGCAGCGTTTAATTACTTATTCATGGACGCTCGCGGCTCAGTAAAGATTCAAATTTGAATAGAATCCACATCCCCCGGTTCCGAAAACTTGGTGTTGTTAGGGCTCTCACTTTCCGGATGCCATGGAGTTTGCTGTCGCTGGGAGCAGGGCAGAAAGTTCCCTAACGATTCCCCCAGGTTGTTTGATCGAATTTCAGTTCCTCCAGTTTGTCTGTCTGCCAGCTAAAATTGTAAGCCCCGATCCGCGTGCATATATATTTTGTATTAAAACCCAGTAAGGATGGAGGAAGTGAAGCGACCCTCGCTGACCAACAGCACGGTGGCGATAAGGCCACGGCTAATTTACGGTCTGCGGTCGGATGTGATTGGCAACATCCACTTCAACCTCACCAAGGAGGTCATCTATCCGGTGGAGGGAGTCCTGGCGTTCCACGACTATGTCCAGAACAAGCAGAGGTTCTTGAGGTGCGTCCTCATCATTCTGCGTATGTGAATGCTAATTAAAACTGCATTTGTAAGCCTACAGATTACCAGAGGATACGCGTCCCGAAGTGATAGCCATAAGTTCCCATCGCAAACTGCTGGCTGTGCTGGAAAGGCATTCAAAGAAGTAAGAACTTAGGAAACATATTCATATTTCTCCAAAAAAAGAATTTTATTTCAAACAGTTTAAAAAGTTGAAGTCAAAAGAATAGCTAGGACGTTAGAAAATCCCTTGAAGATTTTTAATTTTAAATGAAGAACTCTCTAGCTATCAAAATTTTTAAATGTTCAAATAATTGACTCTTATAATTATACGACTAAGCCCATTTTAATGGGCTTGCAAATTTGCAAATTTAACTACCTGTAGAAATTTTTTTAACAGACTGTAATGTTCATATAAATCTCTTTCATGAGTATTTATTTATTGGCTCCATTAACGCTTAGATTTTATTAGCAGCGTCTGAAAGACTTCTTTTTACAAATTGACCTACTTTTTTACATAAATTAACTTTCTCGTAACTCCCATTTAGTGGTCGCTACATATCCATTTATGAGTTGGCCACTCTTAAGAAGCGTCGTCATCTGGAGCTCCCAAGCAACCACCGCAATGCCGAGATCCAGCAGATGATCTTTACCAATGACTCGAGGTCGGTGGCCTTGATTACCCGCCCGCCGGAGGAAACGCTCATCATGCTGGTGCTGGATAAGACCAGCACAGTGATTGAGGGAAGAGGCACGATACCCGGGTCACATGGTGGTGCCGAGTGCATTGCCGGGAATCCCAGTGATTGCAGCTTTTTGGCCGTGGGCGGTGAACGTACCCTGCTGCTGATGAGTAAATCGGAGCGGGGATTTAGCATTAGCAATAACCTAAAGGTCAAATATAGGGTCACCTCGATGGCCTTCCTCTCGCTGGACCTCTTGATGGTGGGCACTTCGGATGATCAGTTGATCTTGGTGGAGAACGGCGAGCAGAAGTTGGCGCAAAAGGCGAGCGATGCGGACACTGTGGACTTGATGATCGATCAGGAGGTTTTCGATCGCGATAAGGAGCTGCAGGACCAACGATTCTTGCCCACCCAAGCGGTTAGCCTACCGGACAGCCGAGTCCTCTGCATGACCGCTTTCCCCAAGGGATTCGCCTACATCATCTTCAATAGGGCTTTTGTCTTCGAACGCGTGTCCAAGTTTAAGTTTGAGAGAAAAACCATATTGACGGTGCCCACAAATCTGTATGCAGAGCATATGTATCAGATCAAAAATCTGGCCATCGATCACAAACAGGAAACTGTGATAGTGACAACGTCCCACTCTCAGATCTATGTGGGCATTCTCATAGTTCCCGAGACCCTGAAAACCAAGCAGCTAAAGTTTGAACCTCTTGGAGTCCTTATCCACACCGGAGAAATTATCGCTATGTCTGTGTGCGCCTGGAAACCAATCATCATGACTGCCTGTAAGTAGGATTTAATAATTCTTCTACTCTTCTTAATCTTATTAATAATCATGAGACAGCCAGGGATCAGACCATCCGGATCTGGAACTATGAAACGGCAGTAGTCGAGCTGGTGCGCAAATTCCAAGTGGATGTCAACATTGTGGAGTTAAGTTTAACGGGCCAAATGGCTGCCATTGGCTTCTCGGACCAGCTGCGCATCACCCAGATCTTCATGGATGACCTCAATGTGAGTTTTCTGATCTATACTAAATATTTGTATTTTGGTTGTTTTAAAAGCTTAGCTTATTTATAAAATTTGTTTAGCCTTATATGTTATGCCTAAAAATATTTTATTTGTTTTACACCATTAGTATTGATTTATTTATATTACATTATTAGTTGTCTTGTAAATTAGAAGGCATTTTAATAGTTTAAAATCACAATTTTTTAATAAAAAAATAAATATTTATTAATCAGCTTGCTGAGGTCCGTCTTAAATGCTTTTTAAACCAAACTCCGGAAAAAGTAGTTTCCGTCCAAAATATTGTATATCTAAATTGTAGGCACCTTCATTGTTTTTAAACCGTAACATTAAAACTATGTTGTCGTTTAATAAGGGTTCACAAGTAGCTCTAAAATGTAAAGCCTCCTAATATAACCATTTCTAATCCATAAAGCATTTTTAATCCGGATCCCAGATTGTCAAGACCTACAATTTTCCGCACTGCAATGCGGTACGCTATTCCAATTTCGGACATATGATGGCAGCCGCCTATGACAACAACATAGCCGTCACCTCGGTGTACAAGCTGGATGTGCTGATCAACCTGAAGGGCCACAACGGCACTGTGCTGTCCGTGGCCTGGTCACGGACGGACAAGTTCCTCATCTCCGGCGGAGCGGAGGGTGCCATCTATCTGTGGGATATTGAGACGGGCGCGCGATTGCAGGAGATCGTGCAGAAGGGCACCGAATATGTGACCATTTCCTGCAGCACCAACGATCCAATGACGATATTCGCGGGCACTAGCATTGGAACGATCCGTGAGTTCCAGGACTCTACGCTGGTGAGGGAGATAACGATTCCGTCAAGGACCAAGGGATCGGTGTCCGACATATGCCTGGCCAGATCGGATCTAATAATGTTCGTGGCCGATCATGAGGGGAACCTGTTCAACATGCAGCTGCCTTTTCTGGAGGCCGGAGGTGGGACCTTCACCAACTTCCGGTTCTTCGATGGACCGGTCAACAAGCTGCGCTTCTCCTACGATGGCAGTCTGTTGTTTGCAATCTCCAGCAAGGGAACGCTGGCCATCTGGGCAATGGACAACATAGAGGGCAAGGTGGCGTCCATGGATCAGGACCTGATGCGCAGCCAGGAGGTGCTGATACCGCGCAGTCAGCTCAACGATAAAATCGAACAGATTGCCAATCTGGAGCTGCGATTGAAGCAGCAGGCGGAGGAGTTCCAGTACCAGCTGAGCCAGAACGAGATCTTCGACGGCCAGCAGCTGCAGGAGGTGCACAGGAGCTACTGCTCGGCGCTGGAGGAGCTCAAGGAGTTGAACAACGAGATTGAGGCACGGCACACGGAGGAGATGAACCTCATCACGTTCCAGATCAATTCCATACGAGAGGATCATCGCGTCCAACTGGACACTCTGGCCACTCAGTATTCGGAACGGATGCTGATCGAGTACCAGAAGTTCACCAATCTGCGAGAGAACATGCTGGAACTACGCGAGAGCTACGAGGACAAGCTGAAGAACTCCACGGGCACGCTGCAGGATACGGTAGAGGCGTTGGAGAACAACTACAAGCAGCAGCTGAACGAGCGCAAGGAGCTGATCCGCGACCTGATGAAGGAGATGCAGGACAAGAAGTCGGAATTCATTGAGTACTGCCACGAGGTGGAGCTGGAGAACGACCGCAACATGGTGGCCACCCAAACGGAGTACGAGAATAAGTTGACCACCGAACGCAATGAAACCCAGATGTGGCGCGGCAAGGCGGGAGTTCTTCAAAAGAAGTTCGAGTCGCAGAGCCGCGAGATCGACAGTCTGCTGGAGGAAGTAGAGATCCTTAAGGAGGAGCACTATAAAAACCAACGCAACATCCAGAAGCAGATGCGCAACATCGAGGATCTGCAGAAGGACATTGCCGATCGGGACTACGCCATCAATGGCAA
This sequence comes from Drosophila gunungcola, assembly GCF_025200985.1. NCBI lineage: Eukaryota > Metazoa > Arthropoda > Insecta > Diptera > Drosophilidae > Drosophila > Drosophila gunungcola. The sequence goes on along the minus strand of NW_026453169.1, from coordinate 1,615,489 downwards.
GGAGAAACGTATCCAGGACCTGCTGCACAAGAACCAGGAGCTGGACAAATACAAACAGGTGCTGGGCCACAAGATCGCCGAGCTCAAGGCGCAGATTGAGCCCCGTGAGTTCCAGATTAACGACAAGCGCAAGCACATCATCGAAATGGAGGCGGAGCTGGAGGGTCTCAACCAGAACAATGTGCAGCTGGAGCTGCAGCTGAAGGAGATGCGGGACAAGTACCTGAGCAACGTGGCCGAACTCCGGACGGAGCGACATCGTGCCAAGGCGTCCCGGGAGTGTCTGCATGCCATCTGCTCGGACATTTACTACGTAGCTGGGGAGATCAACACGGCCGAGGGACTTAAGAAAGCCGTTAAGGAGCTGTTCCGCAAACACGCCTCCGATGATGAACTCAAGCGATTCGTCACTTTGGACGCCGAAGTCAGGGACGAGTTTATGCGCCAGCGCAGGCAGATCGAGAATGTTCTGGATCGGTACAAATCGGTGGCCGAGGACAAGTCCGTGCAGAGGAAGTATGACAAGCTGTTCAAGGAGAATGTGGTGCTCATCGAGGAGATCGAGAAGCTAAACGAGACCAACAAGATGCTGCGCAGCAAGGTCAAAGAGGACTTGCGTCGGTCGACCAGGCCAACCTATAAGTAAACAGGACTCTCTTCACTTCCTGAGGCAAAGCGTAGTCTATTAAAATATGTATTTCACATTGGACTTATTGAAAATTTAGTTAAACGTCAATATATACATACAAAATGGCATTGGTTTCGTTTTAGTTTAGGTTCTATGCCTCCACCAGGACTTTCTTGGGTTTGCTGCTGATTGCTTTGGTCTTTTCCGGCTCCTCCGCGGTTTCGCTTTCGGCGGGAGTCGGGAGGTCCTCGGTGGGCACCTCGGGCAGCTGAACGGCCTTTTGCTGCTCTTCCTCCGCCTCGAGGGCATCCAGTTCGGCCAGGACATCCTCCTCGTCCTGCGTGGTCAGCACATCGGTCAGTATGGCGTCTATCTCCTGCTGCTTTTCGATGCCCTCGCGGGTTTCGTCCATGATTCGTTCCACCTCGTCGATGTCCAGCATGTCGTGCACCTTTTTCAGGGCGGCATTTCCCGCCTTGAGGCCGTCCAGCACCTTCATCTCCACCTGGGCGAACTCCAGGTCGGCGGCTAACTTTTCCAGGTTATCCAGCTGCTTGTCGGCATTGGTCAGCAGACTTTCCTGGTACTTCTTTTTGCGCAGTAGCAGTTTGGCCCGGCTAAAAACGAATCACTCGGGTTAGGTGGATCTGTAGAGTCCAAATAAATCCGGTATTATACATACTCTTTGCGACCCTGCTGCAGGCACTTCTTGGCCATAAGTCGATCATTCTCCAGCTGCGTTTCTATGCGTTTTTGGTACTGCTTAAGGCGATCCCTTTGTTGCTTCAATTGCTGCAATGGGAAAAGGGTATGAGGATTTCGGAAAACTTCCGGGTGACACAGTGACCACCAACTCACCAGCACCGCCTTGTCCTGGTCGGTAATCCGGCTAGGAGCCGTCTTTTTGCTGCTTTTCCCAAACAAAGCTCCCATGACTAACTACGAGGAAGTGCTGCCAATTCGGCTGTTTAATGGTGGAAATGTCTGAAGACGCACTTTTGGCTTTCCTATCATGTTGTCTTCTACATTCTATACTTTTTAAAATACTGCAGAAAACATGTTCTTACGGCAATAATAGTTGAGGCAAAATAGGAATATTATTTTCATTATATTTTTAAGCGATTATTTCGAAAAACATTTTTAGTTGCCTTTTGTTTTTAGCTATTTTTAATCTAGCTTCATTTTCAAAGGCAACACTGCAGTGTGGCCATAGCCGCAGTACTGAAATATACTGGAATAATACGTTAATAGTCGTTTAGCGTGGACGCAAACCTTTTTTGTTTTCATTTAAAGACATATATTTAAATTTTTCGAAACTTTTACCACGCATTTATTTAATAGACTTATATTATAAAGTTAATAGTTTGTGAAATATTCATATTTGTTTGTTGAAGCTTAAAACAAAACCACTTCTTTTTTGGTCATCCTTACAGTTGGTTTATATTAGTTCACTCTTGCGATTGAGCATTACGTACAGATGGTTTTACAACTCAACGAATAAAAGAGTTTATAGTTTTGCCCCACGTGTATTGATATACCCAATATTTAAATGCAAAAATAGCACACGTTTGTACAGTTAATTAATCCGTTTTATTCGCACTTGTGTGCAAACCATTTTCAAGATGTAAAAAATAGTTCTAATCCAAATTGAAAACCAGACAGAGTAGTTTAACGGTACGACTTCTGGTAGCGAGCACGGGCACCTGGACCGCCGAACTTCTTGGGCTCGCAGCGACGCGGATCGCCGACCAGCAGGGTTCTGTCGTACTGCACCAGAATGTCCTTGATCTCCTTCTTGGAGGCCTCATCGACGTCTGTAAGAAAGAGAATCCGAAGAGTTAGTAAACTATACATTTTATGAAAGAACATGTACAATTCTTTGGCAGCAAAGTGTCGATGAAGCCTCAAATAGCAATGGTCAAATCTGCCGATCACTCTCTTTGATTGCGACATGCACTTAATCTCCCTTGCTCGAGTCCTTCACTGGAAAAGGCTGTGTATTCCAACAAAAATCTGGGAGAAGGTGCTGAATACTTAAAAAAGGCTCAATTGTTTTTGAAGCATCACCCAATCTGCGCAATAATCTTGCAGCTTGGTTGGTATATGCTCATAATTATATTTAATCTACCTTTCAATAATGATTCGAAGGAAAAGGCAAACAATTCCAACAAAAATCTGGAAAAAGGTATTGAAGAATTCTGTAAAAAGCTATCTAAAATTCTGGTGTTTCTGAAGCATCACCCAATCTGCGCAGCAATTTTGCAGCTTGGTTGGTATATGCTCATAATTTTATTTAATCTACCTTTCAATAATGATTCGAAGGAAAAGGTAAACAATTCCAACAAAAATCTGGAAAAAGGTATTGAAGATAAGCTATTTAAAAATTCTGATGTTCCTAAAGCATATCCCAATCTGCACAATTCTATTGCAGCTTGGTTGATATATGCTCATAAATAAGATCAATCTACCTTTCATAATAATTCGAAGGATAAAGATAACAATTCCATCAAAATAAAAGGAAAAAGGTATTGAAGAATTCTACCTAAAAATTATGGTGTTCCTAAAGCATATCCCAATCTGCACAATAATATTGCAGCTTGGTTGATAATATGCTCATAGCTTAGATTAATCTACCTTTCATAATAATTCGAAGGATAAGGGGTACAATTCCATCAAAAAAGGAAAAAGGTATTTGATAATACTGGTGTTCCTGAAGCATCACCCAATCTGCACAATAACATTGCAGATTGGTTGGTATATGCTCATAAGTTTGATCTACCTTTCAATAATGATTCGAAGGAAAAGGCAAATAATTCCAACAAAAATCTGGAAAAAGGTATCTTCAAATCCTAGTTCTTCTAAAGAGTATCATCCAAAAATGCTCAAAAGCCTTGCAGCTTTGTTGGTATATGCTTATCACTTATTATTCGACAAGGGGATGTGTTTTCCCTTGAACAAAAACCCATTAGGACGGTCATTTCTTAGAATACACTTACATTTCTGGTAGAAGGCAACGAGGGCCTTGGAAATAGCCTGGCGGATGGCGTAGATCTGGGCTACATGACCACCACCGCTGACGCGCACACGGATGTCTACACCGGCGAATTTCTCCTGAAATAAAACAAGATTTATATAAATTAATAAAATGTTTCCAAGCTGTTATAAATAAGCCTTTTGGTTGACTTTGATCAGAAACAAATAGTAATCTCATTTGGCTTCGAATTCGGGATAAATGTTATCATCATTTTGGTTCAAAAGGCCATGCTTCCGTTTGTGGTTGGGATTTTTTATATTACACTTATCTCGTTAAAGTTAGGAATTATAAATGTTTTAGCATTTGATTTTTTACTTTTAACCAAAAGCTTCTTTCAATATTTACTTTAAATGCACATTAGTTTAGTTTCAAAACAATTTGAGGTTTGTAAATCCCTTTTCAGCATTCTTTAGAAACGGAAACCTGGCTTTCTAAGACACCTCTTTCGCAGTACATACCTTGCCGAGCAACAGGAGAGGCTCCTGCAGTTTGTATTGCAGGACCTTGGGCTCAATCTGCTCCAGGGGACGACCGTTCACCTTCAGGAGGCCGTTGCCACGCTTGCAGTAAGCGACGGCGGTGGCGGTTTTCTGCAACAATAAAGATTGCCGGCATTACTAAATGGTCCATGGATGTTCGGGAAAGGGTCCAAATTCCTGAACGAAACTCTCGCACACACAAACATAACCTCTGCGATGATGAGACGGCGGTGGCTCAAAATATTAGCCGCCGCCGGACAGACGCGAGTTTTGGTCTGCGACACGTGCGAAAATTTCGGTGGATTTCAGTCGTTTTATTCACACACACCTTGCGTCCGAAGACCTGGACTGCCTGCACGGGTTCTCTGCGCTGCAAAATACAAATATTTGCAACATTTTAGACATTAGTTAAGCACGAATTCTTCGTTTTTTCACAGGCACAAATACCTTCTGCTGCATTTTGCTCCGCGAGTTGGGTAGGAAAAGAGCGGAAGTCGCGTTGACAGTTGGTGTGACCGGATTTTGGGGACAGCGCATCTGTCAGTGTGAAAATACTGAAAAGCGACATCTGCAGGATAGTGTTGTTAAACGACAAACTATCGAATTGATTAAATTTAAATTAAAATATTTTAGAACTTCCTAGATGCATTTCCAAAGTAATTAAAAGAGTAAAACTATAATAGCTTTAAAAAAAATATATTATTCATTAGAATAATTTACTCCATCTGTCAAAACTAATAAAACAAAATAATATTACATATATATATATATATTATATTATCTATACATAGAAACAAAAATTAAGCACAGAAGATTAAAAGGAAAAATTCCCTCATTATGAAGCTTATACAAGTTTGGCAATTGAGTCTTTTTTCAATGGAACTACAAAACAAGTAATACAATCAAATACACTAGGTCAGTTACGTTTTGTCCTACAGTTTAATCACGTTTGCTCTGCCCAATTATATGTTAAGAAGATAATTTTCTTTTCATGTTTAAATTTCGAATAAAGTGACAAAAATCAAATATTTTATGTTTGTCAAATAATTTTCAATAATGGGAATGTATCGGTAATTTTATTCATTTTTGGTATTTGACGACTATCGTGTAGCTCACGAAATCTTGGACAGAGTTGAACCATCTCTAGCCCAATCGATAAATTGCCATCTCCAGCACAAATTCAATGAAAAAACGGGTATAATTTTGGTGCATCAGTGTCAGTGAATACACGAAAAGTGCTTTCAGTGCAGGATTCCGCGAGCAAAAAATGGTTGTCTGCACAGCCACTATGCCCCCGGAAACGAGGCCGATGCCCGCGATGAAGAAGGAGCCCATGGAATTGATGGATAACGAAAATCCCGCGAACCCTGAACCTGGTGACACTTGCGACGGGGGGGCCGTAGAGGAGGATCGCGAGGAGGGTGAGATTGTGGATGATTATGAGCTGATCATCTCGTCCGAGGACGAGGAGTTTAAGCTGCGCGCCCGCATTCAGCAGCTGGAGGAGAACAACAAGGATGTGGAACGCATGGACATGCTGTCCGCCAATTTGGCCCATCAATACAGTAAGCAACATGTTGGGTTCTACGCATCTAGATAATATAGCTTTCCCACATTGGGGGTTGAACTTGAATAACTGCGTGTTATTCAATCGTTCTGATCGATTCATGTCCTGTAATTGCAGATCTCCCAGAGCCTGGGCCTCGTCTGCCATCCTACCAGCCAAAGTCATCCATCTACATCCTGTCGGATGTGTCCAGCCAATCGGAGGATGAGTTCGAGACTCAGCGCAAGCATCGCAAACACAAAGTGCGTCGCCTGGAGCTGAGCAAAAGGCACCATCATTCGGTGTCCAGTGATTACCGCAGGAACCCGTTTGCCAGGCGCCACAAACAGGCCTCGCCGCCTGCTCCTGTGCCTCTGCCTCGCCGGCGGCAGAGCTATCACAACCACCATCAGCCCAATCATCACCATCATCGTCAACAGCAGAACTACCAGCTTCAAGATTCCCTGGACAGCGCCACGGATGGCGAGCTGGGCGAATACGATGTAAATTTTGAGAACGAGGAGGACGAGATGGACCTGCAAAGACTTAAACTGAGCAGGGATAAGCTGCGCGTGGCATTAGCGCGAGAGGAGCGGCAGGATGTCATAAGTCAGTACAAAAACAGCTTGAGGGAACGACTGCAGTACCGCATGCGCAAGTCCCCCAGTCCCAAGTACAGAAAGGAATTCCCGCAGGAGGAGGAACTGCCGCTGTCGCCGCTGCATCCACTATCCGATGGCGGAGAGGAGGAACCCGAACAGGAGAAGGCGCAGGTCGAAGATCCCGCTGAGCTCAAGTTGCGACTGATCGCCCTCAAATCTGCGATACTAAAAAAACATTTGGCGCGCAAAAAGCGCGATGCAGAGCGTGCCTACTCTCCCACTGACATGATCAATCGTGTGCATCCCGCCATTTCCAATGACGACGACATCGACGACCTCATGGAGATCAGTCCGGCAGCATCGCCAGACCGTGTTCAAAGTCCGCCAAGATACTCAATAGACTACGCCGTGGACACTAAGCCCGTGGACATGGATCTGGCTGAGACGGACAGCGATGATCAGCATAAGGATGCCTGGAATCCTTGGTCGAACAACTGGAACTCCATGTACCACGCAGGTGGCAGTTGGCGCTGCTTCTTGCCCAACAACCTGCCGCATGTTTCGGTACCCATTGTGATAGACGATGAAGATGAGGATGATATAAAGATGGACGACCGGATAAGGGGAGAGCATAGAGCTTACGAGGATGACGACGACGAAATACCGCCGCCACCGCCGCCTTTTCACATTCCACACATGCATCTGGAGGACGATGATGCCCGCGATGCCATGCATCTGGTTGATCAGCATTCCAATCATAGTTCAATTACGGAGATGCAGTCCGTTTCCATGGAAAACTCACAGACGCATATGAAGGGTCTCGACCAATCCCAGCCCGATTCCAGTGACGATGAAGCGGGTGCTCTGCGAGCTATTTTGCTGTCCAATTTACGGGCAATTAAGCCACCTCCACCTCCTCCAGGATCTCCTCCTCCGCTTGTTGCACCCGCCTTGGTTTCTGTTCCTGTTCCAGTCCCTGTTCCTGCTCCGATCGCAGCCACTAGTCCAGCTCTGGTTGAAGCCACTGTTCCAGCTCCTGTACCTGATTCTGTTTCAGCACCTGTGCCTGTTCTTGCACTTGGTCGTGTGGCCCAACTTAAAGAGGAATCAAACAACGAAAATGACTCAGACGATCCTGAAGAGTTGCGTTTGTTGCTTCTTTCTAGCATAGCCAGCAAAAAGCGGGTCCATGGGCCTCAATCGAAATCAGGCCTAAGCCCAGAGATACTTAAGAACGCAGTAAAGCGCTTCCAGCCCACTGAATTGGCAATAAAAGATGATGAACAGTCCCAGGATCAGCAGCCGATTTCAGAAGAAAGTACTGAACTAGAAACAGAAGCAGAAAAGGAAATTGTCAAAGAGACTGTTGTGGAGTCGATCCCCGGGGAAACTTGCCCCATGCCAATGGAAGCTGGTCCGAATCCCAGGGAAAATGTGAAATCTCCACAGCCAGTTGTTAAACTTACTATACAGGCTGAGATTCCTACGTCACCTTCTACCAATATTATAAAAATTGTCAAGCCCAACAAGGTGATTAACAAAAAGACAACGACCAAGCGAAAACTGCCAAACGAAGAGTTGTCTGGCTCAGGTTTGAGCATCAAGCGGCCAACAACATTAATGATTAAGGAGCCCAGCGCTCCACTGCACGCCCAGACTGTGAATTCGTCCAGCACTCGCCTCATTACAACCGTAGATCCAGCCAGCATCAAGGTGAATAAGCTGATCATAAGCTTAGCAGAGGAGTCAGCCGGTAGCGATGATGACCTGGAGCTGAGTTCGAGCTTTGCCTATGCTACTTACACGGACATTGCCAGTCCTTTGAGTTTGGCCATGGGCAGTGCCAGTGGCTCCACTACCAGATCAAATACTCCCATATCCGAGATCGTAGAGACGGCTTCCAGTGCCAATAACAACCTCAGGCGAACTGTGATTAATGAATACTTTGAGAAGAAGATCGATGATTTCCTGAAGCAAGCTAGATCTAAGGCTCCCGTAACAAACTCACCAGAGGCGGCGCCGGAGAAAATTCCTGAGAAGGTCAAGATTAACGAGAAGCAGCCAACAATTACAGCTTCTAAGACACAGCCTGCTAAAACAACGCCAGTGGTATGTTTGGTTTTCATCAGTTTGCAAGGATTGCTTATACAATTTATTTTCCTTGCAGGCTGTTCGACATTTGCCAGTGGCATCGCAGAAGGAATACCTCCGTTTGGTCGAGCGTATGCAATTGCTGGAGCAAAAAAAGGTGCGGGCAGGAAAAGCTGCAGCTCCTGCGGTCGCAATTAAGGCTCCCACTGTCGAGAAGCCAACACTTACGAAAAATTCGGCGCTGATCACGGCAAATGCTGTGCAAAATCTAGCAAAGGCTGCTCCAGCAAGTACAACTAAATCTATGACCAATCCTATCAAGACTATCACACCAGTTGATAAACCTCAAGCCAAACCCGAAGACTCAAAAGCACCAAAGTCCAAAGCCAAGCAGAATCAACCGTCCAAGGAGAGTCGGCTGAAGGCCTTTGAGAATTCTTTTGTCAAGATCGGGTATATATTACTGTAGGTATAGCTTAAAGTTACTCATGCTTGATTATGTTTGCAGGGGAAGCATGCTCCTTAATCTTGACAAATCGCTGCAAATGGTCGAAGAGGCTAAGAAGTCGAAGGCAATACGCCTGCGATGCTCACAACGGCTCAAGGAACTCTATGCCGAAATGCAGACTGTGAAGCAGGCGGTCAAGCAGGAGGAGCTTAAACTGGCGAGGATTCAGCCGGAGATTCAGGCCAGCCATGAGATCATCATATCACTCAAGCAGAAACGCCATAGGCTATATTCGGCAGCTGTGGACTTGGGCCGTGGATTAAGGGGCGATGACTACAGGTATTAGCACCATCAACCACAACAGCAACCAGAACGGCGTGGGAAAGCTGGAACAAAGCGATTACTGAAACCAAATCAAATAAGGGGAGTGGGGGAGAGTTCTATGCGATTATAGGTTTGATTTCCTTGCAGGTTACTCGACGAGGGCAAAGCGGCCATCACCCGCAAATCTACACAACTCACTAGAGAGATTCGTCTCTACAATTCCATTGTGAAGTACGATGACCTCAAGAAGCTGACTGACGCCGAGGTCGTTCAACCAAATACTGTGATTGAAGCGGAATCGAAGAAAATTCAAACGGAGAGTGATGCGCCAGAGCAGCCAAAGGACTTGAAGGAGGCGAATACCCAGGAATGCCCTGCATTTTCAGAACCTATTCAACCTTCCGCAGATCCAGCGACTGGGAATCAAGCTGAAACGGAGGCGGGTCCTGAGATTGGAAATCAACCTGAGACACGGACAGAGACTCCAGATGTGCGTGGATTTCGATTTGTACATATTGCTTCAACTATTGCTAAGAACCTCATTCAACGCGATATTTCCGCAGTTATTTTTGAGTGTATTGAGCACTTTAATCCATATGTTGGTTCAAAAATGCCCGCCCTAACAAATCGGTTGAGTTTATTTTCAGGATCAGGCGCAGGACACAACGGTAGATGTTCCCATACAAGCTGCAGGACCCTATACGGTTTCAACAATGCGGGAGCTTCGAGAGGAGAAGGCTGGCGAGCCTTATAGGGAAAGCTACCTGCGTGCATATCAAACGCCCATGTCCCGGAACTACAATAGGTGAGTGGGAATCGTACGATCTATCGCCTGGCGAAATGTATTTGGCTTCGTTTTTCCATTCCCAAGCCACCTTGATGTTCACGCCACCATCTGCCCCTTCGATCTGATGGGTCGCTGCGAGGATGCCGACTGCTCTTACCTGCATTTAGCCCGCCCCGATTTCCAAAACGAGCTGCCAAAGACAAACCCCCCTCTCAATAACTAACAAACTCACTAAAACACTAAAAGTACACATATAACCCAAAATAAATTTAATAGCGTGCTTGAATTCTGGTAAGTTGAACTCTTCACGCGACTTAATATTTAAATGTTGCTTTCAGTCAACGTTAAAAAGAAAGAACCCCACAAATCAAATGCCAAGCAGATGAAGAAAAGCAGCCGCCCCAGCAGCGAGTGCAAAACCATTAAAAGAACAAAGAAAAAAAAAACAATCGTTACTAGGTTGTACCTTGTTTGTTATTTACATTTATATATATCCCGTGTAGTGCAAGTTCCATGTTCGCCAACGCTCGAAAACGATGTTTCGTGCTACAGTTTGAACGGATGTGCATTTCTACCATCCGATTATATTTTTTTTTACCTTATTATTTTCAACGATTTTTCAACAAACTCGCCATAAATGTATGCCCGAGGGCAAACAACTAGATCAGCATAAATCGTTGATTAATTAATTGATAAATGCCTGCTTTATACAATTAATTTGATTGCCAGTTGAAAGTAGTTTTCGTATCGCAGAGAAAGCCAAATTTATTTTTTTTTTCTTTCCGAAATCACTTTTCAATATTCTTTATACATGTTTAATTATTATAAAGTTTTCTAAAAATGCAAAAAATGAATTTACGAAACCAAATTCGCCAAAAAAAAAGAGATGAGAAGAATAAATAAAAGAAAAGTACAAAATTAAATGAAGACTGTTTTAGTTGGGAAAGGGTAAAGACCACAAATAAGCTAATTTAGCCTTGTTTATTCCTAAATATAATTTAAATTAAATACACAGTGGGTTATCACAGCCAATCCATACAGGAGTACATAATAATTTACAAGTTGTCTCCTAATCCTGGCCCTCTTCGTTGCCGTAGTACACGTATTCGCGGCACCAGTCCTTGATGCCATCGTCGTTGCTGCAGCAAACAGGATACACAATATCCGACTTGGTCACCTTGGCGCACCTCATGCACAGCTCCATTGCATTGGAGTCCTTCTCGCACTGCTGCACCTTCAGCACCGTTTCCACGGAGAGATTTCCGTGATATTCGCTGGGGTCCACCTTTGCATCCCCCGCCGAAGGTCGGGCATTGGCACTGAGTGCGAGTAGAGTCGCCATCAGTACAATGCAGAATATCTGTAATCAGTCGAAAGTTGAACAATCATTAATTGAATTTTCGGCTATGACACAATTGAGCGACAAAGGCTGTTCAATGCGCTTTGGTCTGGCGCTAGCCAAACACATACGGTTTGAGCCAGATCGAACGAGTTTTATGCAGTTCAAGTCTTTAGAGTCTTATCACATTTTAACAAAAGGACAACGCGTATAGCTCAATCAAATGCCAGGGGGGCATTGACATAAATTAAGTTTGCGGGCAAACACCGTTTATTATAATATCTGAATCAATTTAATTAAATCTTTTTCACTTTCCTAAAATTGATTTATGAGTTCAATTCACGTTGAGTGTTTTTCTTTAGCCACCTGTTATAAATCATTGTGAAGTGTAATTGCCTTATTTGTATCAATGTTTATTTCGATCGCAGATTAGTGCTTGGCATTATCTGAAGGATTTTTCGTAGACTTTATATTCGGACAATCGAATGTTTGCGCTTACTTTCTGAGCCATTTCGTTGGTTAACAAATACTTTCTCCACACCACGACGAAATTGTTTAGATCTCGATGTATTACTTGCTATAGCCGAGCAGCCCGCAACTGGAAGCTATCGGGGCTCCAGCGTTACTTTTTATACTTTGTATACCAGGCCATCGCCATCGCCATCCGAAGCTAAGGCACAGATCGTGCCGAGATCGTTCAGCATTCGTGACACATAAAGGTTGAGTTTATTGGCGAATACCAGGCCAGGTACTGCCACTATCTCGCCCGAACTCGCTATTTAGCTGTGGAGGAGTGTGCTTTGCCCACAAAAGTAATCACATTGGTTGGTATTTACAATTCGGTTCGGTAATCGCAGCACACACTTTTGGGATCGACATAATGGCATACAGGAACTTCACGCATCATGAACATGACTGTGCAATTGTACATCTATATTTTAGGACCCTATAAAATTCGACCTTCTTGATTAGATGAGTTTGTGCATTTTTGTTTTCCAAACATTTTGGGATAAATAAAAAATATTTTGGTTTGTTAATATTTGTAATTAAAAAATGCGATTTTTAACTTGATGATATTCTTTTCTTCTGCTTAACGTAAAATAAATAAAATTTGTGGGAGATGAGCAATGTTGGGAAGTGTACTTGTTTTTTGGATCTAGGTAAGGTGTAAGGTTATTTTCCAAAATAAGTATGTTAAAGATACACCATTTGGAAAGTATTTAGGCGAGGTAAAAGGTACACAAAAAGAACAAATAACACACTTCTTAATTAAATTGGTTTAAAAATAATCAATGTTCAGGTTAATAGGTTTTTCTCGAAATTGCTGTTGAATTATGACATATTGTATACGCTCTAACAATAAAGTCTGGTTGTAAAAACATGTTAGAAGAAACATCATTGTTTACTGCATACGCGGTCCTTATTTTCAAGTTACAGTGAAATTATGCTATTTTTTGTTTGCGAAAATAAAAAAAAAAGCTTTACTGCATTGATATGAAAAGTTTTATTTATTACTTAAAGATAAATGTTTGGACTTAAAAAACTTTTGAAACTTGAAAAAAACAATTTTCAGAACCTTGGAATTTGCTTTTCTTAAATATATAACATGCAATAACTGCAGTAATCCCGCTTAAGTCACGTTTTGGCGAGCGGGCTGATCCGAAATCAGAAAAATTCTTTTTTTTTGTTAGAATCGTAGCTACGTCGACTATGATTTCTAGAGGCAGATTGTTTTATTTTTTTTTTACCTATTGGGAGCTATACAAGTGGAAAAAAATAAAAATTAGAAAATCGTACTCCGTCGGTATGTTTTGTGGCTAGGACTTCTATTAAATGTCTTTCTCGGCACCTACAAAAAATCGGGAAAACGCGTTTAAAGCTAAATAACGGTGTATAACTTGATTGAAATAGGTTACCAAAAATAGGTTACCAAAAATACACATGACAAAAATATTATTTCAACAAAATCCTTTTTGCAGTAGAAGTCCCTCTTAAGATAAATACAAATCTTTACTTAGGTAAGGTAAAATGTAGCCTTGTATTTTTTTACCTAGGTAAAGTAAAAAGTAACAAAAATGTGTACCCAGTTGTAAGTATTTAGATACACTCCAACACTGGAGATGGGCGACAGGAAATTAATTTTCAAAATCTTCTCGTACTTAAACTAAATTTTTTTTTTGGATTTAATAGTTAGAAGGGTGATAATGCAAATAAAGCTGGACAAATTATAACAACATCAGAGGCGCACATTGTTTACCGAGATCATTCTAAACTTAGAAGCTCGGCTCACTGCATTCTCTATTTCTATGACAATCGAACGAATATATGCCCGCATAGTGCACATAAATGTTGCGTAGACACAGTCAATTAGTGAAACATCATGTTGCTGATAATGGGGTTTCATGGGCGCCTAACTGATTACAACCGATCATTGTGATCCCAACCCAGAATCGCAATTTCATTATGCAATGTCTCGGTCAGTGCTTACTTCCGGCAATAAATCGGAATTTCCGGGAACGGAAACTAAAGGATGCTCGAGCTCTAAGCATCCTCACCACCAATCCCTGGATGACCTCACCCATCATCTACAGAACCCTTTTGAAGACTTGTTGTTTACTTATGTGCATTCAATCGCACTCATTCTAACTGCAATAACTAATTAACGGTGCATCAGAATTTGTAATTGCATTTCCAATTCCTGGAATCGACATCGGTTGTTCCCCGAAATTGATGTAAATAGTTAAAGCGTAAATTTTTAATTGTTTTATTTTTTCGCACTTTAAGTGACAGCTTAATACTGTCCAAGGTCATGGATGGTATGAAAAGTTTCCACTAGATGATTTAAATAATACAGTATGTAATTTTCCGAAGCCCCGTCGGCGTTCTTCCCAACCCATAAAATAAACTATAAATAATTATTTGAAAGTATAAAACAGAGTAATAAGGGGACTTAAAAATCGATTAAAAAAATCACCGTTTGGGGTAACCTTGATCCCATCCGCTGATTAAGTACGTAAATAAATAAAATCAATTCCCTGTTATTAGCCCGCAATACAATTCATTCAAAACTAATCAAATTAGAAAATAATCTACGGGGAATTTTCAATGGGTTGCTTCATTAAGATTAAAACTGCCCTAATTAAAATGAAAAAGATCCTGAAAGATCCTGAAAGTTATGAAATTATCTCAGTTAGGAGATGGGAAGCCGACTTTTGAGCCCATCTTTATTTCTATATTTGAAGACCTAGTTTGAAGTATACTAAGCAAACAAACAATGCTGTGCTGATTAGGCTAATCACATCATCGGAATTGTTATTGATTCAATTACTACAATTGCATCAAAGCTTATGAATATTTTGATCAATTTAAACATTTCTTTTAGAGGTAAACTTATATTTTTGATTTACATGTTAATTTAGTATCCAGGGCATTGTCATTTAATTCGACTACAGAAAACAAATAATAAACAATGATTCCCTTGGCCCAGACAATGAACTTTGGAGCCGAAGATTAAAGCAATCATCCGGAATTTCGTGTTGATTTCTTTCGTATTTGAGTTAATTAGTCCAATCGAACAGACAGGGAAGCACTCTGCCTCCATATAGTACTTCTCCAGACAAGTGATTTCGGTAATCAGATCGACACGAATCTGGGGACAGAAATTATGGCACTTATTGTGAAATGTTTTCAATTTCGTCCATCTGATTTATTGCTGGTAAGTGGTTATTGATCGATGGCACTGTTGCCAAGTGGATCTCCCGCGCATGCGGAAACTGTCGTTTCTGTATTTATAGTGGGGAGTTGATGAAGATTACCGATCGGCGGCTATAAATACAATTAAGAATGTTTACAAAGCGGTCCCAGAGACTCCGTTATCAGAGGGCGGTCACCCACCGCCATTGTTTGTTTGTCTCGGTCTCGCTCCTAGATGAGTAATGTCATCAGCCGAATTATATACACATAGTACTCACCTTGGTCACCCCATAAATCATGGCCATGCCCTCTTTTCCACCCACACAGCATGCGAATGACTACGGGACGCCCAAAGTCCGTCTCAATTATCTTGGTCGCTTTTAATGATCCGCATCATGAGGCTGAAGTGTGCCACCGATCGTAGGATATAAAATAGTTGCCTGATTGGTTATCAGTCGCGATCGGCGTTAATCCGATTATAAGAAAGACTCGATTAAAACCATGATTAATAAGTACATAGATAGATTATTAGAGACATTGGTCAAAACATAGTTATTATTTATATAAATAACATAATATGTTATATTGTTACACTCCATAGCTACAAACAGTCAATAACAAAGTAATTATATTCAAAAACCAAAATAATTCATTACTGTAATTTTTTTTACCCCAGAATCAAACAGCTTTCGGTAAATACTTAAATAATCTTTCCATATCCGCAAAGATCAAGCTCTCGTATTTATTGCTTTAGTCATGAAAAAAATTATAATTTTAAATAACTTATAAGTAAATTATACAATTTAAGAATAATGAACTTTTTTACTTTTATAAATATAAATATAATAACAGTAGCACTCGAACAGGAACTAGATGAAAATGTGGTTTTAATAATTGCATTTTCGCATTATAAGAGACCATCTTTCCCTTATAAACTTTTGGTTAGGTTTTTATTTTATTTGTTTTAGAAATGCAGTTAAATATCACGACTAAGTCGTGTCTGAGAGGTTATAGTAATAATGAGGACCCAATTCGCGAACTATATAAGGTATTACAGCGATTGTAAACAACAGAATAAAATTTATGAATTTTTTTAAATGTTCTTTGTTTAAAAGTATTTGATAACAGTTGGAAGAAATTAAATAAATGTCTATCAACATACTGTTTTTTTAAACCTTAAATGTAAAAACCGCTGGAAGAAAGCTTATTGCATCAAAATAAACTGTTAGCATTCTTAAAATAATTTGTTTCAATTGTATTTCATTTATAATAATAAAATCCGTTTTATTTTGGTCCCTGCTTAAATTGATAACGGTCTCTGATTATTGTATTTAAAACTAATTTTATTTCCACTAAAGCTTAATACATAAATAAGGTATAAGAATAAATAAATTGATTGAAAAGCTCTTGTGTCGACTCAATGTAGATAACTGTAATCTACTGACAGCAATATGTTGGACCCAACAAATAATAATACTAATTACTTAAACAATATTTTTCAGATATTTTTTTTTTTTGACTATCTATTTTTTTTTTAGTAATATAATTTCGGTTTAAATTCGGTTGGAATGTACTTAAAATTAAAAAAAAAGATTTTTAAGTCACTCCCAAAACAAACCCTTTTGAAAATCTTACAAAAAAAAATATTTCATTTACAAAAAAATAAATACTTTTACAACAATCAGTGAAGAACGTAAAATAATAGCAGTTCCAACTTTTTAAAAATCCTGTTATATTAAATTTAATAAAATTCAATTACATTTAGTGGCACAATTTGTGTTAACTTAATTTACAGAGCTTTAATCCAACCTTCGTAACCAAATGTAGCTAAATAAACTATTTATCCTGTGATTACCCAAATGTTTGCCTGCCAACTAATTAAATTGGCTGCCAGAATGTAATCCACATTTGCCGAATGGGAAATATCCCGGGAGACAGCAGATTTGCATAGTTTATGGCAGAAGTTGTACAAATGCTATTCGGATGTTGCCTAGACACTAGGCGGCCCCATTATCCCTCCCATTCAATCATTGTCCGTTGTCAATTGCCGATGGCCATTGCAGTGATATTGATTTTCTGTACCGAAACCCCTGATGGACACAAATTACGAGTGCATACTATATTGAATGCTATAGCCAAGGTCAGTTCTAGTCCGCGCAAACCCTATTATTAAGGGATTTGCGGGGAACGTGACCCGGCTGGCCGTCCATTCCCATTCAGTGTCACCTGTGTCACCTGACCTACAAAACGTACCCCATACATAATAGCGGTAAATACCAAGCCGGAGGTGTGTCAACGTATGCAAGTCACTTTACATTTGGAAGCTGATGGTTTCGCCAAGGAATAAAGTGCATTTTCTGTAAGACTTTGGTCGGGCTGTCCCTTCCCTTTCTTATTCGTTTTTGTCACCACATTTAAGATCGCCCTGATAGTTGGGATGATATTCCTGATAAATATTAATAGAGTAGAAGTAAATATATTAAGCACCTTTAAATTATAAAAAAGCACTTAGTTTACTTTGAACTATTTCATCATGTAGACAAACCTGTAGCATATAAGCAACTATAGTCCGCGATCTATGTATGACCTCCATTAGAGGTTAGGCAGTTTCATCTAACATAAAAATCTTATTTTAAAAAATCTACAGTGTTTTATTGTACTGACAAACTATTAGGTGAGCAACTCAGTTTAAATTCAAAATTAAAGAATATTTAAAATAAGTAATAACAAATAAAAAGATTAAAAGTTTGGAATGAAAATAAATAAATAGAATAAAAATAAAATTTAAATAAGTAAGATTAATGCAAGATTGTATTAATAATAATAAATAATATATAAGTAATAATAATAACAATTTTGTTAAATTAAGAAATATCTTAAGTTATTAAGCAAATTTAAATATAAGCAATAAAAATAAGCTCAACTTTGTCGCAAAAGTAAATAAATAATTATAAATATAAATTAATTTTTAGGTCCACCCTAATATGTACCGACCGACTCATTAGTCTTCATATTGTGCAGGTCGCCTGAAATAAATACAAACAACTCAAGTGCAGATAAGGCAGTAAGCCAGAAGAGAAGATGCAGAAAAACCTGGAACAGCTGCATTGCACTGAAAAGAAAAGAGATCTGCACATGCGCCCATCGCATTCGATCACCAATTTACCTGCATTTCAATTTCAATGCGGCGAGCAGAAAATCTGATAACAAAAGCCCAGTGGCTGAAAACAAAAACAACAGCAACAGCTGGGCGGCAGAGAAGTTGATTGAAACAGACAGTAACAGCTGCCTCTAACACTCTTCTCGCCCCCGCAGTGAATCACCCACAACATGCAGCTCTCTTACTGCACTGAAACAAAATAAGTACAAAACTTCCTAACACAAAAATGTACCTAAATACATTGAATGTGTGTTAATATTGTATCATACAAAATATTTGCAATAAAACAAATAACAATTACAAAAGCCTTTAATAATACAGAATGTTCAAAAGTTAATTTTTAAAATTGTTGTTTAATTTCCTCACTTAATATTTTATTAAATGTTATTTAGAGAAAACAAAATTTTTTCAAATATTAATAAGACTCATTTCTGAGTGAACGTTTCTCTTTCGAAAGAGAAAATCGTCGGCCGTCATTGCCCGAAGCGCAGTCGAACTGTTTGAGATAGCGAGAGTTTAAGGGAGAGCGAGCGGACAAAAATCTATTTAAGCAGCACGCAGCGCTCATTTTTTTTCATTCGACTTTCGGCAGCAGTGTTTAACACAAAAATATCACAATACAAAAAACCACAAAATAATCCGTAAAATCGCCGGGAAAATATCACGAATGATATTTTGATTCTTGAGAAAAACAACGGTATAAAAATCAATGCGTTTCACAAGACAGCAATAAACAAGCTAAAATAATTTAGGAATAACCAACAACTGTAGCAACAATCAAAAGTTAATACGAAAAGAGTGCGTGCGTTTGTTGCCGCTTAATAAAAATGTGTACAAAATTTCAAAAGTGCAAATTTATATAAATCACTCCCGCAGTGCTAACGTTCAAAGTTAACAAACAAATCAAACCAAATAAAATAAAGTAGAATCAAAGCAAATCAGAAATTGGCTAACAGTCCCCAGACTGGAACAAAATACGCGAACTTAATTAAATTTCGTGCGCAAAAGAGTAAATTTGCAACCTGTAGCTCGGGCTTCGGCTTTGATTTTGATTTTGAATTCGGCTTTTGTGCGAGCAAGCCGGAAGCCAATCCCCAATGCAATTGTTTTGAACCACAGCTGAGCAGAGCTTTTACCTGTTAGACAACAAATAAAACGGCGGCAGCAGCAGCAGCAGCAAAGCAACAATATGTGGTGCATTGTCAACTTGCCCAACGGCACCCAACAAGCCGTCAAGTGGGATCCCAAAGCCAATGGACAGGAGTGTCTGGAGAAGGTGAGTTCATCGCGGCTATACATAGAATGTACTACCCTAGGTGGTAATTTTCCATACAATTCGCTCATTATCAGCTGAGCGAAAGTCAACTGTAATAGCCCCCGATCAAGAATTCGCCTTTATAGCTCGCTTCGTCTTATTATCGAGTTTGGTAAAACTTTAAGAATTATAGAATACTTAACACATTGAAATCGCACATTTCTTTTTATCTTGCTAAGCTTTTCGAGAAAATGTACATTAAGGCTTTATTCCACACAAATACGGTTATTTCTCTTGTGCTTATAAGTTTCTTATTGTAGCAAAAAATTGTTTCTCTGTTTAAATTAGAAATCTCTTGGGAAAATAAACCCCCAGATAGGGTAATTCATGATGTCCAATAAAATCCATTACTGCAGTTCCCTTTAAAGTATTCCTACTATCGGATAATAATATCACACATACTTTTTCTTCACCACATTATGAACCCCTTGATAAAATTAGAATTTAAAAACCGTCTCCCAGAAGTTCTCAAGGTCAAGACTAGCCTGATCCTAAAATAAAGTTCACATACTTTGTCGCACATGTTATAAATTCAGTAGTGGCCATGTTGTTGAGCTATTTATAAACCGCAGACCCTGTTCAAGTAGTTCCCATACTCTTTATTCCAAAAACAAGGCTTATCGCTCCTTAAAAATAGTTAGTTCCATATTACTACGCATTACTACAAGTAAATAAGTCCCTCCGTATAGGTGATAGAACTCTGGGGAAAGTCATCACCTCCACTTCACAGAGGTAACAACATTATCCATTAAACGCGCTCCCGATTACATGTTCGCCTTGAAATTACTTCATAGCTTATCGATCTTCAACTTAAGATTACTTAATATTCCCACATGTGTATGATAGTATGATATTATTCTTAAATTACGTATCCCTTTATAAGGGGATGGGGTAATACTAAAGGGCCTTTAAATCACTTGAGCCAGCCGGGAATACCGAGTATAGAAATTGGTTGTTTTTTTATCTTTGGAAATAAATAACTTAAAAATGATTACTTTTTTATGACCAACGTGCAAAGTTGTTCACGACGTCATGCCCAAAAAAATGTTCTCATTTCATTTTAATGGCGGCCTTTTTCACGGGGAATTTCGTTACGGTTAATACCTGAGCGGATTACTATAAAAAAAGTTATAAAATAATCTTCATTTAGAGGCACTCGCCATGCATTCGGAAATGAAGCACTTGATTCAATTTCAATTAACATTTTATGTGGGGGGTCCAGCTGCCAGAAATTCGTTCAACGCTTATCAGTGGCCGAAGTGATTTTGATGTTTTTTTTTTTTTTCAAATTTAGATTCGCATTCCGTTATCAACTCGGAGGGGCCATGTCAAATTTCAATGTTTTCTTGTTTACTACTTTTGCGCTAATTCATTTTAAATGCCAAATACCCTTGACTCGAGCGGCCCCCCGCAAAAGTTTTATAGAATCCCAAGGTGTGTGGAAGTCAAGTAGCAAGAATAAGCAGGGTATCGGCTATATGATATAAATTAGACTTAAATATAATATGTATTGACATATTGCATTAGGATCGTTATTCTTAAAACTGTTCATGTTTAAATATAATATTTAGTTTCAGTTATTATGGATTAATAGTTAAGAAGATCGAATTGGGTTGATAAACGATCACCAATTCAGATTATAGTACTTTCTTTCTGTGTAGTATTTTAAGAGTGGGTTCAATGTCCAAGTGGTTGCCACTTGAGGCATTCAGTGCAAACACTTGACCATTCTGCTTCTGTTTGTCTGAGCTCTGTTACTACGAGCTATATACATACAATTATGCTTCCCCGCTCACATTATAGACCAAAGCCCCTTTTCACAGAACCCCAAAGATTAAAGTCAATTCGGCAATTCGCCTTGTTTGTGAGGCTAATTAAGTATTTGACTCATTTGCGACCCGTGCTTTAGTGTTTGTGCAATCTAATCAGGCAAACTTATCAAGCAACGGGCTCGCGCACACAGAGGTATTAATATTTAGGTGAATATGTCCCAGTCCCAGTCCCAGTCCCGTTTCAGTCCCGATTCGTTGCCAAGTTTATTATCTTCTTTGGAAAACAAGCCTAAAGAAAACAGCAAGACAAGCAAAAATATATGCTTCTTCAACTTGTTTTTATCTTATCAAACGCCTATCCCTATCAGAGGGGCTCATTTGCTATCAACATTTACTGCTCTGAACTAAAGTTAACATCGTATACAACACCATCAAGTCGAATTGGGGCAGAACGTAGATGGTTTTTATGGGAGGCTTAGCACTAATCGTTACAAGGGTTACGAATCGTTGCGACTTCAGTTAGTGCGCTATTAATAATTACTAATTGAAGTCTATTTATGAGGGGGGCACAACTGCTCATAACCAGTTTTCTAAATCAAAGACACTTTGTTGCTCTTAGTCTCAAAGATAATACATTTTATATAGAGATAACTGTTTAAAAGGTAATGTAATTAAGTGATGAGAAAGGCTGGCAAAGGAGTTTATTGAACAGCTTTAATTCGAGTCTTTGCATATAGAAAATGCCCGGCCTTTGTCCTCTTTGTTAAGTCATGGTAATCGGTTCTTTCTTGTCGCTGTAACAGTTGCATTATCCCCCAATGACATTGAATCCGAATCAGAGCCTTATCATTTCCACATGTTTCGGTATACAAACGAATGTATATGCTGCGCAGTCCAATGTTCAACAGATAGAGTGTATCTCTTGATCTGGGAAAGCATCTGGCAGCCGTTTTAAAAATATAGTAGCCACAAAGGGGGTTGGGTGTCACCATCTGGTTCGTCATCGGATTAATCGAATTAATATTTTTGTCGCTCTGTGATTTATTTTTAAGCTGTGCGTCAGCTTAATCTATGTAAACCAATACCAACTTATGGCTGCAGAGCTTATCATTAACAAAAGAATGACGAGCAGCTTGTAACCGGCGATAAGGAGTGTCCAAATGTTACACATTCGTCATCGTTATAGTGGGCACGACAATGAGAAATGCCGACTATTAATCAAGAATGGGTGAAAATTAATAAATTAATTTTGCAGGGACGGTGATTCAAAGAGCTCTTGAATGTCACTGACCAGGCGGAGAAGCTTGAGTGATTTCCATAGCGGTATGACGAGCGATCCAAGCGATTCTTAATCAAGGCTTAGCGATAAGCTTGCTGATAGCACGGTTTACATAACTTTGAGCAGGGGCCTTATCTCTGTGGCTAATGAACCCGGGTTCTTGGGCTATTACCGAGAGTAAAGGCGGAAGGGGGGCCAGTTGCACATTTTAATTACAGGCTGCCAAGCTGACTCAAACAGGAGCAACAAAGTTTTCGCTCTCGTACAATCGCAATCCGAAAAAGTTTCTCCTTGACGTCAGTGGGCCGACGCTTTCGACGAGTTTGCATGTCAAAGGAGAATTACATTTTTGTTACCTCGATTTAACAATCATACTTGGGCCCTACAACCATACACATATGCATGCAAATAGGCTGCCGTTCATTTGGGTGTGTCTGCCCAGTGAGTCAGTCAGGCAATTTCCCATTTCGAAACGCCCAAAATCCCATTTCGGCATCGCTTAAGGACCTCCGTTTTTAAGGGAATCGTCACTGTGGGCCATGTGCAACAGTTTTATGCTCGATAATAGTTACTTGCAATTACAGCTACTTGTAATTGCAGCTAAAATTGCCATTTTCGTTGCTCGTTTGTCGTCAGAGCTAAGTTTTGAGTGCCCATTTGAGTTGTTTTTGATTGCTTGCTTGGGTTCTCCACATGGATCGAGTGGGCCCTTCACGGGATTGACATTTCGAGCATGTTCCGAAGGCCTGCTGTTACATGACAAAGTCCACAATCGGGAAATGGAAAACAACCCACGTTTGCAGAGTCACGATAGTGGAAAGCTGATAAATCATAGGTGCCATTTTGATCGAACGTTTGATGAAATCGGGGTAAGAGATTGAAGGAAAGATCTTATGACCTATGCAGTAAGGGTAATGCACTTGTATTCCCTTATGTCGATATTATCTAAGTTTTATTTTCTGTAGGGTTATTATTATTAAATCCTAAAGTCCTTCTTTCTTTCAATTAAAACAGACTCCAACATATCATAAATATATTTTAAAAATTTAAATGTAAATTAATAAGATTATTTTGATAGATGGCCAATAGATATCATCAGTTTTCTATGCCCACATACCGACAGATTAAATCTTTAAATGTTGGTTTATTCCAAGGATTTTAACTTATTTTGTTAATAGTTGGCAATGACTTCTCGCCCACTGTGTCCTTCCATTGATTTGGAATCCTTATCGGATTGCCTGTCAACAGGCTGCGCTAATCAGATCTTTCTGCTCCATCGACACGACATCTATTTTCTAGGTGTAATTATATTTGCGAACGCTGCTGTTGCTTCCCCTTTGTGAAAGCTTTCCCCAGTGGCGAAATGGGAGTGGCGATGGAACGGGGATAGGAGGATTAGAAGGCATCTGGATGATGAGTTCTTTCAACACCCTTGAAGTGTGGGATTACCACCAGATGGGTGTGGCAATAGTGGGCGGATAGTTGGTGGGCCGATGGTCGGTGGGCGGATGGGCGTAGCTCGAGTGTGCGACTTGCAACAATTGAAAGATGTGCAACGAGGCAAGTTTCCAGGCAAGATTTGATGAGGCAGCTCAAGTGGCAGAGGGGCCATGGAGGCGGGTCAAGTGCAGCAGCCGCTGGCCAATTTGCTTGTCTCTCGTGTCACGACAAAAGGCCAATTCAAGCTGTGAAATTTGAACACAAAGCAGACATTCATACCATATTCAAAGGACTCAACAGAAATTTAAAACTACCTATTTATAGCTGCTAGAAAGAACTTCATTGTACTAATTAAAGAAGAGTCGTTTGATATATTAAAAAATAGATTTCTAAATTGAAAATAGCAATTTATGAACACCTTAAGATTTGAATATAGCCACTTAATAAGAGCTTTTTTGAAATGAGTACTGACATAAACAACTATTCAATATTATTAATATTATTTCAGTAAGAGAAAAGATAAAAGCAATCGTATAAAATCTGGTCCCAAAATCACATTTGCGTGTGGCAAACAAGCGATCTATCCAGACGTCTGCATATATATTTATTTTGTGTATATATAATTAACCAAAAACAAATGTCAAAAAGCACAGAAAATATACCCATCGTTTTTGTGTGTCTCTTTTTATCACCTTCTTCTGATAAGCTTGAAAATTTCTTATATTAATGCCCGATGTCAACAACACAGAAGTTGATAATGATAAAGAGGGGCATGAAATAAACGGGGACAGGTAGAAGTAGCCAAGTCAAGATATCAGAGCAATCAAGGCGTAAATGATAAATAAGCATTAATAATTTCGTTCTCCACTGTTTCTTTAAAACGCAATTTCTGAGCTTTTTTGCGCGTTTTTCTGTTTTATTTGTTTGGCTTCAACAGATGTTAAATTGAACGTGAAATTTCCCCACATCACACGTTTGTTTTGTTTATCCAATTACTTAGAGTAAAGTTAAGTGATTAATATTAAGCATTCGCCCTGTTTGGTGGCCCTTCAGCCTTTCAGCCTTGGCCCGAATGCGGTTTTTGGCCCTAAACAGCAGGAAGTTCTTTATGGGAAGAAAAGCACACACACACGTGCTTTCCAAAAAGAATAACTTAGATATAAGCAAAAGTATCCAGAGTATCTTGAGGTCGTTTTCGGCTTGTATTTGTGTGTGTCTCCGTTTTAGGTTGTCTTCGCTGATTTTGTTGGTGTCGGGCCAAGCCCATGCGAAATATATACATAAATGTAAAACGCAGAAGGCACAAACGAGATTTACCTATTTTCGTATTTTTGTCAAGTTTCATTTTTCGCCATTCGTATATATGTATGTATAATATGTATGTTTGTATCTGCATTTGTATGTAAATTTGTTATTTTATTTCGTCGCATTGCTTTTTGCTCTGGTTCGCGTAGTTTTTATTTGTTGCAGTCGACAGTTATTAACAATTTAAACAAACAACCCAAGATAAATACAAATATACATTTAAGGCGGGTCCCCCGAGCGTTCGGATCCATTTGGCACCTCTGAGAGCGAATTGCTTTACCGCTCTGTGCCAATTTATCTCTTTGTTTGGCCCCGCCGAAATACAACGCAATAGGGTTTATTTAAATTGGGCAACAAATATAATTATAATTAAATTTCTTTATTTAAACAGTAAACTTGTTTATTTTTAGATGCGCTGAACCTTTTCAAACAAGCCAAGCAATATATATTTCTTGTTTAGCAAAACTTTTTAATTAAAACGAAACTTTTTCTGATAACTTTGTTTATTATTTTGGCTATAATTGTCTTTTTATTTAGAAATTTGACAACTACATTAATTAAGCTTTATAACAAAAGTTAAACTTTTGAAGTGAAATTATTTAATCAAGAGATAGAGTTGATTTATATTTTCATTTTCCTCTATTTAAACCATAAATATGATGTGTGCATCTATAATAAAAGAGAAGATTTATGAGATTTATCTTTTGTTAGTGTATCTCCAATTTGATCCTTTCTCGACCACAACCAAATATTGCCATACATTTTTGAAGTTCGCACAAGCAACCGAGTTGGCTTTTTGCACATATAGCACACAATGTGAATACTGTATAGCTGTATATAATTTATTTTTCCCCCACTATTCGAATGGGTTCGGGTTTTTACACACAACAGTTTAAAGTTCAGAAAAAAGAGGCAGCGGAAAAAAGTTGTTTAAATCAAAGACATACATATTCAGTGGCCGACGATATTGTTTAATGGTTGTTTACCGCTTAATTAGTAAAGCCCTGGAATCAGAAGTCAACTGAAACATCGAAAACAGAAATACCACTCATCATGGGGGATGGTAAAAACTACCTAAGAACGTTGCAAACAAAACACATATTTGCATTTGCATTCGCATTTGCATTGATTGCTTTGGTCAAATGCATTGGTCATAAACTATATGCATATATGTTTATTATGCTCTATCAATAAATATTCGGGCCAAGGCTTGGCCAGAACGATAATCTGCCAGGAATTTATTTATTTATGCATTCTCTATGCAAATGATTTCTGTCTAATACGGCTACTGCTATATCTGGGAAATTGGTCAAAGCAAAAATTAATTTTCCAAACAATTAAGTCCAAACGGAGGCGCCACCCCAGTGTCGTTGGCCAATTTCGGAATTAATTGCCACTGCCGGAAACCGAGGCCCAGAACACAAAACCCAAGCCCGAACGCAATGCATTTTCGCCCATTTTTCCATTTTCCTGCCGACCAAAGGCCATCACTTTTATGTCGCTTCGGGTGCAGCAGGGCGTTTATCATGTTCGTTGGACATTTGGGTTTGTGTCCCAAAATGCAAAATGCACCGCAGGCGATGCTCAACCTGGGGCAGCCCACGCGTGCAGGGTTGCCAGGCGTGTCTCTAATTCACGACTTAATGCTATTATCCTTCTAACTAAAGCCTCTCATTTTGTTTTATCTGTAAACTCTGAGGAAAAGCACAGAAAAAAGATTAAGAAACTATGTATATTAAAAAAAAAAACAGCTTAGAAAAACTTTTGAATTAATCGAAATAAAGAAAGTGTTTTGGGAGTTGTAGACTTTGAAAACTTTTTTAATAATCTAGTTGCTTAACTATAAGAAACTATAAGAAACTTTAGCTTGGGGAAAACAAGTTACCAAGTTTAAGAAATTAAAGTATTAACCTTTTAAAGCTTACAGAAAATTTAGAGAACCTCCCTGATACTGTTTGGTAATTATTGAGTTTGGTTTTCTTGTTAAAATTAAAGTTTTAGAGGAGGAAAGGCCTCGAGTAATTTGCTAAACTATTGCCAATGCATTTTACTCACAATAAAAAACTTTAGCTTGGGGAAAACAAGTTACCAAGTTTTAGAAATTAAAGTATTAACTTTTAAAAGATTCCAGGAAATTTAGAGAACTCCCAGAATTACTGTTTGGTAATTAATGAGTTTGGCATTCTTGTTAAAATAAAAGTTTTAGAGGAGGAAAGGCCTCAAGTAGTTTCCAGGAACAAGAAAACTTAAGTAGGGGTGAAGGGGACGGACTGCTTATTAACTTCCTGATGTCTTGACTTTGGGCGAGTCGACAACCCTGGCGAGCATACATCATGTGTGTGGTTTCTTTGCCATCGAGTCCTGGAGTTTGGAGCTGTGAGGGTCACACGACGAAGGCTTTGTGGTGCGTGCGCGCCATCCTGTCTGCGTCCTTGCTCCAGTCCACCGCACTCCTCCCACTCCTCCCACTCCACACTCCCTACCCCCCTCCCCCTATTTTATATGTGTGTTTGTGTGCGTGTCCTTGCCAGCGCAATTTATGTTTACACCGTGTGCTGGCAGTGCGCCCGCAAATCTATCTGGAAAATCGCTCCCAGCTAGCCGCCGAATGAAGTCGAGTCGAGGCGCGCCCAATCAAAAGGAAATTATATTCGCGTGCCAAAGCACACAATGCTATACAAGGCACAAAAGGAAGAGAAACACAGAGAAGCCAACTACAGTCGAAATTCTGTAACTCCCACTTCTCTAACTTGAATTTACTGTAACTCGAATAAAACAAGAAGAAATTACTTGCGTAAATCAGTGTTTTTATAAGAAAACTTTTGTTTCTCAAATTCACTCTTAATAATACAAGCACGTTAGCTCAAAGCAAATTATACAACTAGAAAAATAATCCCAAATTCATTTAATTTAATCTGACTTCGAAGTAAAAAAGTTATTTAAGTATCAAAATGGAATCCAATCCGTATTTTACTGATACATTTAAAAAATCCCAATCTATAGTTGCCCCCGATAAAAGCCAAATGCTGACTCTTCAAATGTGGACGTGTGGAATATTTCTGAACTTGAATTTAGTATAGGTGTCAGATACTGGTTCAATAAATGGAAAATCAACTGTATAACGAAACTGAGTGGGTGCATTTCAATGGGGAGGAGGGAGGCACGTCGAATCAAATGAAGTCAGCGGGCGTCACGTGCAATTTGAACTCGACTTGATTCGCCACTCTTGTGGCGAAAACTCTTCGCATATATCGATTTAATGGTTAAAGTCTAGCATATTGCGGGAGTGGTTGTACTAGTAGTAGTAGTAGTAGTCTTGGCCATTCTCCGGCTAATTGGAAGCAGCTCTACGTGAAAACAAGTGGGCAGTGTAGTGGGTGGGTAGTGGGCAGTTCGGTGAGGTCTTACACTAATCCAGCGACAATGACAAGGCTGCGAGGGGAAAACACTAAAAGCGACCAGGAGTCGGGAAGAGTGGGTGAAAGAGGGTCGTCTGCTTTTAAGCCCCCATTTAATGCAATTACCGCTTGCCGATTCAGGGGCATTTGTCTTTTAGCACCAAGCACTGAAACCCTGATTTTAAAGAGCAGCAAATTGGTTTCAACATTTAAACACCATATCTTTTTTAATATATCAAGAAAATAAAAGACAAAGTTGCATAACCCAAAATAACTTAATTATCTAATTAGAGTGCCCAAAGTGAATTTAAAAGCATTAAATCTGCATGGCAAACTGTCACTGTCAAACTGTTTTAAGAAGAATTAAGGTCACACTGTTCTGAAGCATCTATTGCTGGTTCACGAGAATCTAAATCTAAAAGCAAACTACTTGAACATTTTCTAGCCTTAGCTCCTTGATTTTTCGCAGTGCTCGTTGAGCACTTTGACGATGATGCAGAAATCGTGCCTGCACATGAAAATGACGAAATTTGAGCAAAATCAATGTTGGCGGCAAATGATAATGTCATTTGGTAAGCAGGCGCCTCCACAATTTTGCAGCAAAACCCTCTTAGGGGTTAGTGCTATCTATTGTTTCCATGGTTTTTGCATATTATCCTTGAACTGCTTTCGCCCATTTCGCCAAAGGTTGGCGGCAAAAGTGGTATAAAGGCAGGCAAAACCATAGAAACCCGAATGCACAACAACTAAGCGGAAATATGGCCAAGTAAACCCCCGTCTTTCCGCTCCTTTTTTTACCCCCTTTTTTCTCCAGCACCACCTGCAAATAAAGCTTACCCTAGGCCAAGCCAGCATACATAGCTTAGAACAATATTAAACAATAAAAAAAATGGGGAATTTCAACAGGAAACAGGAGGAAGCGAGTGAAAGTGGGGTACTGGCAGAGAGCAAGAACAATAAGTTGCGTGAAAATGCAACCGAAAAAAAAAATGCAACCCGCAAAACAAACCGCAGAAACAGGGGAATGCATTGAATGCTTTTCCCATTGTATTCGAATATAGTTTTCTGTAAAAGCCGACAAGCAAACCCCCCCCTCCCCTTTACACCTTCTTTGGCGGGGGGGGATGTTGTTTAACCCCCCTCCATCCCATTGCCATCCACCTAGCGCCATGCTGAGTGCCATTTTGATGTGTCTCTAATGGCAAGGCTTTTGTTTCGCCCTTTCTTATTTTTTTTTGCTTTACTTTTATTGCCCCGAACCGAACTGAAGCGAGTCCTGTGTGGCTTTCACTATTATTTTCTTTGGCTTTTCTCCTGGTTGCACGATTTTCCAGAGAGTGGGTGGGAAGACAGAGGGTGACAGAAGACCTTGTAAAACAAAGAGGGCCAATAAAACCAAATAAAAGCATGATGGGAATCGAACTCTCTCCAAAAATTCCGATCAGCAACCGAATTAAATTATAATTCACACGGCACAGAGGAAAATTTCATATCGGTATAATTTATCCTTCAGAGACCGACTATAAAACTAATCCTTTGATCCTCATTTCAATATTTCAACAATATTCTTGTGAAAAAAAAAATGTTTTCTGTGTTCGAGCTTTTGTCCTATCGCCCTTTTGCCCGATCCCAATTTTAAATTCGGAATCAAATTAAATTGCAATTTATTTGTATACAGCGACGTCGGCCATTTCATTTGTAATTTTCCCCATTTCAATTAGCGCATAAAATATTCCCACTCTGCGCGAAATAATTCGTCCTTCGGCAGTCTTAATTAAGTGCTTTTATTTTTATTTTACTACCCAAAGAAGTACATTGTCCTGCGGCAGGCATGTCCTGTTTGCATTGTTCGAAGCCTTACCCCCCCACCCGTCGGCTGTTTTTCGCCGCCCCACGAAAACCACAATCAGCACCAGGATAATGCCGTTTTAATTGAGCCTCTTAAAGCGAAATTTTCATTGGCTGGACTAAAAATTAATTAAGTCGAGTTCCGTAAGAAAACAGAAATTTCGCCAAGTATTTTAATTGCGATTTAATGGAAATTGCACTGGCATGGGATTTATTTATTTTAGTGTAATTGCATTTAGAAACTGCATTGCTGTGGGGGCAGATGATTGAGCTCTCATTAGAAATGTACATATTCATATGCCAATGCGAAATTGCCAGGGGTCACGAAATGATAATTGCGGGAATTACCGGGTGTATTACTACATTTTTAATTTGCATTTTTCTTTTTGCCAATTGCACGTAGAGTGTAGAGTTGTGGAATAATCAAATCAGGTCGACCCCCTAATCATTTCTAATCAGAGTGTAAGTCGACCTGCAGTCTACTCAGGTGCCAGGTGCCGAGTCCCACACATTTTCCTCAGGCCTCCGTCATCCACTTAGCCTGTATCCGCTACCCGAGATTTTCTTTTGCCGCCATCAAAAGCATTTTGCGCTACTAAATTGCTTGAAAAGAAAATTCTACAATTTTAACGAAGTGAAAATTGCCATTTGCCATATGGTGGGTGTGGAGTTGGGTGGCCACTCGCAACTCGCCATTAAATGTCCATCAAAGCTTCCGAACTTGGCTAAAGAGTGGGCAGAGTGGGGCCCAAAGCCAGGCATCATTAACTGCAATGACTAAAGTCATTTAAATGGTAGCAAGATACAGTTGGGGAAAAAAATGTCATCTAAAGTTTTAACTAAAGTTGCAAATTGCTCTGTTAAAAAGTTTTTAAATACATTTACACTTTAACAATAAATTGGTTAAATCTAATAAAATCTGGCATAAATATAAGTTTTAAATGCAAAAATATTCTATTGCCAATTAAAGAAAAATAAAGATATGGGAATATTATTGGTGATCTAATCAAATATCAATTTGCTTCATTGGAAACCAAGGCAGCGTGACATTGATAAATAATGAACTTTATGCATTGCTAAAAATGGTCGATAATAATTGAGTTTTTTAATCACAAAAGTTAAACGAATAATTTACAGGAGTTTTTTTTCTTATAAAATTGGCTAAAGAATGGCTTTAGTTTATTGCCTAGCCACTTTTCTTGCAGTGCATAAGAGGTCAGCGGTTGAAAAGGGGGGTGCTATTGAGGACCATCGTTCTATTTGGTTAGGCTAAGCTTGTCACGCGCGATTTCCGATACCGCTTGATGCTCGAGGCGGAACCGAAACTGAAAAGGGACCAAGGTCGAATGCAATTTACAATTAGAATAAATGAGCCTAGGCACGGAACGGCAGGGCAGGGCGGGGCAGGGCAGAGCTGGCCAAGCTCGCAGGACACAGTTTTTGGCCGGCGGACACAGTTTTTCAAGCTAGCGAACAACTTTGAATGATATGTTATTATGTGCTTTGGCAGCGGACCCATTTGCATGGCAAATTCTCGGCCCGGGCAGAATTATCAAGTGCAAACATGGAATTGCTCCGGGGGGCGGGCACAGAAGACTTTGGCCAAAAAGAAAATCAATACGGGGCAGACAAGAGCCGAGCCAACCAGCCTGGCACCTGGCAACAGGCATCTGAATATACATACTCCAGCATACTCGTATATAAAAATAAAAAAAAAAATATACATTTTTTGGTTACTGACAGATACAAACCGGCTAGCTGGGTATTGTACGAGTATATTGTGGGGGGGTAGGTATTTGATAACTTAATTGAAATACATTGGAGAGCGGCCAAAGCGAGAGGCGAGTAAGGTAAACTTGTAAGCCCGCCTTGTGGATTTATGGGTAAACAAGTTCATAGCCAGGGTTATAAAAGTGGGCGGCGTGGGCGGCGTGGGCGGTGTGGGCGTGGCAGCGGCAGCGGCAGCGGATAAATCATCAAAGCAGCTGCAGCACGAGGTCCTTAAAGGGAAGCCCTTCGTGTTCGCTTTGTGTAAACTTTCGCAGGCCCCGAAAGCCGATTTGCTGATATCTCTGTTATTATATTTTGGAACTGTGCCATCCTGCAGTCCACATTACACACACCCTCCCCCCACAACTTGCCGCATAATGTTGCCTTATTATGCATCCCTTTCCAACACACAAAATCCGCCAGGCGGAAGAAATTTCTTTATATTATAATGTCCCTTATTTTTTTATTTATTTATTTTTTTCTTTTGCGTGGCTTGGCATCTTAAACATTCGACAATTGTTCAAGTCTTGCGGTCGAGGCGGAAGACCCTGACCTTTGGCCATATATTGCCCGCTCATTTTTGGTGGAATGCATCTACGGCAAACATTTCGTCATCTTGGGATTCTACAACATTTCCATTTCAGACTGTCGTATGTGCACTTGACATTCTTTTGACCAAGTTTTCCCTGCTTTGTTGGCCGGAAAAAGTTTTGCCTCTTCCCGCAGACATTTCATTTGGGCAAAATGTAATTTATCAAGTTGCAAATGTGACTCAAATGTGAGCTCAGAAAATGGTATGGAAATCAAATGAATGTTTTTGTGCAAAAAGTATTTCTTGTTTGGTTTAAGTACGAGTGGAGTGATCACTAAAGGATTCTCGGTTTCTATGCCAACTTTGTTGTGATGAAAAACTTTCATTTTTTCGGGTTTTTAAATTTAATTTGCGCTAATACTAGAGCCTGTTATTAGTTTAGTAAGGATTGTTTGTGAGTAATATTTATGCTGCATAGCTTTTTTTATTTTGGTTTCAGTGTCTTCATTTCATTGCCGTTTTAGGAATTTAGAGCAATAATTTTTTTTGTATTTTAACTAATAAAATCCCAATAATGAGTCATTTCCGTAACAGTTGATTTTATTAAAAGTTTTTTTTTGGTTGGAAAACTAAGCAAAAATAAACTCTGTTTGGCTCGTGATCCAGTAGCAGAGCTCAAAATGTGATTTAAAAACTTTATAGAACTCCAATGTGCTGCAAAATGTCTGCAAATTTGTAAAAGGCACTTAAACTCATTATATAGTGCTCTAATATTTTCAACTCTAAAAAGTTGGCCACAGAGTTAAGCCAACAATAATCTGGCGTCACGTCGCAGCAATTGGGAATGCCATGCCATGCTAATTAGGGTCGGGAAAACCCCCCGTTTTTCCCGCTCGCATAATTTCAGGATCTGGTGCTCTTACAATGTAATGCATTTGCATGCTTGTTTGGTTTGGTCTGCTCTGGTCTGGTCTGCTGTTGTTGTAAAGGACTTGTTTGCACTGCACAGCCAACTCCGGAGGGAAAAGAAAATAAAAAGGAGGAAGGAAGGGGTTGTTGCCAGAGAGCCCTGCGGCTTTTCCGCATTTTCGCGCAACGCACGCAAAAAGTGGCAGCCACTGAAAATGACGCATACTTAAAGAAACCAAAACAACAGAGGCGGATAAAAAAAAAAAAGTCAACTGAAATGCGCTGAAAAAACGCGAGGAGGACAAGAAAAATTATGGCAACTGCCAGGAAGAACACACATTTCTGCATAAATATGCACAGGACACATATATTTTCATTTGGCTGCCGCCCTGATTTTCTGTTTCTGGTACACACACACACACACACACACAATACCATCCAACACAACATCAGCATGATTTTTATTTAAGACCACTGCAGCAGCAGCCTCCGCCGTTTGCAATTGACGTTGCCTTTTAGCCGTTGACGCAACCGTTTTGGCCGAGTGCTGTGCCAAGAGTCACGTACTGGCATACTGGCCAAAACAGCTAAAAACAGTCAAAAGACCGGCGTCTCTCGCAGAACAACATTTTCATTAAAAATGCAGGAAGACGACCTGACCGACACACTACTGGATCACTCAAGGAATTGGGGCCACCACCCATATAATTGCCCAAAAATAAAAGGGAAATACGAGGAATGAGAGTTTTATGGCCCTGGCTCCATAAACTTGCTTCTTTCCCCGACTCCATTTGAAATGTCAACAACTGGGCAGACAAACAGCGTGTTTTCACTTCGGGAGTGCGACAATATGAGATCACTGCAAGGACAAGCGATGCACTGGTAACAATAACGTGCCAACAAGATGGGGTTTCTTTCTGTCCATCTGCACTGAACTATATTATTCTCAATGGAATAGTATGCTTATGAAATTAATTTCAGATTTATGAGTTGAATTTGATTTTCGGTTCAACAAAAAATGTGAGTTAGTCTCTATGTGGCAACCATAGGGCACAAAAAGGTCAAATGTGCAGTATATTTATTTTATTTTCGATGTCAGTTACGCAGTTTCTTTAAGTCAGGAATAAAATTAAAATCAAATATTGACTGATTTATATAAAAAGATATTAAAACAAATGAATACTTGTTTAACTTCTTTATTTCACTCTAAAATTCTATATATAAACTTTTTTATAAACTTTTCATTTGAATTATTATTAAAACAGAGTTTAAAATTAAGAATTATTATAAAAATTGTGAAATAATATTCTTTAAAAGCATAAATTAACAAAATAATTGATTTTTTCTGACTTTATAGAGCACTGTTCGTTTTTATAGCACTTTCTTCTGGGTGGTTTTTACTGAAGCAGTAAACATTAATGCGCAAGGACATGCAACTTCTCCATTTCTATTTGATTTTTAATTGCACTTATGAAATGACTTGAAACCACTCGCACTGTTAGCTGCAATTGTTTTTTCCTTCTTTTTTTTTTGTTCTTTTTTTTTTCTTGCTCTTATTGCATTTTTAGTGTGCACTTTGAGTGCAGCCTTTTTTGTTGTTTCTTGTTTTTAGCTTTTAGTTTCTTCTAGCATTTGTTTCGTTTTCGCTATGAAATTTATGGCCAACGATCAAAGTCCAACGTTCAGTCGGTCGCTGCCTCTGCCTCTGTCGACGTCGCTGCCTCTGCCGGCTTTGCTGCACGGCTGCAAAACTGAAATGCATTCTCTCACCCTCTCACTCACTTGCGCGTAAAGAGAGACAGATCGAGGGAGACAGCACACACGTGCTAACATTCTAATAAAAACGAAGAAGAGATTTATTTTCATTTCAATCCCATTTATATCGAACGGAAAAACAAAATGCCAGGGGGCCAGATTATATAGATTAGGCATGCAAAAAAAACTTGATTAGTAACAGCAGTGGCGCTTCTCCATTACGTTTCGTTTACCATATTGAAAGGGAAATTCTACAAAAAAAGGCACAACTTTGTGATTGCAGTGCCGAAGGTTGAAACTTAAGGTTGAAATTGAAACACTTTTCGAACTTGTTGATAGTTTGCATTTCCAATTAGAAATCGACAGATTGCCACTGATAACGGTATTGCACATTGTAACTGCAACCTTTTTGTACTCTTCCTCTTTTAGCCAATTGTGATTTGCTTATCTTCGATTTATGGGTGAATTATGTGAGCTCGCTTATATTACACTTTTTTTAAAATGATACACACGGTTGTCAAGTTTTATTAATAACTTAATTAATTAACAGATACAAAGAGAGATAAGAACGTTTCTAGGCATTCTCTTCTCTTTATTTTTTTTCCGTTCAAAACCACTTGATTCCGTCTGTGCATTGTCATATTATTATTTGCCTTCTAAGCAGATATCGCCATTTGGCCAATATTTGAGTAGCTTGGTGAGCAATTCGATTGGGAATACCAAGCTTTTGAAATGTTCTATAAAAGAAAACGAGCTTCGTCATCGCTTTGAGTTGTTCCAATTAAAAGTTGCATCAGTGGCTTAAACGTGGTCTCACCTTGACATTTCGATCCTTAGCCTTCGCTAATTGCTGTGCCCGTTGGTCCAGACTTTTCCTCAATTAATTTGCACTTGCAATCGCTTTTCGCTTTTCATATTTCATTTGCCATATATCGAGTGTATATTTCCATTTTTGCCATTTGTCAGATAAATTCACCCAATCGGCCGCTTCTCACGTCAGCAATTAAAAGGCAGCCACCGAACGTGAAACAGTTATGGGCGCGATGAGGAGGCGGGGCAGATGGACAGAGACGGGTCTGACTTATAAGGTGGCGCACATGGCGAGCACGTGAATTTCCCCCATCCTCTTTTCGCATAGGTAATTAAGTGCAATTTATGACCAATTTCCCTGCATCGAACCTGTTTCAGTGCACTTCAATTCTCAATAGCACTGAAAGAAAGATACATGAACAAAAATTCTTGATTAAGTGAAAAAACATGATATAATACAGCCTGTTCCATTGAACAAAAAAAAGAAATAAATTTTTATAAAGAGATCAAGGGTATTTTAAAATATACTTTAGGATTAAATTGAATTTAATACAATTATTTAAAGTGCAAAGGAACAATGTGAATAAATTAAGATGTCTTTATATTTTTTGCAGTGCAAATAGGGGTGCAGCTGTTGCCCCCTTTCTTACCACCCTCCCCTTTGGGTCTCATCTGTTAGTGACAGAGATGGATGCGGGGGAGTGGGGAATTGGTGATCACTCCATAAGCGCATGACCTGCAAAAAAAGGCGCAAAAAAAAAAGTGAACAAGTTCTAACCGTTTATGGAGCGCGAATTTCTATCTGTCTTTGTTTATCTCGTTTATCAAGGGAAAGAGAGTTAGACAACATCAGCCTTGATCAATCTCTTTTTCTCTCGCCCACTCATTTCTCTTTTTTGCACGTGAGTCGCTCGAATTGCATTTAATCGCCTCTAATTAACTGCTTTGCTCCCACTGTTTTCGCTCCTCTCTTTGGGTTCAAAGTACAAAAGTAGGCGCTCCACTGACGTCATGACTTCAGTTTCAATTACAGTTACAGTTTCGGTTTTTGGCTGGCATGGCCATTAAACTAAGCAAACACAAAACACAACAGCGATCGTTGGTATATATATATATATATATATGCATGTCCATATGTTTATATAGCAAACAACGGAGAGCAAGAGACGCAACAAAAGCACACAGCAACAAGAAAATAACAAAACAACACTCACTAGGCGAGTGCCAGTCCAAAGTCCAATTGGCATTTCGAAGACTCGGGTCCAAAGTCCAATTCAGTCGGGTTTTCTGCTCCCAGCCAGTCATAGCCCCCCCGCGAAGAGCCCCCCTCTCTCATTTACAATTGTTGTCTGTACCGAAGGAAGAGAGATATGTGCTCTTTGGCTCTCCACCCATCTGGCATTTACACTTTTCCTCACGGCTCCACTTTGTTTACCTTTGGAGAGACAGCTCCCTTAAGCTCGCTCTTAGCTAGCGCCTTAAGACTCTTAAGAAAAAGGTAATGTAAAGAACAGGTGTATATGGGCTTGTAATTTTTCAAGTGTTAATGCCTAGGAAAATAAAATAGGGGAGTGAAAAATAGATAATTTTCAAAACAGTAAAAAGTAACTAAAACTGATTCAGTTACGACTGCTCATAAAACCCCCAAACTTACAAGTAATAAATGTATATAAATTCAATGAAATTACACCAGAAATGTATCACATATACATATGTAACTATAAATAAACTTTTTCCCATTTCATTTCTTAAGGTGAACATATCAAGATCTTTTAAGACTCTTAATAAAAAGTAAAACAACAGCACGTGCAAATATGGTGGATGTTGTTTTTTAACCCGCTTGTTGCTGGCCGAATTTACGAGGTACAGTAAAAGCCCAAAAATGGCCAGCAATAACGACAAATAAGCCATATTATTTCGCTCGCGATATTACGAAATGCATTAGGGTGTATATAATCAAGAAGGGTACTTTTGTCATCTTTTTCTGGGTGTGGATGGTGGAGATTTGCGAAGTTAATTCGCATATTTGTAGGGGAATTACGAAAGTTTCGGTTATGTCAGGCTCGGTGGAGCTTGAGTTCCCGGCTTATTTGTTATTGCTGCTATTGTGGCGCTGAAAATAAGTTCACGTTTCGCATTTAGCAGGCAGCAGCGAATCGCTTTCGTGTTTTATTTAATTTTAGCGAAATCCAAAAAAGTGGACTTTGCACTTGTCAGCGGCGACGCGAACGACGATTTTCTGTATTTTCTGTATATTTTTTTGTTATTTCTGCGGTGAATGAATGTCCATATGTACGGACATGTGTTTTGTTTTTGTTCCGCCTGTTGCCACGTTTTGCTTTCCAACCCGAAATAAATCGAAAAGAAGAAAAAATAAATGTTCAGAATTATTTCTATGAGCACAACTTATTGGAATGAATGTGTTGCCTAATTGGTAAAATATGGTTAAATTATTTTGCCTGGCATTTCAAATTTTGTGGTTAGCATGAAAAACGGGTTTTAAATATGTATGGTTAAACATTGTCGAGAACACTGATATTTTGCCTTGCAAAGAGGCCTTATAAAATCTATAAAACAGCAACTTAGTAATTAAAATAAAATGATTTCAATTCATGGGCAGAAATAATATTTGCTTAAGGCTAAAGTAAATATATAAATTATTTTTTGATTTATAAAAAATTACAAATAAACTTTAAGCAATTTAGAGTCGCATT